>NC_050173.1:10967791-11567791 GCF_008315115.2 Sander lucioperca | reverse complement strand
TTTTACGCTTTTCTTCACAAAAAGTATTTTTGGTTCATCATCAAACATTATAAAGTCTGGGGCAAGCCAGGTTTAAAAGATTACTGCCCTCCCCGTTTTCTGTGGAGGGGATATAATCATTTTTATTGAGCTTTATGAAAGAACGAGTTGTGATACTGTGCTTAATGTTGTGTGAAATTAGCTTGCATGTGTGTGACTGAGTGTGTATGTGCCTTTCTGTGCTTGTTTATGTACAAATCCATACCCACTGGTAATTAGGTATTCAATGTGAGTCTCTCTGTGTGACTGTGTGTGTACTGTACACAAACACAAATGTGTGCACTAATTAATTTCCCTCCTACCGGATTGAAGAGCTCAGTTGTTAGGCCCAGATAGTTATGTAATGCCAAGAAGGTGACTCGCTGGAGGCGCACCATGATTATCTGCAACACATACAAAAACAAAACTGAGTTAAACAGAGCAGAACATATACATCAGATTGTCATCACATTCAAATAATATGTTTTATGTTCTAATGATGTGTTCCAAAGGGAGGAAAAATTGTCTCAAGGAAAAGCTCAACTACACACTGTATATTTGTTGGTAAACAATACGTTACCTGAATGACGCGAACAAGTGTCTCTGGGTATTTCTTAAACACAGACTCAAAGGCTGATGCAGGTAAACGTAAGATGGTGGAGCGAGTTGCAGCCCGCGCACATACAGTCTTATATGGCGCTGGATAACCCTGGCAAAGGCAGGACAAAACAGTTAGAAAAGGAAAAAATTAAGCAAAGAGAGCGCAGTCACTAAAACCTCACATAAATCTTAGACTTTAGTGTTAATAGCCAACTAATTAGAATTGTCCATGGAATAATGAATTAGACTATGCATTGTTTTACGTCTCAATTTTATTATATGAACTTGTTTTTTGTGCTTGTAGCATCTTAAACATGTAGAACAAATCTGTATCATACTGTAAGATTCAGATTTGTATAATTTATAATTTCTTTGATTATTGATCAAAGTTTCCATTAATGACAAGTTTTTTCAAGCTTTGTTTTATTTTTTCAATTTTTGTACTGAAGACTAACCAATAGGGCTAGGCAATATTTCAATATTCGTGATATGAGACTAGATATCGTCTTAGATTTTGAAGAATTGTAATATCGTTACATAGTAAGTTTAGTCTTTTCCTGGTTTCAAAGGCTGCATTACAGTAAAGTGACGTCATTTTCTGAACTTACCAGACTGTTCTAGCTGTTCTATTATTTGCCTTTAACCACTTAGACATTATGTCCACATTACTGATGATTATTGATCTAAAATCTAAATGTGGAAGATATTTTGTGAATGCACCAATTGTCAACACTACAATATCGTTGCAATATCGACATCGAGGCGTTTGGTCAAAAATATTGTGATATTTGATTTTCTCCATATCGCCCAGCCCTACTGGTTAGTAGGGCTGGGCGTTCAGAGCAAATTTAATTGATTGGTTAATCAATTAAATTTGCTCTGAACGATTTTTTCAAGATGTTGATTAATCAAATATACATTTGTGACCATCATAATAACCCCAAAGGTTGCAGCTTTAAGTAAAGATGTTTCACCTTAATGGAGGAACAAAACAAAGTATGACAACATACAGTAGGAAATAAAAACAAAACAGAGCATGTCACTGGAAAAAAAATAAAATGAAGTACTTGACACAGAGCTATGGGTGTAATGGACAAACAAATTAAGTTGAACAGGAAGTTTAAAAAGATTTGCCTCTTAACAAGAGAAGCATGAGTAGAAATATGAACAGTGGAGAGAGGACACAAACAGATCAGAGAGCAAAAGAGGACAGAAGTGGAGAAGTTAGTCTGATGTGCAGATGGAGAAATATGGAGCTCACAGTGATTGTGTCCAAAATACTGAGCAGGCTGTGGACGCTGTCTCCTGGGGCCACATCCTTCACCACTGGTTCTGTACCATCCTAAAAAAACAGGAAAACACAAATACAAGAAATGACACCAACAATCTTTATTCAAACTTTACTGTGAAGCCACATATATATTGCGTTGTTCAAACAAATCTGCAGGATTCCAGTGGGATTGGAGGAGGACTTTAAAAACTAGCCACAATGGCGAGAGCTTAAACTATGAAATTAGATGGCACTTCTAATTTGTGTATATTGACAGAAGCCAGCAGCAGACATGACATTAAAACACAAACAAAAAGTGTGGAGAGCCATAATTTTCTTCTACATCTTGATCCTTAAACAGCGGACTGGATCTAGAAAAGTGTTGCATTACTGCCCTCTCCTGATCATATCGTATTATGAGTTTTGCAAATGTGTACTGGAAGAGGTTGAGGAGGATGTTGAAACAGTCACACTACTGATTAACGTGATTATGTGCCTTTGCTTTACACATAATTCACATGTCTTAATGATCAGAGGCACCATCGCTGATGGCCTGTCCCAGTTTTATCATCATGTATAAAAAAAAAAATTAATGTTTGATATATTAAAAACACATTTCACTCATGTTTATCCCTCTAAACAAACAAGAGCCTTGTACAAAATGTTAAAGCTTCTCTTCTCTATTTTATATTTTTGTCTATTAACAATGGATCAAATGACTGTGTGTAATATATTATATAAATATATTATAGGTAAGTTACTCATAAAATGTGAAAGTGCACAAGAACCACTATACCACAGAACAAAGATTTTCTGAAAACAAAATGAACTTAAAATCAACATGCTATCCACATACGTTCTCATGGATGCAGAGCTCCAGTCGTCCATCCTGGACCACGTAGATGCTATCGTCATCGTCTCCGGGTCTGAACAGACATTCACCCTCCTGCAGCTCGATAAACACCATGTGACGACACAGCTCTAGGAACAGGGGCTTCTCAAAATGGCCCAAGACCCTACAACAAGTTGCAGAACACACACATTATGAAAACATCCCAAAGAAACAATAGGAGAGGCTAAATCTGTAAGAAAAGTTGTACATTTGTCTACCTGACATTCTTCAGCATATAGAGGACCTCAGAGGGCAGGTTTGAGCTCTGCACATCAAACTCTGTTAGGTCAGCCTCCAGCAGGGAAGGAGGAGGTTCCTTGGGCTGCAGGGTGGGAGGATCTTTGCGGATCCTCAGGATTCTGTTGAAGCACAAAAAAATATTTAACAAATTCCACTAAACAAGGCTTAAACAAAATTGCAAAAATTGTTTCAAGGCTTCATTTGCACACCCAGAATGTATAGGTAGGTATTACTGGAGCATACTTGCGAGCTATGCTTAGAACTTTGGTTCTTTTGCGTATGCGCTGCGGTTGCTTTGATACTGAGGCAGAGGTGGAAGGAGGAATGGAGGACAGCGTCTGAACCTTAAAACATATTTATGACTTTAAACTTTCCTGTTGCTTCCGGCACACAGAAAAAATATATTTTGTGTGCAGACACCAGCAGACCTTATCAATAGAGACAGGTGGAGAAAAAATCATTAAAAAAAAATGCTTGACTAAATGTAAGGAGTTTATACTATCATGAGGATTTGCATTTATTACTAAGTTAAATGCATGCAATTAATTTTCATTCTTACGTCATCAGTATGCATTACAATGATAAGTGACTGGAACCGGTTATATTGCCAGTGGAGTATGTTTCATGCAGTGGTGTAACAAGATACAAACACTCAGTCTCTCATGATTACATTTAGTTTGAAGCAGGGAAAATGTAGAAATGTGAAATTTTCACTGCATAATTTTTGCCCTAAAATACATATAAAAGCCTATTTACCTAATTTGTAGTACTTCTATGAACCAACTGTAAATATTTGTGTATGACTGTTGACTGTGACAGAAATGGAAAAAGGTAAAACCTTTCGCATCATCTTCCTTCCATAGAAGAGCACTTTATCTCGTTTTCTGAAGCGATACTGAGGTACACCAGGCTGTTGTTTACCTTGACACAGAATCCGAAAAACAAAATGCAGATAAAACCATGTTAAGACCACATTCTACAGAAAACTTAAAAAAGAAAATATAGAACTTCCTGAATAGCCTTATCATATAAGGGGCAGACCAAAAAATATGTATTATAGCATTATAATAAGTATGAAGTTCAAGAAGAGGTTGGATGACTCACGAGCAAGCTTGAATCTCCTGTAAAGGAAGAGTACTACAATCCCAATTAGTGAGATTGCGACTGCAGCTCCAATCAGCACACCTGTGAGCTAGAAAGACCAACAAGAGCATTGTAACAATAGTGTCAATACATGAAAACTCACTGTAGTGTAGTTTCCCACAGAATAGGACATTGTATCTGCTGGTTTAGTAACCTTTTCCTTCATTTTCTTTCATTGACCTCCCAAAGTTGTGTCCCAGTTTAATACCACATAATAATTTAAAGCAGGTTTTGAGTATGTAGTGCATTCACACTGGAAAAAGAGACTAAATAAAGTCACATGTAACATTTAAAAGTCATGGTGTGTAAGTACAAAACAGTATAGTATTGATTCATTGTCCTATATTAACTGTACATAACAGTATATCATGAAAATTAGCATATAATACATGCTCAAAACAAACAGTATGTTGTAGCAGTATGGCCTTGGGACATAGCACGTTTTATATGCAGCTTGTCGAAAGCATAGGCTATCACAATTAATTGTTATTTCATACCATGGTGGTCTGCATCCTTTCCTCCACAAACTGTTGCACTCGTGCTCTGATGTCGTTTTTGCTGTTAACCAGCACCTAAAAACATAGTTAGGTTAGCACAGTTGCTTTATTCCAGTTATCAGTCACCACTGTTATGCCAGTTGTTTTAAAAGAAATAGTGGTGCTTACTGAACTCATCCATTTGCACAATTCTCCATCATCCTCTCCATGGCATTCCATCCTGTAAAAACAAGAATGGTAATAAAGGATACGCCGGCAGAAGCGTGTATGTGAGGAAGTTAGGTTTCATGGAAAGCTCACAAGTTGTACCTCGTACGATTTAATGTGACAAACACAAATTGATTGATTGTTCAGGAGGAACAATAGGGAGACTATGAAAAGGGGAACATGGATTTGTAAGTTAGCAGCATGTTCCGCCAGCCACCCTAATCATCTGGCTTCGTGTCTTCATTCAAATACAACTATATGACTAGCTATAGGACATAACATAACGACAAGCTAACGTTAGTATAATTAGCCCGCAACAACAGGCGGCTGTTGTTGATTTCAACTGGTTGCAGGTTCAACGTTAGCTTGACGTTAGCTAAAACAACGCTAGCCAGCAGCTGGCTGTCTAAGGTTAGCCGTGGTGCTAGTCATACTTAATAACCAAAGTCAACTTCACATCTAGCTAAGCATTATGAAATTATCAGTGGATAGAAATCAGTAGGTTTACTTTTTGAAGATTGTTGATGTCCTGCGTCAAGCTAGAAACATTGCCAAACATACGATGGAGCATAGTTAGCCAGCTAACAAAGTTTTCTGTATGCTTCCTGTCACTTGGTTAGTCCCGCCCATGTTCATACGTCCACCAATAGCGTTTGTAATGTTTGCTGTTGCCTTGGTACCGTTCAAAGCACTTGTCCAATCAGGTATGTATACAGTCTTTAGGCCGCCCACACGTTATCGTAGGCCAGTTTAATATGCAACTTAATTTTATACAATATGTAGTAGGGGGTCCTTGCTCGGTCTCTCTCTGAGATAAGGGGTCCTCCTTGGCTTAAAAAAATGTTGAAGACCCCTGCCATAGACTGTATATAGCCATTGGTCTTTACACAACACTAACAAAAGGAGTTGGCTTTTAATCAAATCAAATGGTGGAACGTGATTAAGTGCTTTTACTCAAGTATTGTTCTTAAGTAGGCTACAATGCTGAGGTGCTTGTACTTTACTTGAGTAAGTATTATCATTTTATGCTTTATACTTTATATAGCAAATATTGTAGGCTACTTTTTACTTCACTACATTTATTTGACAGCTGTCGTTACCAGTTTAAAGATTAAGATTTTCCAAATCTTGAGCATATGAAATATAATGCATTGTTATACAGTATAATAAAATGCCCAAAAGTAAAATAAGATAAGATACACCTTTATTGATCTCCAGTGGGACATTCTGTCTATAAAGTAGTTTAAATTAACATCACCTTGACCAGTTACATGTAAATGCTGCTTACATGTTATTTACTTACTACTCTATTATTACATATAATGTCATTCATTAACTTCCAGGCAACATACTGTATAACTAAATATATTTTTTCTTGACATTGACAAGTACATTGTTTTCACTTTAATAATATATAATAAACGCCACATTATTGCAAACTCACTCAATATTCTTACAACCTGAACCAAACTTTTTCACACATTCGTTAATGTTTACCATATCAAAATAGTTTTCTTTTTCTTCACCCTTTCTTTATTCAGTTACATTACATTACATAAGTGAGTCACTACTGAGATACACACACAAACACACACACACACACACACACACACACACACACACACACACACACAAAGAGGATGGACTCTTGAAAAATGTTTAGGGGTGTAGCTTTACAGTCTGCCTCATCTACAGCCAAGGCCATTTGTTTTTTTATGTTTACACTAGTAATTTTCTGAAAATATATTTGATTTAAAGATGCATCTGATTTCATGTCAAAATGTCATTAATAAATTGCAATCAACATGATCTAAATGCGTAGACACAATACATAAATGTATAAATGTCCTCTGGGATTTGCAGTGCTTTCTCAATCTTTACAGGGGCTGAATAAATCCACATTAGTACAACCAGAGCATGCAACAGTACATACACAAATACACATTTGTAAATAATTAAGCAACTGTGAAGTAGCAGTTAGCAAATATATTAAAACCCAATTGATGAAAACAACACTTTATACAAAGCCAACTATTGAACATGCCACTGCAAACAATTTTCTTATTTTGACACAAATAAAACATAAATCAATTTACAGTTTTCAGGCATTTCGTCACCTTTTGTTCTGTGTTTTCACTTACACTGCTTCAGCTCTCCCCCTTGATTTATTTGTTCAGGTACTTTGCCACAGAGTGGTAGGCAATGAGGATCTCTGAGTCATTTGGGCAGGTGTAACGAAACTCATCTTGTTTGTAGGCATTATCCAGGTAACGTGTCAGACCTTTCAGCTCTTTAGGGATGGCAAAGTTGCGGTACTCTTTACACACCACCTGGGGGAATTAAGATTCTATTATTTGCAAAAAAGACATGATAGTATAATTTAAAGTCCAGGAACAGCTCACACTTTTAACACCTCTTCAATAAACTAGATCTCTGTCCCAATGATGAAAATATTTTTTTTTATACTGCTGAACTCTGCTCACCTTGACAATGTTGAGTTTGGGAAGCAAGTTGCAGTCTGCCAAGGTGAGGGTGTCACCATCCAGGTAGAGGCGTGAAGACTCAGTGGCATTTGGGTTCTTGTCCAGCTCATGAGGGAGAGGCGTCTCAAGGTACATGTTCAGCTTCACCAGAGTTGACAGAAATTTCTTCTCCAGCACTGAAAGTCAGAAAGGTGTAACAGGCTTTTGTTATCCTCCAGGTCTCCATCATGTGGCTATATAAAAAAAAACGTAAATTCATTTTTGAAGTATCCAACTAATGTCCTTACTGTCATTTAATCCAGGATTGGGATTCTTTATATATCCTGAGAATTTTCGGAAGATGTCTTCTCCGGCAACGTTGGACTCTTTGTATCGACAGCACAATTTTGGATACCTGCCATTGATAGAATAAAAATGTAATAGGGGTGTGTCAATGCGATGATGAATGAGATAGTCAATGTGTTTAAAGAAGGTAAAAATACTTGACAGAAAACATATTCTACTATAGACTATAGTCTTCTCACTGTGGTGGGGCTAACTTTTCCTCCAGGAACTCCTCAATCTTGTTAGTGTCTGTTTTGACCTCATCGTTGTAGATGAGGAAGGGAGGCTGAGAGCCTGGAGCCAGAGCCTTCAGCACATCAGGTGCCCTGCAACAGAACAGCAAACAACAAACAAGGTTTAGCTCCCCAAAGTTGGTAAAATAATAAAAATGACAAATGAGTAAGAAAGGAATAATAAGATCACTTTTATAGGCCTTACAGTTTGCCTTAACAGTTTCTTCACATTTACTTTGGATACATTTCCTAACTTGTGTTTACGGTTTCAGGACAAGGTGCTGTCTGTAGGACACACTCACCTCCTCATTTCCTCCTAAACTCAAAATCTCAAAAAAGAATACTGTATATGTGTTTGTCTATTGTACCCTTTTCACCCATGTGTGCTGCCATAGGTTGCAACCCTGTCTGAACTCTGGATGGATGAATGATATATTGAAGTGCATTCCCCTTCCAACCTTAACACTAAGCATTGTCTTGTGAGCTGTACAGTATGCATCACATCAACCTCTCATTGAAATATAGTGTGTGTGAACAATAAGACGAACACCTATGATAAAATGCAATTGCCATAAATGTAACTTCAGAAAATATTGCAATGTTTGTTTTTGTTGTGAGTACATCAGAAAGGGAGTTGCTACATGTTGTTGTATTCCATCACATACTGTAAGTTGTATGTGTCGAACCTCTGTCAGTGTCAAAGACAAGACCACTAACTTTACAAAAAAAGAAAAGAAGAATGTTCACCTCTTCATGTCCACAGTGGTGAGGGTAAAGTTGACCCCTTTCATCCAAAGAATCATGAAGAGTCTCTGACAGAAAGGACAGTTCCCCACACTCTCAGCATCAACACTGGCCTGACAGACAAACAGACATTAAGTTGTAAACACAACAGTGACAATAGAAGTAAACTTTTTTTTTTAAATGGGACAATGCTATGTTGGTTCTTGCATCAGTGCTGTAATGTATCTAGCCAGATCATGAATACCTGCATTCTTGTCGAGCCTGCTCTGCTCTGACAGTTTAAACTAACCGCTGAGGAATTTCAAATGGCGAGTTGAGGCTGCTTTACATCCAGATATTAAAAACTCCAGAATTTAGATAGTGTCTCTGCTATAGCATACATATTCCACTACAGCCTGATATAATTAAGTCACAGGTGTGCATGGAGGCAAATGCATTTTTGAAAGGGCAGGACACAGGTTAACAAACTGGACAGGCCTCTTTTCAGTTTCTACTCTTCACCACAAGTATCCACTCTGACACTGTCCTTAAATAACAAGAGATAGATATAGTGTGATTAAGCATTCTTCATCAGCATGTTTGAAAGACAGTATGAGCTAAAAAAAAAAAAAAAGAAAAGAAAATCAAGTAGCTAAACAATACCCAAGGACCTGGAAGTTGTCTTTGTTTTATCTGTTTTTGTCAACTTTTCTGAGATTTGTGGCTACAATAGAAGCAGTGGGCTAAGATTAAAATAGGAAACTAAGGATTAAGTTATATATTAGTTTAAATATCTACAACTTACTGGATGTTTGCTGTTAAAAACAAATATATCATAAGTGTAATAACAGACACTGAATTTATACTGTTTTATCCACATCTGTAGTGTTTATAAGCAGGATTTATTTCAAACACAAGACATCACAATTATTGTAGGTCTTACCTTAACGAAGAGTTCAACCTTCGGGGCCTCGGCCATCTTTCTGTGTCACAAGTCAGTCAATGCAAAAACAAGTCAAACATTTTTAAATCTGTGACTGTGAAGTTTACATTCCTATTTTTGCAATCTGATTCTTTCACTCAAACACATGTTACTGGTAGTAAGATGTGTTACTGAAGACTATACTCACAGTCAGCACTGGATGCAAGAACACTGCTTTATCTTCACTCCACCTGTACTTTCTTTTTTATTTCAGTGTTTGACCTCTCCCTCTCTTTTCTTCTGTGTGCCTGTTACTGTTTTTTGTTAGTCTCTCACCACACCTGTCACGCTTTGAGAGACTGGCTACACCCCTCCAGCCTTTCCAGTCAAACCAGCAAATCTGGATCGCTCCTCTTAGCCTTCCAGCATATTCTCTGACAGAAACCTGCCTCTCTCAATCTGTAAGTGTCTCAGTCTATCCACTTTGATCTTTATCCATATCGGTCCCTGTTTTCTCTCGGTCACTTTGACTAAAATAAATTACATTATTAGCATGTCACAGAAATCACAAGATAGTAAAGTGCTTTTTGAATACAGACATAGAATTTGCACTGCACAGTTGACTTTGAATAATTTGTACAGCTAGAATAATGTATATTTAAAATGTTGATTTACAATGATTAAACAACACACCTATGTTTATTTCCTTCAAGTGCTTAATTTGTAAAACATGTGTGAACATTACAAATATATGTGATTGTTTAACATCTTATTCTAAGGGAATTAATATGCTGCTACAAAAGCCTCCGCTCTTCTGATTTCCGGCTTTCCACAGGATTTTCGCAACCTGGTTGCAGGGATTTGGTCCCATTCAGCCTCAAGAGCATTAATAAGAAACTCTCAGAAACTATTTTAGAAAAACTATTTCTTTATGGACCGGGCTTTGTGCATGGAGGGATTGTCATGTTGAAACAGGAACTGCTATCTAAAATATCATAGTATTGAGTATGATTTTCCAACTAACCATTACACAATAAAACAGCTTCAGAAGAAAAGTGTTTACATAATTTTGGGTGTATTTTCTCATGTCAAAAAGATAGAGAACTGGAAAAATTGTCACACTGAGGGCAGTTTAACAAGAAAAGAGATTCACCATCTCACTGGAAATAAAACACCTGTCTCCATATCTGCCTCTCTCTCTCTCTGAGTTATCAATAATGCTTTTGTATGTCTCCTGCTTGTTTCCTGTCGTCCTCTCAGTTTGATGTGTTTGTTTTGCCAAGATCTCACAGCCTACTTTCAGTTGTTCATCAGCATTTATGACTGGCAGAAAATGCTCTCAGCTTGCAGGTATTCACCTAGGGTTAGAGAGAGGAGGCAGAAACAAAACAAAGTTGTCGCAAGTTGTCATAAAGAGAGACTAAGAGGAGCTAAGAGGAGTGAGATAAAGATCAGAAAGAAACAGATTGTTGGAGATATATGGCTTAAGCCAAACCAGAAAGTGTCATTCCATAGGCGTGGAGAGAGGAAATTATGAGGGTGTGATTGACAGTCACTTATGACTCTGTGCTGTGGAATCCACAAATTGGAGTCATAGATTGTACAAGGTGAATTAAAATAATTTAATATGCAGTATCATTATGAAGAGATCTCACTGAGTGGTGTTCTCATTTCTATCAACTCAATCATCCCTGGTAACACTGACAAAAACAAAACAGAAGCTACTGGGTTTTTTGTTGCTGTTGTTGTTGACTAAATCCGAAAGATTACGTAAATAAACTCCCACTCACAGCCCTTAAAAACCCTCCTATCAGTTTTTTGTGTGATGAACTGAAAGGCATCACCTCACTTTACTAATGTTTGAGCCAACTGCTCAAAAATCCAGAAACTAAATAGTGAATGTATGGCAAAATGATAAAATGTGTTTTGTTAAACTGTGTAATACAAGAAATATGGCACTACTCTTTTGTTTGAGCAACTTCAAAAAAACATGCATGAAATGTAAACATACAGTGAAATGTAAAACAACAAGCATGACTTGACTGTGCAAAAGACAACAAAAACTAAGAGAAGACATAAAAAAAAAAGATTCAAACAACGGGTCAAAGACTATGAGCTTTACAATTGGTTTTGAATCTTATCTGATGTATGACCCTTTAAAGCAAAGCTATATAAATGTATGTGACTCCTTAAAAAAAATAAAAATAAGCTCTGTAGCAGAAATGAAAATGTTTATTTTCTTATTGTGTCTTAATTTATCCAACCCCTAAGATGGGAACCACTGGGATAGATTGCAGCCTTTTCTTTACTAAAACAAACACTATGTTAAAATAAGTCAAATATATTCGCCGTTTTTGACATTGTTTAAGTGGTCTTAAACAATGTATAAAAGGAGGAGTTCAATAAGAAAAAATACAATGAGTGTCACAATGCGGTGATAAATGAAAAAGGGATAGTACCCAAATGCAGATGAAGGCGACAATCCAATGATTTATTTCAAACCTGGAGTTGTATAAAGGCTTACAGACAGGAAAGTTCAGATACAGGAGGGCAGGAAGGCAGGTTCAGGTAAAAGGGCAAAGTCGGTTTAAGTTCTGGAAAAGAGTCATGTTCATGATGTTCATGTTCAATGGTTCAGCAGGGAATGAATGGAATTAGGCTGGAGTATGAAATGAGAGGCTCATGATGAAATGAAATGCAGGCGTAGAAATGGGTGGAGCAATCAGGTGATGGGGAAAGTAGGGAAAGTCCACCATCTGGTGGATTGATGGGAAATAGCAATGAAGGGGGGATAGGGAATGTGGAGTAGGCTGAGTTTGTGTGGGTCCTGCAGGAGATTTAATGAAGTGTAGCATTTAGAAAGAATATAACATAAGATTGAACTGTTGTGCCCAAGATGCTCAGTATACATACAATGAAGATAGACATTGTATAAATAAACTGTGAAACTTAATAAACTTAAAAATATAATATTATGAAAGTAAAAAGAGTAATTGTTAGTTTCAAAAAAAGTTAGCTAGCAGTTGATGGTGCATTAAATTATACATTAATGAAAGCATAACTGTAAACCTGACATATATTGAAGCTGCATTTTAGGATTTGGATTGGACACGGTTTTGATAGCAAATGCAGTATAAGCTGTCACGCAGATAATTTAGTCCTGTCTCTGTGCTGTTCAGATATTCATAAGATGTGAAGCTCAGCTGCAGTACAGCTGTAAACAAACAAGAAACCATCAGTGCATTGTTTTAGTTAATAGAAAAATATATACAGTACATATTACAACTGTGTTAAAGATAGATAATGTATTTTCTTCTAAGATCATAAATAAAAGTGATGATTGTTACGGAATTTAAAAAAAAGAGAACATCCACATACTAAGTTCCCTTTGTGTGGAAACACACATGATGAGTCATTTATGACCTGGAACACAACACTTTAAGAAATATTTTCGTTTTGCCACTTCCTGTTGATGATACATCTACTCATTCATTTCTTAACACTAACGGGGCTGATGCTGATGATTTTTTTCAATGCAGCTACACAACCAAGGCAGATTTGATGCAACTTTTATTTCAATCTACATTGCCATTTGACACAATTATGATGGGAGTTAGCCCTAGACACAGACAGTAAAATTAAAAACTTAACTAGGCCTACAAAATGGAGAACAGTGATGGAGCAAGTCAGTGGAGGGAGAGTGAGGTGTTAGACCTAATTAGTGTAATTTGGCTCTCTTTCTCTTCATTCTTCTCCTCCTCAGCACATGCTCATTAATGTTACGGCTGCCATTACACAAACATTTTGAAATAAAAGCAAAAATGCTTACTTCCTCCATAACCTCCCTAACTTTAGTGCAACAGCGTGCTGTGTCTGATGTCATTGTTATTGTTCTTTTTGAGCTTTTTGCTGCTCAGTCTGTGTGGAAGATTATTTGTGATTGGAGATCATGTCATGTTTTAGTGTACTAAAGTCCAAATTTATAACTGTAAAAGAAAAAAAGCATGATTAATAACAGAAACTAATCAAATGATTACAAAACATGAACCACACATGCACACAGTCCTTACAAAAAGAAACATAAGGCCATTTTACCATTCAGTGCCTTTGTCACAATGTGCTTATTACCCTGCACATCAATGCTTTTTCTGCTCATTCATTTGTATCAAGGACACACTTTTTTACAACCCACCATACATCTAGCACTAACTTAAAAAGAAGATTTGTGTGGTCAATAAATACCAAATAACTACATTTTGTTAATCTTTTTTACTCTTCACAACAGAGCTACACTGACGACTCAATGGCGTGTGCTCACCCTTGTGTAACCCCCATCTTCATTCCGTTCAACACTTCCTCTTTTACCATCAGTGCACACATGCACCAAACACCTTCTCATATCACGTAGCACGATGCTGATCTTAAATCACATTCAACAATCTCTTATAGAGCCACAAGCTCACCATCACATTCCTACCAGCTGCGACCAAACATTGTATCAGTGATGACTGAGGACGAAGAACAGACTACTCATCTCATGATCAGGTAAGTTTGAGGAAGCTTGGGGTTTTCTGAGTACTGAAATGTTTTCCACATATCTTTTGTATTCCCATTATGGCAAGAAGTACAACATCATCAGTGTCTGCCAAAGCTGATAGTTTAGTCTGTGAATAAATACATTTAGGGTTGAAAGTAAATGGATGTGCCCTTTGCACCTTCTAACGCTCCATAGCAGCCAGTGAGGAGAACAGTGCCACTGCCAACATAAATCTTTGACCACATCCTATTCACAGTTCGTCTTAAAGTCTCAACTAAAGAGGCTCACTTATAAATGAATGATTGTAATAAAATCGAATCATCATCACCTCTGTTGGCAAGTATTCTTATGCAAAGACTGTGTGTATATAGTTGTCTCTGTACACTAATGTGTTACAGAAACTACACTTTCTCATTTTATGATAAATCACTAAACTGTTCTTAGGAAGTAGGTAAAGATTTAAGTCTCACAAGAAAGGGAATGAAATAAACTTAATTGAGCACTGTTTTATGGTACAAGATGACAGGTGCAAACGTTTTAAATGTTCTATTTCTTGATGTGGTTTGAGCTGTTGTGTGGTGGTTTGAGCTGTTGTGTGGTGGTTTGAGCTGTTGTGTGGTGGTTTGAGCTGTTGTGCTTATTTTTTGCCCAGTGTGGTTCTGTGAGTGCCACTTATTTCAGGCTGCAGGCTGCTCTTAATGCATATCTTGTATTCAGAGAGTGTGAGGCATGACGGCAGCAGGTTATATTTACTGCCCGAAAGCACACATCACTCATTGATGCAAACATAAATTGCAATCTGATGGAAGATTTGTTCAGCTTTGTTGCTTGTTGTTCTGTTATAATGTGCAGTGTAGTGCAAACCTGAATTAGTGGGCTAAAGCAATATTAGCCTATAAACCTGCAGTATGCAATAGCAGCAGCAATATCATTTATAAGGTAGAGTTTAAAGAAAAACATCTTGCTAGTTCAATGATTTTAGACAGAAAAGTCAATATCTGCAAACACTTTGGTCTTAGAACCTTTAGACAGTTATCATTTTGAGGTCCTATCCTAGTTTAATAAAGTCCACAGCTATGAGACCAGAAACATAGAGGGTTTATTGTTTGCTCATGTTATGGTAGTTTCCACAGGATGAAGTAATACATATGCAGACATGTATAAAGTACTAGAGACCCAGATTTGAGTAAAAGTACAAGTGCTCTATCAAAAAAGTGACTTGAGTAGAAGTTGAAGTGCTCTTTAAGCACCACACTTAAGTGGAAGTATTAAAGTATTCAACATTTTTGTACTTAAGTATTGCAAGTAGTTTATTTTAAAATGTACTACTCAAGTACTGAAAGTAAAAGTACAAGTATTGTGTTATGTAGTTATTAAAGAAAGCAGTCAAAAGTTTGAATATCATATTGTTTATATTATTTCAAATGTTTAGCCTAACGATGCAGCACATAAAAAATGTATCAGAGTAAAAGTATTACAGTTTTTCACAATCGCTATGACAATTTTTTCAATACTTTTAACAACTTTCCTAAAATCTTAACCCACCAACACACCTACAACACACAACTGGCAAAACAGTTAATTTCATGCTCAAAATCACACATTGTAAACTAAACTCCAACACTGATTTTCAAAATACAATAATTCATTAACACAATACACTGTGTTTACCAAAACAATGCAAACATAACACTAACACATGTTCTCTCCCAACAGGAACATTTAGTCAATCACTGCACAATGTCATACAAAACACTAACATCACATGGAATTACAGAAACTGCATTATTTTATGTGACAGGTCTGCCCTTATACAATAGACAATAGTATATTGTATTGACCATAGATTGTGTTTTGCACTGCAGTTTCTCTTGAAGCCTCTCTACATTTTTGTTTTGTTGGGTTTAGTAAATGCATGCATATATATATATATATATATATATATATATATATATATATATATATATATATATATATATATATATATTTATTTATTTATTATTTTTTATTTTATTTTTTTTCATAAACCTCCAAGTATATGTGCGCCTGCTCTACCCACTGATCCAACCCGGCCACCATTTCCTTTTGCTGCAGAAATTCAATACAAAAAATGAATGACCCATCTCAGAGTAGCTTTATAGAATGTACGGTTTATGAAAAAAAGGAGACAGAGACAGAATTGTCCTGGTACTCCTCTTCCTCTCCCTCGTGAAGGCATTTTTCTTATTTTCTGCATCTACAGTATATTGTTCAAATAGGTCCTCTTTTACTGTATGTACTACCATATGATCATGCGATTGAAAGAACCTCAACACCTGAGTGTGTTTCCTAGAAGGGAATCAGCTGTGATCGATCTATTTGCATAACTTCAATCAGCTGTTTCTCAATAAATGCATGTATAAAATGCAGAGGATATATTTGTGTTTCAATTTACAATATGATCAGCTGTTCACTTTGACTTTAGCCTATAAGTTAGGTTTAGAACATGATGTTATCTGTTCTGACATACAGAGTGAAAGCATTTGTAAATTTGGCAATACAAATCCATTGTTTTGGTCTTGGTGGAGCTTGTGTGTAAAAGAAGTTCAAGCATTTTAAATTTGTGTTAACTGTATGCATTTTGTGTCAAAGCAACAAGAAATGTGTTAATTGTATAGCCTACACAGACGGATGTTGTGCTAACTGTGTTAAGAGTTTAGGAAAGTTGTTAAAAGTATTGAAAAACGTGTCATAGCGATCGTAAAAAACTGTGAACTCATCGAAAATATGTACAGAGTACAGATACAGCCTTTTAGTACTTAAGTACAGTAGTGAAGTAGTTCTACTTCATTACTATACATCTCTGTAAATATGTATATAATTATGTACTGTGTTTTGGTGTTTTTCTGCTATGTGCGCTTGCTTTTTCGTCTAGTATTTTTGTGTTTGTTTTTTAGTATAAAAAAAACACAAACAAAAAAATTCTTACTGGTTTTGTAGTACTCTCAACAGCTCTAAGTTCTTAGTGTTTCTCTCTTCCTGTGTGAGTCGTCATTAGTTCCTTATTTGCACACTGTTCAGTTAAAGGGATTTTCCTTGTCTTACACAGAGTGAGACCCTATAATTTAAATGCTGTGGTCTTTTGCACAGTTCTGTTTTTTAATGATTTCACATTCCACAATGTTTTCTCCCAAGAGAAAACACATACTGTACAGCAGTTAGCAACATGTTTCTATGACTAAATGATTGAATTATATATTTGATACATGCTAATTCATTATATAATAATCAACTGAAATGTTTGGTTTGTTATTTGAACAATTATTTCATTCTTTTCTCCCCTACAGAAAAAATGGAAAAAGTAACAGCATGAAATGTTTGTATAAAAGTGGTGACCGATTGTAAAATGATGTCAATGGGTGGATCCTAATGTGGGTTTTTCAGATTCGGCAACAGCACTTATTATATTCTCTTAAAGCTTAATTTCCCCTTTTTGTCTATATAGAAAAATGGAAGCTTATACACAAGTTTCTGTTGAGTGGGGGTTGAGCTGTTTATGTATGTTATAATTTTTTACGATTGCTATGACATTTTTTTCAAAACTTGTAACAACTTTCCTAAACTCTTAACACAGTTAGCACAACATCCGTCTGTGTAGGCTATACAATTACAGTTTTAGTTACAGTCAAAGCAACAAGAAATGTGTTAAATGTATAGCCTAAACAGACGGATTGAACTGTGTTAAGAGTTTAGGAAAGTTATTAAAAGTATTGAAAAAATTGTCATAGCGATCGGAAAAAAACTGTAACTGTATGCATTTTGTGTCAAAGCAACAAGAAATGTGTTAAATGTATAGCCTACACAGACGGATGTTGTGCTAACTGTGTTAAGAGTTTAGGAAAGTTGTTAAAAGTATTGAAATAATTGTCACAGCGATCGGAAAAAACTGTAACACATTTCTTGTTTCTATGACACAAAATGCATACAGTTAACACACATTTAAAATGCTTGGACTTATTTTACACACAAGCTTAACCAAGACCAAAACAATGGATCTTTACTGACCAATTTACAAATGCTTTCACTCTGTATGCCAGAACAGATAATAACATGTTCTAAACCTAACTTATAGGCTAAAGTCAAAGTGAACAGCTGTTCATGTTGTAAATTGAAACAAATATATCCCCTGGATTTTGTTCCATTGCTACTGAGAAACAGCTGATTGAAGCTATGCAAATAGATTGATCACAGCTGATTGACATCTAGGACACACACTCAGGTGTTGAGGTTCTTTCAATGGCATGACCATATGGTAGTACATAAAAGAGGTCCTATTTGAACAATATAGATGAAAACAAAGAAAGGAGGAAAATGCCTGCACGAGGGAGAGGAAGACGAGTACCATGACAATTCTGTCTCTGTCTTCTTTTTTTCATAGACCGTACATTCTATAAAGCTACTCTGAGATGGGTCATTCATTTTCGGTATTGAATTTCTGCAGCAAAAGAAACTAAATGCATGTATTTACTAAACCCAACAAAACAAAAATGTGGAAAGGCTTCAAGAGAAACTGCAGTGCAAAACACAATGTATGGTCAATACAATAGTTAGTTAAATGTTAGTGTTTTGTATGACATTGTGCAGTGATTGACTAAATGTTCCTGTTGGAAGAGAACATGTGTTAGTGTTTTGGAAGAATGATTTGATTTTGAGACATGATTGCATTGTTTTGGTAGACATAATACATTGTGTTAGTGTATTATTGTATTTTGAAAATCAGTGTTGGAGTTTAGTTTACAATGTGTGATTTTGAGAATGAAATGAACTGTTTTGCCAATTGTGTGTTGTAGGTGTGTTGGTGCGTTAAGAGTTTAGAAATGCTGTTAAAAGAATTGAAATAATTGTCATAGCGATTGTGAAAAACTGTAGTGAAAGGTCATGCTCTCACCAACTGCAGTTTTACTGTCTGTGGGCCTCCAGTTGTAACCTTGAGTAGATTTTGATTGTAAACTTGATGTAGCACTAAAAATATTATGATGAAATGTTGTCCCTAAATATGTTGCTTTAACCTTTATTTTTTTTGTATTGTAAAGATGTGCTAAATTCTAAATTGGTCGTTGGTTTCCATTCATACTTCCATTCCATTCATACTACATACTAATTTTGCAGACACTTAGACAGTAGAGAGATGACAGGAAATGAGGGGAGAGAGATGGGAAATGACATGCACCAAAGATCCCCAGCCAAACTCAAACTGGCAACGTTTACGGTTATCATCAGTGCCTTAATGCCTACACCATCTGGCATCCACAGATTGATTTTAAAGATCTGTGCTGCATAACGTTACAGCAATGATTTTTATATAATGTAAATGGAATATGTATAATGGAAATTAAATTATGCATGAAACACTAAGAAAAATACATCCACATTTCTGAAAAATGGCAGTTTAGTTTGCTTAGTGGTTGTGATGTCAAGTATTTGTGATTTGGACCAAAAACGCTTAAACCTGCAAAAATCTCCAATATGACCATTTAACAACTGTTTAAGACAAATGGTAAAGCCACAAAACCTCATTGCTCCTTTATAATCCTACTTCTTAATTCCTTTTGTGACAGAGATGTGATAACACTATGAAGACTGTACTCAGCTCAATGAAGAAGGGCCTCCTCCTCGCTTTTCTCTGTGTTTTACCGCTGTGGCTTCTTAATGGATGGCCGGAAGGATTCCAGGCCCTGATCGCCATAAATCACTCCACCTCCCATAACTGTAGCAGCAGTAGAAACGTCACCATCCTGCTGTGGTACTGGCCCTTCGGCAGGTCATTCAACCTGATAGGTGACGTGTGCTGGGACCTCTACCGCATCCCTCACTGTAGACTGGTGGACCAGCGCTCCTTGTTCCCCTCAGCTGATGTGGTGGTGTTCCACAACACAGAGCTGGCACTGGGCCGCCAAAAGCTGCCCTTTGACCTTCCACGACCGCAGGGCCAGAGGTGGGCCTGGATGTCCTTGGAAGCCTCTAATAACAAGAGAAAGTTGCGGCAGTATGCAAATATCTTTAACATGACCATAACCTACCGGAGGGATGCTGATATCACTGTACCCTATGGGGAGCTTCTACCAAAGGAGGCTGAAGGACATCTGGTGGAAGAAGTCCCTCTGAATAAGAGCTTCCTGGTTTGTTGGGTGGTCAGCAACTACATGAGCCGCCACAAAAGAAGCAAATTCTACAAAGACCTCAATGCCACAGTTCCGGTGAAGGTTTACGGTCATTGGACAAATACACCCCTTCCCTCCAGCAGCCTCTTACCTACAATCTCTCGCTGCTACTTCTATTTGGCTTTTGAGAACTCAGTCGCCAAAGATTACATCACAGAGAAGCTGTGGAGAAATGCTTACCAAGGCGGGGCCGTGCCTGTCGTCCTGGGACCGTCATTAGGCGACTACAAAGCTGTGGCTCCACCTCATTCTTTCATCCATGTTGATGAGTTTGCATCGGTCAAAGATCTAGGAAAGTATCTACAACAGCTTGCAGAGGACAAAAAACGCTACAGTGAATATTTTTCCTGGAAACATGAGTGGAGAGTAAAGCTGTACACAGACTGGAGGGAGAGACTGTGTAAGATCTGCTCACAATACAACTGTTTACCTCAGGAGAAAGTTTACTCCAACTTAGAGGCCTGGGTCAATGCTAATAACACTTGAGCTTGCATAATTGTGATTAATGTGTCACCACATTTTTGACCAATTAGCATCATTGAGATTTAGGAAACCTTGGCCAAGGACACTGTGGAAACTATATGCACACAACTAACATGCTTCAACTAACGTTACTTCATATTAAGAACAATATGAATTATATCTCTAGCACTGATATCTGTAGCACTTTATACCAAACAAACACCTGACCTCTCTAGGGTTAAAAGAATAGTTTGAGGGCGCCTGCATAGCTTGGTTGGTGGAGCCGGTGCCCATATGTACTGTAGAGGTTTACTCCTCGACGCAGCGGGCCTGGGTTCGACTCTGACCTGCGGCCCTTTGCTGCATGTCGTTCCCCCCCCTCGCTTCCCTTGCATGTCTTCAGCTGTCCTGTCAAAGAAAGGCCTAAAAATCCCCAAAAAAGAATAGTTTGACATTTTGGGAAATGCTATTCAGGTTTTTTTGCCGTGAGATAGCTAGATGAGAGGATTGATAACGTTACCACTCTCATGTGTGCACAATAAATACAAAGCTACAGCCATCAGCCGGCTAATTTAACTTAGCACACAGACTAACACGGGGAAACAGCTAGCCTGGCTGTCCAAAGTTATGAAATATAACGTGTTAAATTGTGGTAACAGTTTAAGATTTATTTATTTTTTACCTTTGGACAGACAGGCTAGTTGTTTCCCTCTGTTTCCGGTCTTTATGCTAAGCTAACCAGATGTAGCTTCACATTTCTCATACAGATTTGAGAATATTATCATCTTACTATCTTCTCATCTAGCTCTCTGCAAGAAAGCAAAGAAGTGTATTTCCAATAAAGTTGACTATTTCTTCTAAATTTAACTCAACAGCGTATAGTCCAGTCCATTTTGAGGGCACTGATATAAACACAGGCCTATAGCGTATACTGTATACTGTGCAATGAGTCCCAGTCAACATGTACTGTGCAGACACCCAACCCGCACAAACGTTACTGTAAACGGCACTGACAGTCTGATGTAATTTTATTAAAGTAGGCTACATCCATTAGACTTCTGAGTGGTCTTCGATCAACACACAGTGGCCGAGGCCTTTATAACAGAAAACTCTTAAAAAAATGTAGCCTAGGTAATGAATTGAAATTGAGGGTCACAAAAACATGAAAAACTTTAATACAGTTTTTTCCGATCGCTATGACAATTTTTTCAATACTTTTAAGAACTTTCCTAAACTCTTAACACAGTTAGCACAACATCCGTCTGTGTAGGCTATACATTTACAGTTTTTTTCAATCGCTAACAAGCGCTTACCCATACTTCAGATACTTTTTCTAAACTCTTAACACAGACTGACACCTACAAAACACAATTGGCCAAATGGATAATTTTCTTCAAAAACACATTTTGTTAAATATATACTAACTCTCCATTTCAAGACAGAACACATGTTTCTCTGCACACACTGACTTTACCAAAATACTGGAAATCTGACTCAAAATGAAATTATTCTGTCAAAGAATAACACTTGTTTTCACTTCACAAGGTACATGCAGTCAATCAAAGTACACCAGGTTTCAAAATACTGGCTATTGTTGACATCATAAAAACTGCATAGACTTATGTTTCAGGTATTTGCATGCAAAACATGCAATCCACCTTTTACACTAAATTTCTTGGTTGGGAACTGTATGTCCCCATGTACAATAATGTTCACATTCAAACACATTTCAGTAAAAAGCAAATCAGTTTTTTTTTCCTTACGGTTTACTAAAGGAAGTACAGTAGAAACACAGTATATATACAGTAATAGAACAGAAACGTTTTACAGTAATGCTTACAGTTAACAAAATATCCATGAAACACAAGAGCATTCCGTAAAAAAAAAAACAACCAGCAAAAAGCCCAGATAAAAAAGGGGGAACAAAAAAGCACAAAATTACTGTATCTAATCCCTGCGATCTTCAGGGTTAGGCCACATGTTTTCATCAACATCACATCTGATGTCATCCAAGGCGATGCACCTGGGATAAAACCGCTTGGCATGTCGGATCCACCCTTGGCAATCATGAACTGTGTTATTCCTGCATCCAGCATCCATGGCTTCAAGGAGGGACATCTGGTCATGTGGCTGATGGTCATAAACCTTCCACCTCCATGCAGAAAAGAACTCCTCTATGGGGTTGAGGAAAGGTGAATAGGGTGGAAGGAAGAGACTTACCAGTCTTGGATGGTCTCAAACCATGATGTTATTGCTTGCGAATGGTGGAAAGCAACATTGTCCCAGGAAATTACAAAGGTCCTCATGTTTTCACCCTCCTGATCCTGCTCTGGTACCAGGCGCTGGTGGAGATCATTGAGAAAGGCGAGGAGGCGCTCGGTATTATAGAGTCCAACCTGACATTTGTGAAGGAGTAATCCTGCATTTGCCATTGCTGCACACATGGTAATGTTTGCCCCTCTCTGTCCTGGCACATCAACTGTGGCCCTCTTTCCAATTATATTTCGTCCACGTCGACGCCTTTTGGACAGATTGAATCCTGCCTCATCTATGTAAATGAATTCATGAGGGGCCTGGTTGGCCTCCAATTCCATAACTCTCTCTAAGTTTATGTATATCATGTCATTATTGTATATCACACTGTACTGTAACCTATTACTGTGTCGGTTATCAACTTGCAAAGTGCAAAGCTTATAGAACTGGACATTGAGTTGAATATACATTATACCTGGACATATTGTCGTCGTAGCTCCTTGACTCTCTCACTGTTCCTCTCAAAGGGAACAGTGTAGAGCTGCTTCATCCGCACTCTGTGTTTAGACAATGTCCGCGTAATGGTTGTCG
This sequence comes from Sander lucioperca, assembly GCF_008315115.2. NCBI lineage: Eukaryota > Metazoa > Chordata > Actinopteri > Perciformes > Percidae > Sander > Sander lucioperca. Next base: position 11,544,196 of record NC_050173.1, on the reverse strand, counting down.
GTTGATCGGAAAAAACTGTAAAAGTAAAAGAAGGCCTAATTTAAATGTCCTCTCTTCTACCAAAAGGAGAAATCTTGAAATTGACACCAAACTCCACACTGCTGCAAATACAGTAATGTAAGCATTTATATTTTCAGGCAGTGTTGAATGATTTGACATCAAAAAGCCATGTTTGTCATTTCACATTTACATTGTTTCTACAGGTTTGTGGATTGAAGCTGTTCAAGGTTGTCGTTTCATAAAGTTTGGGCTGGTTCCATTTCTTCCACGTTCATCTTCCATTGCTAATAAAATCGAGGGTTTACATGAGATAAATTGTCACTGAGTATTATTGCAGGAAACACCATGAACTACTTCCTACTACCGATGTACCGAGGTATTTTCAGCTACTTTGAGCAATGATTCAGTTTGTTGAGATTCCTCATTAAGAAAGAAAGTTTCCTCACTGTTCGGTTCCTCAGACTGTCTGCATCCATATGGTTGTAAATTTAGGGGTTGACCATAGGAGTTAGGCTTGTTTTAATCTGTAACTGGCCAACAAAAGGGTGGGACATAAGCACAAATTTTACTGGAGAAAACTTCAGCAGTTTGCATCTCTCAACAAATGGACAGTTTCAACATAGTTTAACTTAATTCCTAGATGCAGAGATACATTTAATGTTAAGGTGTTTTGATTGAAAACTTCAGTGTAGCTAACATTTCAATAAATTATTTAATCAAACAAATGTTGGGAAAATGTCACATTAAAAACTGGTTAGTGTCTTTGAATGCACATTCACACATTAGAAAATGTCTAAAATTATTCATGAGACAAAATGTTTAATACTGAAATGACTGGTTTGGATTTCGTCAATGTTTCGACAACCCTTAAAGCTGTAGTGCGTAGTTTGTCTCCCCCATGAGGAATTTTAAGTAATGACAACAAAACTGTCGGCACCTCCACATGATACAAGGCTTCCATGATTGCACACAGCCCCTACCCTCCTCCACGCAGTTGCTAGTAGCCAAGGAGGACATGGCGGATTAAGAAAACGAACTCTTCAGAAGAGGTAATTATCTTCATTTAATTTTCTGTGCATGAAAGTCACTGGACAAGACAATCTTCTGAACATAGCCATACTGAGAAATAGAGTTGTTGGAGCTGATAGTCTTAATTAGTTTTGTAACAACTCATTCGGCAATGGCTTGAATGTAATGGACGTTAATTATTAAAAAGTTACGCACTGAAGCTTTAAGTTTGGGTCTTGTTAATACTTCTAAGTCATGTGAGGTATAGTCAAGAGGAGTGACTAAATAGTATTTAATGTCTACAAACTACAGTCATCCGAGTAAAATATAACTTCTTAAGACCAGACATTAGAAATACTCAAATAAAGCACCCAAACTTGATTTACAGTATCTAGTGTTAAACATTTCATAAAACAGCAAACCCTACAAAAGAAAATTGAAATACAAATTGGACACCATTGATTGAAATCAGACTTCTTACTGCCATTCACCTGAGACATTGAGAAAATACTGACAGTGTGCAATTGGCAGATTAGCAGCTAAGACAATTGTAAGCAAGTCATTAATCACATTCCCTCAAAGTCTTACTTTTGAATCTCACCACCCCCGCCCCCTCCAAATTGACGCTATAAAATAGTGGCCAAAGACGTCAGTGATAATCAACAACCATAGGGCCAAAATCTGGGTTTGGTATACAAACGGGACATAAAAAAATAAAAACATAATATTTGACATTACAAAAGCAACTTTGTGCAAAAGCAATGGAAAAATTAGAGAATTTGCATTTTCCATTTCAATGACTGACAGTTCAGGCAAACACTGCAGCTGTTCTATTCAGATGTGACACTAAGTATTGCACAAACATTGACTAAACTGTCAAGATGAATTTGGTTTCAAGCCTTCACATTGTTATTACTTTGATAACCCAGATCTTTTCTCATCTGCACCCCAGAAAACCTGCCCAGGACTTTGCACTACGAGGGAATACCCTGGCTCTATAACCTTGCTCGCATTTACAAAACCATCAACCCCACAACTGGACCACTTCAGCACCAAATTTCACTTTTGCATTGATCTATACCTGCAATGATTAAAGCCTATGGAATAACTTACTATGAAATATCTAAGAACACAAAAAACAGAAAGGCACAGTCAGTTTAAAATGTATCATAAGTTTGAAGTCAGCAGTTGTTGGAGTTGCAGGTCATGGTACGAGGATGTTGCCCATGGTAGTTCATTAAGGGTCATCACTACAGGAACAAGAAACCACTTTGATCCATCTCACCGCTGTGGTCAGAAGAGGAGCCTCCATACTTGCAATGTTTCTATCCCACAATACGGCAATATGATCGGTCCATCTGATTACAGCATTTAGAGGCATGTCTTCAGCTTGAGGTGAGGTTGGAAAGAGGCTTGGGAAGGCAATCTGTGGTTCTGGCTTGGACTACCTGAGCATGTTTATCCAGTCAGGTGACTAACTAGTCCGGGGTGCAGAGCTTGTTTCAGGACGTCAGGCCGATGAAGCTGGGACATGTAGAGTGTGGGAGGAGGGGCACCGTGGTAGCTGGAAGCAGGGTAACCCTGGTTGGGAATGGGGGAGGGGGCCATGTTCAGTGGGGAAGGACTCTGCTCGTAGTACTGGCCGTCGCACTCATCATCTAGTGGCAAGGCCAGGCGCTTTCCTTTCTGTCTTCGGTTGCAGAACCAAACACGTACGACCTGCCAGGAACAGTATATGTCTTAAAAAAAAAATTGGACCAACCAGACACAACCACCCCACCCTCCAAAAAACGCAGATGGCATCACTTTGAGCTTCTACTTACATCTCTCTCCAGGCCCAGGTCGTCTGAGATGTGTGTGATCTCCTGGGTGTTAGGCTTGGGACACTTGATAAAGTAAGACTCCAGAGCCGAGCGCACAGCTCCCTCCAGACTGGTCCTCCTCTTCCTCTTTCTGGTGTCAACAAATACTCGCTCAATCTTGTACATCTGAGGAACCAGAAACATGTTACTATGGGTTCAGGCAGTGTTGAATACAGCATTATTGATTATATGAAGATGTGTATGCTAAATACTAAAAAAAAAAACCACACATCACATATGGGGGCAAGGTTCAAATAAGGTGTCTCATCATTACTAAACTGCTTGATGATGGCCACTAGGTGGCAAATTACACATCACAAGAGTAGAGGGCCTTGATTCAGGTTTGCTCAGCAGGAAGTCAGGCCTAAAAAGATCAATGATCCCAAGAAGCTTGGTGATCATCTGTTGTCTTGTAAACTAATCGGCAGATGTCAGAGTAGCAGACTTACATCCTGGGGATTGTCCGAGGTCTCTGCCTCATTCAGCCATCTTTGAAGAAGGGGCTTCAGTTTGCACATGTTCTTGAAGCTCAGCTGAAGAGCCTCAAAGCGGCAAATGGTCGTCTGGCTGAACATCTTACCTACACACGCACACAAACAAATTTCACATAGCACAATAAGTTTAAGGATCATTAACTTAAAAGTCCAAACTATGATGCGAGATTCATCAATGCCAGCAGAGTCCAAATCTGTTTCAGGAATTTGTTTTCTTCTATACTGTTGACAGTTTAAGTGATACACTTGACAAATCTAGATACACTTGTCCAGATGCTCCCTTTATTGGTGATGTAGGTCAAGGCCTAATAAAGTCCTGATCTACACACCAAAATACAAATTCCAAAAATGTGTCCAACTGGACTAGCCCACCATACAGTGTTTATAGACCAACTCTTAGATGACTGGGGTCTTTGTCATGACAAGTTTTCAGATTTGCATTGGACTTTTTATTTGTAAATTACCTGGACTAGAACTGCAACTCTGAACTAGAAACAACGCACAAATCAGTATCTACAATGGAAACCACACTTACCATAAAGGTTACCCAGGGCAAGACCAACATCAGCTTGAGTGAAACCCAAGGTAATGCGTTTGTGTTTCAGCTCCTTAGCGAACTGCTCCAGTTCTTCCGTGGAAAGATTCTCCTGAGCAAGAACATTTTAAATATAAAAACATTGAGATGGAAAACTTGGCCACATTTTTAGGTGGCATTGAAGTAATTTATAAGAGGTTCCCCTACAAGTTGCATTGCTTCTCACAAAATGGTACAGTGCTTATTTGGTTAAAATTGGAGTCCTAATTCAATGACTGTTCTTACCTCCTCAGAGTCACTACACCCGCCGCTGGAGGACCCGCTGCTTCGCGTGGAGGAGGCCGGGTTTTGCGTCTGGGGCCCGGCGGCAGCCTGGGTCGTGTTCACGCTGAAAAACGTGCTCCCTGGAAGCCCGTTGCTTGGGGGTGAAGGGGACATAGATGGTGAAGATGCAGAGGATGTTGAAGGATTTTGATTATTGCTGCCAGGTGGTGTAATGTGGGTGATCCCGGGCCAGAAGGAGGGGTTCCAGGCCGGAGAGTAGAAGACTCCATGGGACATGGCGGAGGCTTGCGGCGTTGGGTATTGCTGAATCTTTATCTCCGTTGAGTAGTCCTCATCGAGGTCCTTCTCCGTCTTTATGTCGGGTAGTTTCATTTGCTCCCGGGTCTCGGCTATAGGGGGACTCAGGTTTGTAGGCTGGGTAGCTGCTGTAGCGCCGGGTACCTGGCTGGTGTACTCGGGCGCAGCAAATGGATACCAGTACTTGGGTTGCCCAAAATCTCCAGTCTGCAGCTCGGATCCCCTATAGTCACTGGTGACGGGTGGAAAAGGGAAAAAGGTCTGCGCAGATGCCGGTGTGATGCCACTATAAGCATTTTTGTTGTAGAGGAGGCTCGGGTCTGGTAGGACGCCGTGAGGAAACTGGAATGACGCAGCGCTCCCCAAAGTCTCATGACCCAAAACCTGGGTGCAAGGGTTGGTCCGGCTGAAGTCATACGGCCGGATTTGGCACTCCGGACTCTGCGATCTTTCAGACATCTTCCAAACCGCGTGAGAACCTAGCGCGCGTCCAAAATTGAAAGTTAAAGGTTTGCAACGACTGATTCAGAACTTGCTCATCCGTTTCACTTTTACGCACACATCAAAGAGAGATGGGAGAGGAAGAAGCTCAGAAATAACCCAGCACCTGTCCGAGAAAAGTCCGTTAAGGGGGAAATTGTGCAAAAACATAGGCCTGACCAGTTGTTTTGGTGCAACATAACCACCAATACGCATACGGCCTAGTCCATGAAGTTCTGTCTTTAACACCACCGCCACTCACCTCACCATCAAGCTCAAATGTTCCTAATACTGCTCTGGCTCCACAGGTTTTCCTAATCACAGCTGCGGGTGTTGGCGATCGCCCTATCTCTTCGCCCATTGGCTGGCGCAGACAATTGCGCACAGCTGATGGTGAATTTGTAAATGACCTTGATTCTTCCCAAAGTAGTGGGCGTGTTTTCACATAAACTTTGAGCCATTTTTGCTGCAGACCTGCAATGTTGTTTTTTGCTTTTTAAGCGAGTTTAAAACTCATCACGTGCAATGTAAAACCATTACACAGGAACATATTAATAATTCAACAGTTTGAAGTCACCTTAAAAAGCATATTTACATTGCTAAATAGACACGGGTCACTGCTCCTGTAAATACATGTAACACTATAACTTGCTCACCTCATTCATGAATTATAATGCTCGGTTTGTTTAAGTTATTCCCCTTTAAGAGATGGCTTTGATATTAAAATTCCTGTCATTCAGACCTGAATTCATCTTAATCACTAACTTTCAACTAGGCCTTAATTAAATAGATTGACATTGTAATCCTGAATAACTGTTATAAAACACATTAACAAATAAAAAAATTAATCAGGCCACAATGAATTTAAAACAGATAAGGGCCGAGCTAATTTATGCATTTAAGAATGTTTTGACAGCTTAAGCAACACATTAATATATGATGGATACTTGAAATTACCTGCAAGTGTTGCGTTTAGAAAGCACTAAATGAAGGGTGAAATTTACTTTAACTTATTTTTATTTGTGTTGTGAAAGCTTGTTTGTGGTAAAGTGGGGATAATTAGTACATGATGGACCACACATGAGTCGTTATTTATCTCCATTTTTACCAGCCGGATATTTGGGTATGTTTGCCTTGGGTCTGTTAAATGGTCTTAATTGTATTGGAGACTTTTGCTCTTTGTATAAACAACCAGGGCTATTTTACAGCAGATTTTTGCACTTTTTTGAAAAGCAAAATCATAATGTTATAAAACACTGGACACTGAGCTAGGCTTACTTTTAATTCAGAATTTCTTGCCAAACTAAAAATGGAAGAAAAGTGAGAACTGACTCATAAAACCAACAACACAATTCAGCTGAACTTCTCCTATTCACCCTTGATCGATGGTCGTTCAAAAGCCTGGATGGCTGCAGCACTGTACAGATGCGCTCCCCCAGCGCGAGCCGTTGGCCGCAGATTGCGGCAGGAAGACACACTGCGGGAAGGGAGAGGGGTGCCATTGTACGACCTGGCCCCGGGGCACCCCGTTGATTTCAGATCCCGAGTTGCGATGGTCGACCATTAGCTTCTTTTCAGATTGGAACAATAAGTCTCAACCCTTTGATTCAGCCCCACACCCACACCCACACCCACACCCTCCTCCGCCCTCCCCCTCCCTTCCTCTGAAACAAAAAACAGGCTGAAGTTTCACCCTGGTGAACCCTGAATACCTTGGCATCCAGTCTGATATGGCCTAAGGGTCCAAAACTGGTCTGAAGACCAAGGTGCTGTCTGCAGGTGCAATAATCAAGCTGTGTTGGAACATCTCTTGTTCATTTATCCAGTTTGAGAGGAATGAGCAACATGTTCATCCTTTTTCAAGCCTGTAGCACAAAGTTTATTCAGTTTTTTTGCCTTGTGGCCCCTTAAAATGAAATGATACCTGACTGGTGAACAATTTTATTACACAATGATGTTACTTTTGCAGTTTGTGCTATTTAATTATTAACTAGAGGTGATTTAGAGGCATTCTTTCAACAACAAAAAATGTGGAATGGAAAAACGCCAGAAAATATGATAATAAAGAAGTCTAGCAGAAATGTATAATTTGGTTACACTTCAAACCTATCTGATGGTCTCTCTGGTCACATCAGGTTGCAAACAGCAGTAATTGAATATACACAATTTCTTCTTCTATAACCTGAAGGTCAGCCCTCTCTCTGCCCTGCCAGATACGTTATGTAGGACCAGGGAACCGGGTCAATAGCTTAAAAGACATCAAACCCCAACTATGCAAGCATTGTTCTGAGCCATGGACTTGGGGGAATAATTGTCATGCAAAAGACAGACAGCAAGAGAGATAGTAGACTTCAGGCAGGGCTTCAGAGAGAAAGGGACAGCAGAGGACAGAGCTCTCAGGGTGTCCAAAGGAGGGAGGGGCGGGGGGGGCAGTATTGAAAAGCTCAGTACAGTGAGGAGATGTGTGAGGGGAGTATCTGGGGATTTAGTTGAAAACCCCCCAGATGTCTCAGATCTTGTCTTTAGTTCTTTTTAAGTGGCCTCTTCAAGACACCTCAGAGGTCTGCTCGCAGAGAAAGTCCAGTCAAACAGAGAAAGGGAGAAAGTTTCAGATAAAAGAGGCCTGTTGATGCAGCTGCAGTGTGAATGTGTTGCACACCTCAACTAGTCACACCAGTGGATAAAAAACTGCCTCTACTTTAAGCAATACAACCAAACAAACCCCAATATCAAGTATCAGATTACCCATTGCTCATTTTTTTCTTTCTTAGCACCATGACTATAGGATGCGGGCATTCAAAGAAAAGAAATACTGGGCATATGTGTGTGTTCTATGAGAATCGTAGGTTCTGCTGTGAGAAACTTGTTAAAGATGAGATCCGATAAGCATATTTTAGCTTTGGGTGGAAATGTTGCGGTGACCGTAACTCATACGCATACATATCAATGTCTTTCATTTGAGGATGTATCGGTTTTATCATGAAAATGACACACTGATGTGTGAGTTTCAATTTGCAGTTCATGTGGTTACTAAATAAGCACTTATGAGAAGTTCTATTTATTAGAAATGCCCTAAGAGCGGATGTTTTCTCATAATATTGCTATAAATTATAAGTTATAAATGTCTGGGTTCCCCAAAACACAAATATGGGCATAAATATCAGTCATTACTTTTAAGTTACTACTACATCCGGCTCCGGAGAGCCCTTCAAGGGACGGGCTCTGCCAGTGGCTGTACAGATCACAAATGCACTTGTCACAGAAGCTATCTGTACTCTCACACCACAATATACATTTCCCCCAAAGAGAAAAAGTCTTTATTTTTTTTTTTTTGTCCATGATAGCAATCTAGCTAGCCAGTGATAAGTGAGAGCTGTTGATATTATGGCTTGTCCATGTCCAGCAGCCTATTGGTACATTTGAATCAAAGATAGTCATGAAAGGAAAGTGTAGATTGAAGAATCAAATTTACAGTTATAGGTAGGGTTTCTTATGTTAAGATATGAGGTCTGAGATAGGATAGGACACAGCCAATGCGTTTCTTAAATGCTTCTGTAATAGGAACATAGAATTTTATTTTTCTGTAATGAGGCCCCTGGAATGTAAATACAGCCCATCCTGTTGAGCAGCACAAACGTCTCCCACAAACAAGTCTGATGGCTTTTTGATTTTCTTCCTAACAGCCCTGCCTTTGATACCCACCTTTACAGACCCTCCTCCTCCCACCCAGGTTTTTATCCGAGGGCCAATGGCCGCCTTCCTTCCACTGTCCACCGGCACAAAGGGCTTTTAATGGCCTTTGGCATGTGGCTCAATGAGGACAGGAGACTGACCCATCCCCTCCCGACATACCCACATACACAAAACCCACATGGAGGTACATAGAAGCTTTCCCTCTCTTAGTCATTTGTGTCCTGAAGGTAAAACAAGGTTGAACAGGATCAACAAAAACCAGACAGTCAGCAACAGCTTGAGGCAGATATGGGGTTCTATTTGCGCCAAAATTATGTCACATGTCGACTGAACATGTGATGAAACATTTGTTTGTCTATTCAACTTTAAACTGTACTATAGTTGTTACAAAACTACTTTGACAATTTGATTGTCTATGTCGATTGCTCAGCTGAACATTTGTGTGAGTCAATTCAATTTTAAACTGTACTTCTGTTGTCTTGGTGCACTCCCTGTCATTTGTCTGTGTTGTTATAAATTGTCATCCTGATGTGTCGTTTGACTGGCGTCTGTGTAAAAAAAAAGATTTTTAAATCTTATTGAGTGTATACAATGACAAGGAGAAAAGGAAACAAAGTCATTTTCACATGTGGTAAAAACTTTTTTTTTTCAATCCTTGGTCTGCATGTACAAATATCTATAAAAAGTGAACACATTCACTCTTTGTATGTACATTTTTGCAGCACGAAGTTAACTTGGGACCGACAAGAGGACAGAGAGGAAAGAAAGACGATACAAGATAGTGATATTTACCACCTACACATCCACCAGTATAGTCAGTCAGCTTCATTTCATTTAAGTGCTCATAAATTACTTTTACTGTACATTCCTCCTCCAGCAGTAGGATGCATACATACAAGAGGCCAAATGATTCATCAAAGCATTGCCATGATTCAAACACAGTACAGTCAAACCATGCAAACAGACATCATCAAGTACTTCATTTTCATATACTGTATATTTATATTCTATAATCTTAAAATCTTTATGTGCAGCTTATATGACAAGGAATAAAATTAGCAACACCAGCGGTAACATTTCTAATGCTAAATCTTGTGTTGTGCTAGGGAGTTTTTACAGAGGTATCAGAGATCTGATTTTAAACATTTCCTGGGTATCTGTTAGGAAAGTGGTGTAATCACTACCTATGCATGACAAAACAAGGGAGGGCACCTATTTCTGTCTGTGTGTTGTACACATGTCTGCTATTGTATCACATTCTTTGGAAATAGCTGCAGAAATGAAGGAAAGTAACAAAAGTGGAGGAGAAAATCTTAACTTAAGAGGTTAACATAACTTAAGAGGTTAACATTAAACAGGACCAAACCCACTGAAAACCTTTTGTTAAAAGAAAGGAACGCTCCAAATAAGTGACAGAAATAAATTAATAAGGAATCCAACATTTGTAGTATTAAAAGTTGTTCTCAGGGGCAGATATAGTAAAGGGCCGACAAGAAAACAATCATTTTTATCACCTCCTCTGCAAGGATCCTCAGTTTCTATGCATGCAGTGTGAGATCAAGTGGTTTCTTCCAGATAAGTGGCTTGTATGCCTGTGTGTATATATGTTTGGTGTAAAGCATTCATTTGTGATGCCCCTGATAATGTAAAGTCGAGTCATCAAACAGAGGGTTCTTTACTTCCATCTCTCCAGTCTGTCAAGGACAGAAGAAAATTGATTTTTAGTAATTAAACAACATCAGAAATAACTAGTTGTTTGTGTGTGTGTGTGTGTGTGTGTGTGTCTACCCACCGGTGCAAGTCCAGGGCACTCGTATACTGTGAAGTCTCCTCCCACTTCCTCCTCATCTGATGTGACCTCGGTGTCAAGGACTTTCTGCTCAGGTTTGTTACTGAAGATTAAAAAAAAAGACAGTCGAAGAGCAAAGAGGTTATAAGGTCAGATGATGTGGTTGAAAATTTGAAGTCTGCACTAAGACATGAGAGACAAGAAAAAAGGGGAAAGGGAGGGACTGGCAGAGAAAGTGTAAAAAAAAGAAAAAAAAGAAAAAAAAGAAAGAAAAAAAAACAAACGTACTTTCCCATTGAGAGCATCTGCTGTTTCTGATGTTGGTAGTGATACATTTGAGCACTTTGGGCCAGAGTCTTATCTCCGATCTGAAGACACAACAGAACGAAGTGCGGATGACACATTTGAACGCTTCAGTTGTCAGTGCACAATCACATCGTGTGGTTATTGCAGAAGAAGAGGTGAGATATGAAAACAGAGCAAGCTCTAGTAGTTGGGTGAAGCCATGCGTTTACCGAGGAACCGTTGGCTGTGGCAGGGGGCACGCCTGCCCCTCCGAAAGCAGGGTAGTCCACCTTCTGAGCCAGACGCAATTCTTTCTGCAACCTGTAGGAGGGCATTGTGAATCTGAGTCTCCTGCAATACTGAGGGCTGTTTCCTGCATCTGGCATTAAATCATCCTTACACCTGAGCTCACAGATATTATGACATAATGTGATTTATTATGCAATTAAATCTCACTAACACAAACTCAGACTGGTCTTTGTATTGTATTTAATTTGGTTTGCAAAAAGACCAAATTTAGCTTTCTCTTGCATTACTTATGAATTCAGGTGTTCAGACTTACTTGATGTAACAGACGGTTGCCAGGATCACTGCCCCAGCGCCCACCACCACACACAGCGAGATCATAACTACAGGTTCAAACACAAGAAAGAGGACAATAAAAGGGGAACAAAGCATGTTTAGGATTATATAATGAGCGATTGACTACCCTGCTGAGACATTTTTTATAGGTGCTAAATATTATTATTATAATGAGCTGATTATGAGTTGTTATGGTCATCTTTATTGACTATCATTAAAATTATATGCAACAAACACGAGAAGCAATAATCACACTGGGATGAAAGGAATTAACTTTTCTCTTTTGGGACAAATGTAGAACAAAAGTGATAAAATCTTACTGGCAAACATCCAGGCAGCAGGCACCAAACTGCTTAACAAGAAGTGAGGCTGACAAAATTACCCAAATTTTAACAACACGTAATTGGATTCAATTTCTATCCATCGTCTGTTTATAGCAGTATCTCGTACCAGCAATACATTCTCTACCATCAGGCTTTCACTTCCTGGGTGCAGTTGAACCTTCTGACCTGTGCTGAGGACAAAAAAAAAACTAATCATACTCACTGACAATAAAGTTGTCATTTTTGGATGCTGGCACAGCTATAGGACCGGTGCGGCCCGCCACTCCAGTGGCCCTGGGCTGGGGGGTTGGTGTGTCAGGAAATGCAGAAACTACAGGGCGGGGGGCTGTAATGGGAGCATTCACGTTTTCTAGTGAGACACGATCCTGGCTTTTCTGTTTGTGTTTGGAGGCATCTGTCTTGACTTTTTTAACATCTGTCTGGGAGGTGACGGCAGCTGGAGAGATCGAGGAAGACACAAACAGAGACAGTAGTCATAATCAAAGGCTACCATGAGGGAAACTACACAATATCTGATGGAGATTATCCTCAATTAGAGGGCATGTGGGGAAAAAATTAAGTCCTGTATCACTCCAAAAAAATACTCACTCTTTATACTAGAAGAAGTTGAAGTAAATTACACAACTCAAAACTCAAAACAGGAAGTGATATGTTTGTTACCTTTACAGTTATATTTCTGTTTTAAAGATTGCTCTCAGGGCTCTTACCAGGATGTTTGGAGTGCTTTTTTGGTGGTCTGATCTCTGTCACTTCCTGTTTTTCGATGACGGAGTGAAGGTAATCAATCTCTTCATCCACGTCAGGGTAGAATTTCACTTTACATAAAAAACAGACAAGATTCAAAATGTCACTGATTAACTTAAACATACATTAAGCTGTCTTCAATTGTTTTTAAGTATAAGATAAAAATAAAGAAAAAAAGGCAACAGGAAATCCAGATTTTACTAAATGTACCGCTGACAGTGACACAAACGGCTTCTTAATATAAACAAAGCACATTCATTCATACACATAACATACAAATCAGTTAGTAACCACTGACAGTAACTTCATATGCATCATTCAAAAAAATACTTTAACGATTAAACGATTATATAGTTCTAAGAGTTGCAGATCATTAATCAACAAATCAGCTCAAATTGTCTTAGTTGTTGTCCCTAGTCATATCCCGTTAGCTTGAGGTTGGGCTTTTCTAGGTCTGGAAAACAACATTTTGCAGCTTGTCCACGTACATGACTGTAGGTAATGTTTAACTACTGCATGTAAGAAAGGTAGAGACTGAGAGCCCATGCATATGGTTTAGGCATGTATATATGGGTTTTTCGGGGTCCTGCCTCTGAAGTGCTGAACAGGGAGTGTGCTCATGACTGTTGTTTGTTTGTTGACCGATAAAAAAAGGAGACAATACTAAACTGTTGTTAACAGCCCTTGAGGCCAGACAGTGAGCCACATTCCTACAGTACTGCTGAGGTCTCCAGGGCGACTAGGGCCGATAGTTTGTGTGTGGCCGGGGGAGGAAGCACTGCAGGGGGCCGGGGCAATCACCCAAACATTGGCTTCACTGGGCTTCAGTTGCTACATTCACAATAGATCCCATAGCTCACTTCTAATTGGCGGTGATCAAAGTGCAATTTCCCTCTATAAAGTTACCCTGCAATTTATCAAATATCAAATTATAGGTATTTGCACTCAAAGCTCAAAAGTGCAAAAATACTGAAGGTGCTTGCATAAGAAAAGCTCATTTTTGCAGATCACGCAAGATCATGCCATCATCCATTCAGCATCCCGGACTAATACATGTACGGTTGTTTTGTATACATAACATCCATAAAGAAACCAGTGCGGGAAAATAAATATCGATAAATCTATCGAAACAAATGCGTTATTACACATTTTTACAACCACCTACATTACATTAATGATTACAGTGTCACTTTCGCTCCAGAAGGCTGGCCATCTGGCTAAGCTAATGTGTATGATATGACATGCTAGCACTTTCACTGCCTGCTTTGTTATTTTCTTACCCTCCTCCACTAATGGCCATTTAGTGCACTCCATAGCAGGTTTCTGTGGAGGCGGGATGCACCATCTGTACTTTGCAGGTGGCTCAGAGCTCCAACCGTGCCCGTGTGCTTGCCAGGAGCATGTGGTTATACAGGTTTACATTTTAGAGGAGATTTAAAAAAGAAAAGATGAGCTATTTATTGGTTGTATTTCTAAAGTGAAGATTGATTTAAAATATGCAGGGAAATAGTTAAAAATGGATGAGCAGTATTTATTTATAGGGATACACCTCAGGACCCTACATAGGCTGATAATTCACCTAAAAAAAAGGTCATTGTGTGTATGTGTGTGGTTTGTCACACACTGACTAAGCATGCACACCTCTCCTTGTGTAAGAGTTTTGTCACCGGCTTGATAATGACCCATAACCTCTTGAGAGGCACCCAGGGGGCAGTTGGGTACAACAAACAAACACTAAACAGCTCAACAGGGATTGAGGTTCACACACATCTGTGCCGTTCTATTTTCTCACTTAAAAAACATTCACATTTCTTCCTCCCCCAAACCACATGCATGCACACACACTCTCCCTTCCTGCCCCCCTTGTCCTTGTTTAAAAACTCTAAATTGGTGGCAAGGTTGGTTAGGTGGGTGGCGCAGACGCACATATGCTTAGAGGTTTGTGCCTCGACGCAGAGGTCCAGGGTTCGAATCCGACCTGTGACGATTTCCTGCATGTCTTCCCCCTCTCTCTCCCCTTTCTCACCTAGCTGTCCTGTCTGACAGCTAGATTTCACAGATCTTGTTTATTTCCTAATTTTTGGCCAACATTTGTGTGGAAATTGCTAAATTAACTGTGTATATCCTAACACTAGAAAAAAGAAAACCTTACATCTGAAGTATTGAAATCCTTTCAGATGAGTCTATTTTTCTTTATATTTTGCACCAAAACGTGGCGTGACAGAAATGCCATATAAACCAGGCAAAAATATCTATCATCCATCTTTTATATGGTTGATATTGTGTCAATCAACTCATAATTTCAGTGCTACAACAAAGAACTTCCTTGATTTCATCACGCTACCAGTTTGACGCGTCACCATGTTGAGTTCTTCGAAGAAGGGCAAGTTGGAAGTGTTTACAGCGCCTCCCCCTCACAGTGAGCATGTCCTCAGTCCTGTCCATAGATCATTGATTTATACAAAGTGTGTCCTGCTGCCCTCTAGTGGGACATTTAATTTGTGGAGTATGTAGAAGGAAGAAAGAAACAGTTAGGGAGACTACAGGTCTAACTGATAGTTCTTTCTCAAATTCTCTTTACTGCCTTGACAGCTAAGAAAATACTAAAAGGGCCCTGCCTTTTTCAGATCTTTCTATTTCTCTGCTCTTTCCACAGTATTTGGAGGAAAGGTCTACTAGACAGTTAAAAGGAAACAGACCAAAAAGGTCACAGTTTAAACAGAAACTCGTATCTACTTTTTTAGGTAGTTTTTAGTATGAGGGAGTGGCGCACAGCTAAAATGTAAATTTGCCCATGAAATCTAAAGTTGGTAAGGTAGTGCACCTTTTAATTGTGGCACGAGTCACAAAGTTAGTCTACTGCGGATCTTTGGGTAAATACAGGAAATCTGTTACATTGTTAACCTTCAGTAAACAGTCCCAGTTCAAAAGATTTCTGCATTTTGATGCTCTGGCTGAACATTACACTATGCATTTACAATATGAGACTGTTTCCAGTTGTAATAATTGACAGCAAATGTGAGGGTGAAGCTATTGACAGATTAATCAAAGTGTAATAATGGTATATATGTGAAATGATGGGATTAATATCAACAACCATAAATCTTATATAACAATAGTGATATCAGATGGTGAGCCCATTCATTTTTAACAGGTTGAATGCAGTGCACCTTGTTAGCAACGTACTCTATCACTGACAGGGCGTAAAACAATGTTTATTTCATTGTTAGTGAACCAAATCCGTAATTTGGCTCTCCATCAGTTTAGTGACCTAACTTCATGTTACCAAAGTAAACTGCTGCAGGATATTTGTTCATGTTGTGTGATGCTGAGCCGTTACAACAGGCATTTCTGAGACTTAGTCTTTACAGTTTGTTAACTGTGCTGTTGTATATTAAAAAATACACTTATACATGCATAAACAAAAATGGGGATACAGAGTCCAATTAAGTCATATGTGTGGATGTTAGAGAAAACGAGCTACAGGAGGACAGAAAGAGTCTGTACGCCGGGCTACATGGAGACAGACCTGCCTTTAGCACATACACAATTTAACTGCTGTCTGTGCGGCTTCTGAAAAAAGGATATGGCTTCGAGGCATTACTGTATGTTTACCAATGGCGGCGCACGCCTCCATGTCAAATACAAGCAGGTCCTACTTCCAATAAAAAGTGCTACATGCCTCACTTGTTCACCTATTGTGCACTTTCATCCTCTCCGAGTTAGGTATGTGAAATATTAGACATGTTTGACTCCATCCAGGAGGATTTTCATGTTACTGTTTTGTTGTTTTTATAGCATGAAAAACATGCTACTGTGCCTTTATAAAATCCAGGATGTTTTCAATGTTCTGATATACAGTAACAATATGTATTTTGCTTTATAATATTTGTTTATGTTTGTCTTGTGTTGGACTGTCTTCACTACGGTCATGACTAATGGGGATCCTTAATAAACAATATCCAGAGATTACTACAGCAGAATAACCTCGAATTCCTGCAATGTACAGGCAGTGAAACTGACCAACAAGTGCAAGGCCACAAATGCAAAAAATTGTATGACAGAGAAGCGTAGGTATAATAATTTTGAACACAAGATATGAGATAAGAGCCATGACATTACAGCGAAGAGAGAGCTAAACACAAGCCCTGCCATCAATAATTATTTAGTAGAGTAATACTGTAGTCGTAAACCTCCAATTACTTCTAAACTCCGGAAAAACCAAGTTCATGTTTTTCAAAAGATCACTGCCTACACCGGCCCATCCGATCAGCATAACCACGCTCGACGGACTGGAATTAGAAAATGTGAGTACAAATACCTAGGTGTCTGGTTAGACAGTTCCCTTCCAGCAGTTAGTTCAGCTCCTTCCAGCAACACATAAAACACCTTCAATCCAAAGTTAAGTTCAGGATCGGTTTTCTATTCCGCAACAGGACCTCCTTCACTCACGCTGCCAAACTCGCTTTGGTGAAAATGACAATCTTACCAATTCTCGATTTCAGTGATGTTATTTACAGAACTGGCTCTAATTCTCTCCTGAAAACATTGGATGTTCTCTATCACAGTGCCATACGTTTTGTGACCAGAGCCCCTTATAACACCCACCACTGCAAACTCTACGCTTTAATTGGCTGGCCCTCGTTACACACCCGACGCCTAACCCAGTGGTACCAACTCATTTACAAGTCTGTGCTAGGCAAAGCCCCACTGTACCTACACTCACTGGTCACAATAGCTTTACCCACCCGCAGCATTCGCTCAAGCAGTTACATCTCCTTGGTCACTCCAAAAGCCCACACCTCCTTTGGCCGCCACTCCTTCCAGTTCTCAGCTGCAAATGACTGGAATGAACTACAAAAAAACGTGAAACTCAAAACCCTTATCCCACTAACTGCCTTCAAAGCACGTCTGTCCGTGCTCCTGTCCGATCACTGTACGTGCTAACTGTTCCCCGTCTTTTACCCACTGTTTTTGCACACCCTTACCCCATTATCTCTGTCATGGCCCACTGCATAGTTGCACAGGTGCACATCCACACCTGCATTGCTATCATATTTGTTTACGCTATTTTGCACTTTTCATCTGCCCTTGTATGCTCAACCGTTATTTTCTTCCCACCATTGTTGCCACACAATTTTTTGCCAATCTACTGATCTACTTCACTATCTAATCCACAATCTGCACTAACAGTATATAGCCTATATTGACTCGTTACTACATTTCAGCATTTATATAGTCTGTCTATTCTTGTATATTGTATTATTACTGATATACATCACTACCTAGACCACCATTTGCACTAATTGTATATTGTCTCTCCTCTACATTCAGCATTTATATAGACTAATTACTGCTTATTCTGTTATTACTGATCTACATCACTTATTAGACCGCAACTTACACTAACTGTATATTGACTATATTGACTCTTTACTACATTTCAGCATTTATCTAGACTGTCTATTCATATACACTGTGTTACAACTGATCTACCTCACTAACTAGACCACTAGACTAACTGTTTATTGACTCTTTACACCATCAACTATTTACACCATCTCAGCAGTGATATTAGACTCTCTGTTCATGTATATTACACATCCATCGACTTACTTGCACCTCACTACGTGCCGGCATTTGTAATGCCCACTTATTCTGCACTTTATGTAGCATTTTGTATTCTGTATTTTTGTACTGTATTGAATGTGAAACTATTTGTTGTCTTGCACGCCTACGCTTGTCTTGGCCAGGTCGCTGTTGTAAATGAGAACCTGTTCTCAACGGCCTACCTGGTTAATTAAAGGTTAAATACATTTAAAAAAAGTCTTACTTTTTCTTTGACAATCGATTGATTTCATTGGAAAATAATACATTTTGTCCCTATAAAGATGCAGTCAAAAGGTCAAAGCATATTGTGAATATTATTGTGAATGTGCAAGTCTGTAATGTTTGATAACTAGACTGTATAAAATGGCTAATGGACAAAAAATGTCCATTAGTCCTAATTACTCGACAGTCCTATTAAGCAGCCAACAGAGGCAGTGTAGAGGCCATGGTGGGGTATTCGGGGGTGAAGCAGCCTTATAGCAGTAGCTATAGTAGCCTGACGAGGTAGAGTCCTGGGTGGTGTAAAACAAGGGTATCCTGGAGCAACTGGACTGCTTCAGTCTCTTTTATTCTAAGGATGCATCCTGCCATTCTTGTACGTAGAGACTAGAATTTCTTTCTGACACTCATAAAATCTCAGCATCTAATTCTCACAAAACATGTAACTTTAAAATAAGTGCTTTATGTTATTGTGTAGCAAAGCAGAAGAAAAAGCAGAAAAACAGTAGAATAGCTGAAAATTCAACCACGCTGCAGAGCCAGTGAGTCAGCTTGATGGTGATGAGGAGATGTGCTTTGTAAGACTGAAGTTAGAAATTGAATTGGAAGAACAAATGGGTACATTTTCTGATGCAAACTGTGCTTGCTGACAAAACAAAGGTTTAGTCACAAGTGTATATGTGTGTGAGTGAGAAAAAGAAAAGAGAGAGAATGTAGTGACTTATACTGGGGGTGCAGGCAAATCGTGCGTCAGAATCAAATGTTTTGACAATGTGTAGTTTCCATGGTTTGGCAAGTGCACAAAACTTTTAGATAAGCAGTTGTTTAGTCCTGAAGTGACAGCAGAGTGACTTCTGAGGTGTAATTTGCAGTATGTAATGCTGCCAAACTACCAAGGCAACAGCTAGACTGCAGCTCTTTATTGTGTTTTGATGCATTAAGAGATGTGCGCTGCCCCTGACAAACCAAATAAACCAAACATGGTATATCAAGGAGAGTAAAATTAAAGTAATTTCATCTGTTCATGTCAACATTTTTTGTGTGTGTGTCCATGTGTATATGTGTGCATGCGAGTGTGAAAAAGAGACAGAGTTGGTCTCCCTTGCGGATCACTGTGTTCTGTGATCTCTTGGGGGTTTATGTAACCACCAGGGAGCTTAAGCTGAGGCCTATGGTGTGCTGGAACACCACACAAACAACACCATCACATATGAGATACAATCCAAAATCCAAATACTAATAACTGGTCAGGTTGTATTATCATATCAGTGTGCTGCAAAAAGAAAAACATCCTCTCTTCTTCTGCATGATGGGACCTTTCTCTCCAATACATCCTCACACTCATCTCCTTCTCATGTTTACTTCTCTCTCTAATGCTGCCGCCAATAATTTGAGCCAAGTTTGTATCTACTGCCACAGACCCATCTAAATGATTAATCCTGCAGAGAACACACACACACACACACACACACACATACACATACACATACACATACACATACACATACACACATACACATATAGACAATATGTTTTCTCTCTAATTTCTGCTGCGCCGTCTTGAAACACGGTGTGCGTGCCAGCAGTGCGATGTCATGCCATGGAAATCTGAAAAATAAGATTAATTTTCGCAGCTTGGCTCTTTCATTGAATTACATTAGATTCCGTAATGGAGATGAAGAGCAACGAAGAGAGAGAAAGAAAAAAAAGAGAGAGAGGTATGTCGTCTAAGTGATTAAAGCCGGCAGTGTGGGGGTGGTGCGCGCGTGTGTGTGCGTGCGTGTGTGTGTTGCAGACGCAGCAGGGGCAGGGGCGGATTATAAACACAGAGGTTTAGGCACCATAGTTGTCATAGATATAGATGGGAGGAGGGAGAGCGAGGACCAAAACAAGGACGAAGAGAGAAGAGAAATGGACAAGATGGGAGCGAATTGAGAGGAGATACATGAGCTACTAAAAGGGAGGAGGAATAAAGAGATCAAACTTAGATTGACAGAGGAGGAGAAGGAGAGCACAGAATCAATAGGCAACTGAGAGAAAGAGGTGGAGTGGAAGAGACTGAAACTGAAACTGAAAGAGGCAGTGACAAAGAATTAACATGGAGTGAAGATGTTAAGGAAAGCAGAGAAAGAACGGCAGTGAGTCAGTCAGTACATTTGCATGCACTCTTGTCGTAACTGTCATTTAAAGCAGTGTTCCCCAACCACCGGACCGTGGGTTATTTGGTACTGGGCCGCACAGAAAATAAAAAACATTATTTCCGTTTAACTGATTATCAGCGTCTGAAAGATGTTTTATTGAGAAAAATTACCGAATTTTCTCCCGTCTCTCGCGCGTCGGTTAGGTCAACACAAACACAGACTAAAAGGACACCTGTGCCAAATGGATGGGGGATGTAATTTAATGTAGACTACTGACGTACAACCACATCGCACAATCTAAGGTTATTTTATGAACGAAATAGACATATTACATACCTGAGGGCCAATTCGAGGACATTTTTGAATTATTTACAATCCTGTAATTGTCTCCATCTGTTGAAAGCCCGACCGAGTGTGACTCGTGATTTCGCCCGTTGTCTTTCACTTTCCCTTTTAGCTTTTAGTTGTTCTTCGTTTAATTTCCGTTTTTCTGTGATGGTCCTGCCCCAGTATCAGCCATAACTACAACAGATAACTTCTAAAATAAAATTAAAATACAATAAGGCCTATATAAAGAAATCTCCTGCTACCTTCTACCTTGCTGAATACAATAATACTAACAGAGGCTTTTCCGGTGTTACAATGAAATCTGTGACCCGTCAGATTGTGTGCTCTGTAGCGTCTACCTGCCGTAAATCATTTTGTGACTTTGCTGGAAAAATCGGACCCGGGCAGAGGCATTAATAAAAACGACATAAAAATAGCGTTCTTTTCACTGTTAGTCCCGTTTACTGTTTCAGGTCATTTATGATCATCAGATGGAACATCACACAGTTTCAGAAACATTAAAAAGTTACATATAGTCACTTTAAGCAGGTTTTAATTAGTCAGTATGTGTGTTCAGTGTTTTCATTCAGGAAACAGAGACTAGTCATAAAAATATGTTTGTGGAATTATTTTCTCCACTAATTGCTTTGTCTATGAAAGGTGGTATCTTCCAATTCCTTGATTTGTCCGACCGAAGAAAAAACTAAGATATTCAATTTACAATGATAAAAGACAAAGAAAAGCGTGAAATCCTCACAAGCTGGAACCAGAGAATATTTGTCATTTTTGCTTGAAAACTAACTTAAACGATTAGTTGATCATTAAAATAACTACTGTCACTTCAGCACTAATTCAAACAGAAGTAATGCTTGTGTTACAGTGTGGTGGACTGTGAAAGCTAACTGTCTGCTTTCGAAATTCATAGATGTGAAATAGAAAAGAAATTCCCCTACTATTTCTTTGTAGTGTTAGACGTTTGCCTGCAGGGTACCAGCCATCCATCTCATATAAAATTACCTAATCTTACCATAACAAGTTATTAGTGTGCATTTAAATGCACTGAATGAGCTAGTCGGATAGTGTGAGTGAAAGAAAATCAGAGGAACGGCGTCTTCTCTGACTTCCTTTCTTTCTGTATCAGTTCAGTTCACCAAGGGGAACCAACCTCACCTGAAGTAGTAAACACGTGAAAAGTTTCAGCTTTTAATGTGATCAAATGAAAATGAGCTTGTGTGTGCGTAGTGAATGCAAAGCTGCATGAGTGTGTTTGTGTGTGAAATGTTTGTATATTTCATACCATGCTGATGGTGGCTATTCCTCACCACGCAGCGTCCTTCTTCATTCTCCTCCAATGGGGAGAGGCAGGGACCACATTCTGAGGAGCCAGACCTACAGAATTGGCGTCCCTCTTTGGCACAGTCTATATGATGGCACTTACTGCCAGCTGGGTGAGAGTGAGAATGACAACAACAGTTTCATTAGTATCCCAACCACATTGCTGTGATGCAGAAATTATGCTTTTAATGAGGCAGTTAAATAACAGTCTTTGTGCGGCAAGAAGTACTATGAAAATACTGTCAATAAGAGATGCTTCAACTTTACAACCAACACTTAGTGGATGTGTCAGCTCTTCTGCTCCATTCAGAGATTAAACAACTGCCCTTGAATATAGAGCATCTGCTGATGTCACTTTGTTTTTGAAAATAGTTTTTAGCGTTTGCTGTAACCTCATCACAGCTTACATACGGGCGAGGTTTGCCAGATAGGACAAGAATGTTTGGACAGTTAGAAAAGTACATTTTGAATCATTTTCTGCATTTCACAATATGGTGGGCCCCACCTGTTTGACAATCCGAGTCAGGGTAAACCAATGTAAAGAGTGATTTACAGCGGCTCCCTCACAGATCTGCCCACAATCAGGTTAGATAACCACTTGGCCTGATTACTGCCCGTTTGAAACAAAAACAGAGCTCAAACACCATGTTTAGATAAGACACACACACACACACACACACACACACACACACACACACACACACACACACACACACACAGGAAGATGTGGGCCACAGAACCACAGCAGGTGTGTTTGGAAGCAGAGGGCAGGTGGAGCACTGGGGCGCTATCAGATAATGAGCCCGGCAGAGCTACACAGCGGGCCAGCTAAAGGTGAACAGCACAGTGGGTGTTGATACTGACATAACAGACTGGAGGTGATATAAGGGGGGAAGAGAGTGAATGAACCTGGATTTTTTTGAGGGATAATGGGTTTTAAAGGTCAGGGTTGTTCGAGTCTATAGGTGACAGAACAGTGTTGTTAAAAAAAGGTTTGAGCTTGGTGTGGCTCATGCATTTTCAGTATAGTGAGACAATATTTGTATATATATATATATATATATATATATATATATATATATATATATATATATATATAAATTATTTAGACATTAAAAAATACTTTAGTTATTTAAATGATTTAGTGAATTGGTCAAACAGGTATCAAACACTTTTTCATTAATGTGTTCATTACTACATGTGCAATGTGGCTTTGATAAATCACAACTCACATAGCTGCTTGAGACAAAATAAAAAAAACAATATTGAAAACCCTTTGTCTGTTCCTCTTTACTTAACTTAATTTTTTTTCAATTGCTACATAAGAGAAGAAAGTTACACATGACAGCTGATCGCTGAGGGGGAAGTCTCAATGACCTCCATGGCAACAAGGCCAGTAACATCAGGGAAGATGTGTTACTGAAGGAGCGTATGTGCAGACAGGTGTTTCAAAAACAAAATGTTCAGTGAGTTTATCTTATGTAAAACAGGTTCACAATAGATCTTCCAGAAAAAGGTCAATATCATGAATTGATATAGTGATATAGTGAAATGGCATATACTGTAATAGCAGATTTTTCCATATTGCAGTATACACAATATCCAATACAACCTACTATGAATTTAATAACACACAAAACATAATTTTACGATCAGCAACATTAAAAGAAAGCAGTATTTAGGAGTTCAAATAATGGTGCCCAGATGTTAACAGATTTAACAAAACGTGTGAAAATAAGCATGTATGATAGACTGAAATGAGAACTGAGGATATAGAAAGAAAATACTGTATGTTTTGCTTGCTTAGCTACTTCAACGATAAAGAACAGCGTATTATAACAAAAATTAGCACATTTTGTTCCTTGTTCCTCAGCTTTGCGTAGCCAGGGCATTAAAAACAGTTCTAATCCGAAATTTTGTTAGGTCTAAGTCTTTAACGACATAGCGGAAAAAGCTGCCACATCAACTTAAATAGCTTCTCAGAAAACAGCGTCATAAAACCCTGAATTACATGACTAAATGTGTGGAAACTGTCTACCTTATCAGTTTTAGTATACTAGTGTATGGTAGGTGTTAGGTTCCCACCACAGTCTGATGCCGCGACTACATGTAACATTTCTTGCCACACTTGGTGGAAAATGGGGCATGACTAAGCACCTGTTTAACACACACAGACACATCATAATGCTGAGTGAGGAAATACAGTGGATTTGGTTATGTGAGTTGAGACGTACAGTGAAGGCGAAAAGGATGTAAATCAAAAAAAGTCTCAATGACCTCCATGGCAACAAGGCCAGTAACATCAGGAAAGATGTGTTACTGAAGGAGCGCATGTGCAGACAGATGTTGCAGAGCTGTGTTGCAGAGATGAAGAGCAGATAGATAGAAGATGGGCAGGGGACTGGCAGTTGTATCTGTGTACACATTTATGGAAGCATACATCCATCAATAAAAAATTTTTTTTACAAAAAAAAATAAATAATAGATCATAGGTAAGATTTACCAATTCAATTGTTGTACAAAATACCTGTTGCTAAAGATGGATGAAAACTGGACTTCTGTCATTTTCCCAATTTGGGAGCCATACAGTCTATCTAATCTAAGTCTATCTAATCTAATGTAATTAAATCTGACAGAAATCCTAAAACCATAGTTGAACTAAAAGAAAGAAATGTAATAGTATATCGCTAAAATTAGCAAAACCCACATTACTGGAAACTAAACCTTTAAAGAAATAATAATGCAAATCTCGATCTTTCAACATCACAAGTGTGCAAACACTACTGATAGCTAAACAAATAAGGCATACACATTACACACCCATGCAAACACACACAATATGACAAGTCTATACATCATCACAACCCCAAAGGGAAATGGACACACACATCCACATCTTCTCACAACTGGTCTGCCTCAGGGAGTGAGCAGTGGAGTGTGTAATCTGAGAAGCTATGTTTTTTGTTTGTGTCAGACACAGAAAGAGCTGAAGGACTGGGATGTTTGTGAAACTTCTGTGGCTGAGGGCAAATTTTTTATTCACTGTTGTATTTATGGGTAGAAAGCTTAACTCCCTACGCGTCTTTGATCGTTGGTTGTTGTTTTAAGTCACGCTCTGTCTTTATTTTTTCCCACGGCTTGGCAACAACTCCGTCACCTCTACGTTTATTTTATGCCTCACCTGCTCTGCGCCATTGCCAAGTTATTCCACATCCCTGTGAGTGTGACTCAGGTGCCGAGGCCCCTCATTCTGATTTCATCAAAGTTAGTTCACCCGGCAAAAACACATCCAATAATCTCTCACTTAAATGTAATTTAGACCAAAGTGGCCCGGGCTGTTTGAACTGGATCCATATCTAAATACTTCAAGTATTAGGTTAAATCCAAAGTTATGTATTGGTAGATCTCCCCCTTTTTTTTGGAGGGATTGGTTAGAAAAGGGAATTGTGACACTGGGGGATCTGTATCTCGGTGGCATATTCAAATCCTTTGAGGATGTGGTTTTGATTTTTTAGATATTTGCAACGTAGCCATCTGTTAGTGGGGATTTTTGGATCCAGTTCTTCAGCCCCCAAAAGCACCAGAATGTTTAGATACGGTGTTGTTGAAATATAGACAAGGTCATGAGGCTTCTGGGTATTATTGTATGCTTATGCAGAACCTGGGGGATGGAGCCTGGTCAGCCCTCAAGAAGACATGGGAAATGAATCTGAGTATTACTGGATGATGAGGAGTGGGACAGAATCTGTAGGAATATTAAAACTGTATCACGCGATGTGAGGGTGCGCCTTATTCAGTTCAAGATTATGGACAACGTTACAAGATCAAACTGGCTATTTGTCTCAGTCTCAGTCTTTTGAAAGAGATTCTTTGTACAGAAGCAATAATTAGTCATGTATTACATTTATTCACTGCATTATGAAGTGCTTTCAGTTTCACTGATTTTTTTTGAAGAAAAGAGATTATATAAGAGATTATATAATTTTATTATATAATATATATATATATATATATATATATATATATATATATATAAAAAAATTTTTTAAACATACACACAATAATACAAATGTGCTATCCTTTAAATGTCAGACAGCCAGTAATGAGAAGAGTGAGTAAATGTGTCCGTAGTAAAAGGAAGATACACCTACGCCTCAGAATCACAGGAGTGTGTATTGAGATATTGGTGCAATAATGTAGCAATGATCCATCGCAAAAGACTGTATCTCAGTGGATTGCTGAATCATTTAATGTATTTGTCCCAACCCTACATATCATGCACAAAAAAAGACAATTTGGAAATCCTGGCACATAAATTAATCACTGGTGTCTAAGACAAAAAAGGAAGAGGTTTTTAAACCCTGTTATGAAAGTGATAAAGCAATGCCCTCTATATTTAAAAAAAAAATGATCATGAAGCTAGCATCTCAACACCACTGGCCAGCATTTCATCTGTTATTTATCACGTTTTAAGTTAATATGGTGGAACCTATTGCAGTCACATGAATGCAGAGAATTATTGTCCTCACACACAAGCACCTATATGTACACACAAACACATACCCAGACACAAACTGACTGTATGCATGCTTCATTATTAAAATGTGAGGCATGGCAACGGTGAGAAAAAGTGAAGCAAGTGTGAATATCAGGGATGAGCTGCGGTCAAATACAGCAAAAACGGCATTCATTACGATTTACCAACAGTTGCATGAAAATCCTTTTTGTTCTAACCACGATAATATGATTTTGGTGCACCAGAAGATTTAATCATTATAATTGTACCAAACTCACAAATACTGTACATAATGGCACTTTTTTCCAAACACAGCTGAACCAATGAAGATGCTCATCACTGATAATTATATGACAAAGCAGCTCAAATCTATCTACCGGAATAACAAAGGAGCCACAGAAGTTAATGTGACGTCGCCATAGGAGGGTGGCCTTGCACCAACATGCCTCCCACACAGTGCTGTTGCTAATTAGAAAGCTCAATCAAGGAGACAGGGGAAGAGAAGTACAAAACAAGAGACCAACAGGAAGATGGTGATGGAACTGACACGTTCCTGCAGTACATCAAGGCGTTTGGTATCGGCAAAGACAGTGAAAAAACATTATTGAACTCAGGGACTCAGAAAGTAGACCTTGGAACGAAGAAAAATGACTTTCCTAACCATCTGCTGCTGCTGTTGCCAGGCTGTGTGCTCAGCAGCAGCTCTGCCAGGAAGAACTGAGAGGCAAACCGAGGCATTCTTCTCACACAGCCTGATAAACACCTACACTCACACAGACACACACAGAGACACACAGGCAAGCAAGGGCACACTCTCATGTCACCGTTAACTTGTGCTCCTTCAAGCTGTTCTACAGATACAATACAACAAATGCCACCCAATCTGTAATTGTGTGTGCATGTGAGAGAGATTTAGAGAGGAAGTAGTAAATGGGTAGGCCAGCAGGGTCATACACTCCCATTGTGTGCGTTTCCTGACCCTCTGATAGCAGACAGGAAGTAAGACAAACACTCCAAAATCAAGTGGAAACTTAAGAGCTCTGCTTGGTGCTCTTCACTTGATATGTAACCACACTGTTTATGTCCACATGGATAAAGTGTGTGTATGCGTGCCCATGTTTGTGTATGGCTTTTTGTGTAACCATGCTGCTACGTTCCCATTTATTCACCATGCCTCACTCTCAAATGACAAAAACAAACAGATGCCAAGCAGCCTGTTTCTACAGCTTTGTTTTCATTGGCATTAGCTGAGACAAACACTGCTATTGTATGCTGTGAGTTATAGAATTTAGGCAATAGACCTTTTTCAACGGCAGACATGTTGACATGTCATAGTAGGAAAATTACAGGTGTATTCAAAACCATTAATGATGGCTGCTTACTGGGACACCTGATGGAATTGAGCCATTGTTAAGGTTATCAATTTCAGCTGTGCTTTTCCTACTATGACAAGTCAAAATGTCTGCTGTGAAAAAGGTCCATATGATGTCAGGATTTCCCTGTCTTTATAAGCATTCAAATTAGCACATTTTGTTCCTTGTTCCTCAGCTTTGCGTAGCCGGGGCATTAAAAACAGTTCTAATCCGAAATGTAGTTAGGTCTAAGTCTTTAACGACATAGCGGAAAAAGCTGCCACATCAACTTAAATAGCTTCTCAGAAAACAGCGTCATAAAACCCTGAATTACATGACTGAATGTGTGGAAACTGTCTACCTTATCAGTTTCAGTATACTAGTGTATGGTAGGTGTTAGGTTCCCACCACAGTCTGATGCCGCGACTACATGTAACATTTCTTGCCACACTTGGTGGAAAATGGGGCATGACTAAGCACCTGTTTAACACACACAGACACATCATAATGCTGAGTGAGGAAATACAGTGGATTTGATTACGTGAGTTGAGACATACAGTGAAGGCGAAAAGGATGTAAATCAAAAAAGAGAAGAATTTCATTCTCAATGGAATTCAAGTTTGTAGAAGGTGGAACAGGTCTTTGTTTTTCGCCTCTTGTGGTGCAGTTATGTCTCTACTGTCTTATCTCGCCCGTTGTCTGCCATTTGTCTTTTCTGTTGCAGTTCCTTCTGTCATGTCAGACAATGACGAGTCTAACCCATTACATGGGGGGATAATTACCGTGGAATTATCATTAGAGTGGAGCAGAGCAGCACACCCCGCAGCAAACAGAACAGTTAAAGGGATTTAAATACAATGGCAGCTAGTATGTGGCAAATAAAAGCTTCCTGATATAGTATTTTTTCATTTTCTTTTTTATGGTATCATGTTTGTGGGCCTCTGGCTGGTCCAGCTGTTCGAATAGTCTGTTATGCAAAAATAAAATTTTAAGAAAGCGGATTCAGTTCAGAGTATTTCTTTAGTTGGATTGACCAGTGTAAACAATTAGCCCGAATTGATTGGGCTGATTTGGTTCACAATAGTTTTCAATAGCAAACCTTTTTTTTATTTTACCCACTGTCATGTTATCAAATGCACTTGCTGCAGTATCTAAAACAGTAAGATTTCTAGGTATGATCACTACAGAAGAAGTGTCAGCGCTGATATTATTGGTGCTTCTATATAAATCAGGCAACGAAGACACTGCCATTCCTGGTAAGGATGTGGCTACACACAAATGCAAACTTGCGCTTGCAAAACTGCTGATATAGTAAAGTTTTCTGATTAGTCAATTTTAATCACAGACACATTGGGTTGATAAAAGACACAACTGTTGGTATGACAATGAAGGTTTAAGAGTAGAACTAAGACTGAATGAGCATAGTGTGTTTCATTCCAGCTAATCTGTGCCGACGATGGCTTCATCTGGCTTGGCTTGGTCTGTAAGTGCTCTGTAAGTTGATTAATTGTGGCCCTCTCATTTCCTGGAGAGGTCTGGTAGCCGACAAACTCTCACACGAAGAAGCCGAAGATCAGGCAGAGAGAGAGAGAGCGAGAGAGAGAGAGAGAGAGAGAGAGAGAGAGAGAGAGAGAGAGAGAGAGAGAGAGAGAGAGAGAGAGAGAGTGGCTTGGAGAAGCTACAACAGCAAAGCAAAGCCTTGGCTGACCACTTTTTTTTTTTTTCAAAGACCACAATGGGGCAAATCAATAATATCTTTCCTGGCTGTTGCATAATGTCAGTATGATTATTATCACCCAATAACTGGGTGGTCATTTCCCCTTTCTCTCACCGATGAACGCTGCTAATCCCCTCAAAGACCACACAAGCTACCAAACAGATCCAATTGAAACCCGAGGGAGCACTTGTTAGCTCTAAACTGCATATTCTAAATTACTTCCTGGAAGCACTGAACTCACATACAATATCAAATCAAGGTATAAAAAAAGAGAGATTTGGTGATTTCCCATCAAAACCTTTTAGAGATTCTATTATTATTGGCAAATCGGACAAAATGTCATCAAAACAATACCTGGTCTTTTAATAGCATACAAAAATACATTTAATCTCCAGTCATATGAGGATACAAATCATTATGTATGAACCCTGTCATCTTCTAAGTGGTATCTCACATGGCAGTCTGTGTGTGTCATTCCCCTTGACTTTTCATTGCTCTCAATCCCTACTAAAATGTACACAGATGACTAATTTTGCCGCAGGGCAAAAAATGGTGATTGAAAAACACTGCAGCCAGTGGCTGTGTGTGACACTGAAGATATTAATCGTTAAAGATTAATCCTGGTGGAAGAAAAGGCCGGAGGCAGTGTCTCAGTTCTATGTGGGTGTGGTGAATGACAAACCTGGCATTTAGACGTGGCAGCACAACAATGATCAGGCTGAATTAGAATATTGAGAAGTAAATATGATATTTCTATAGGAAAATGTGCTAAAATTAGAGCAGCAAGAACATGCAAATAAATCAGTTAAAAAAGAGACTTTCTGCTGCTAATTCGACGTGCCTCACTTAGCCTGAATTATACAACAAATTCTGCATGTTAAAAGGTAATTAATTATGTATCTTTGCCAGCAGACTAGACATCAGTTATGCAATCAATTGGGTTCATGGAGAGATTTTGGATTACTTCCATCAAAAGAACCAAATGTTCTATGAAAGCTTTCTGGCATATTTACACATGATGATGTGTCGATGTGTTGCTGAATCAGCCACCTGATTATTATGCCCTTCGTGCTGTTGTCACACTCCAGCAAAATCACCCTGAAACCTGACTCACTGGTTACTCTGAATATGCTTTTTTGAGGTTCTGTAGATGTCTCCAACATTTTCAACGGTCTTTAATAAAGTACCATTTACTTAAAAAGATATGACTCCAATAGAATTCCTGTGCAGCTACATTATGCAATCTGCTGTAATTACTTACTTCACCGTGGAGTGAACTAGGCCTATATGTTATTTCGCCTTGTTTTATTTCAATACAACATACTCAAACAATAGCCCACATACTGACACACTGTCACACATTGTTACCAACAAGCTGCGTTCAAATACAACAGGTGTTGAAAATACATCTGACTAGAAAGATCCTACGACACCAAACATTCCTTTCTGAACATGTAAAACAAGAGACACATCGGAGGCAACAGTATTGACAGCTTTGTCTGCCTCTCCATCTTGTCCAAAATTATGATTTTATTCTGACACTGGAAAACTTCACTAGTGTTTTTCCATGCAGTTTTGTTTTTTAGCACTTGAGAGAGAATCAATAATATTTGCATTGGTTGAATTTTGACGAAAAGCGGAAAATCGTTACACTTCACAAATTTACCCTACAGGGAGAAAAACAACACTGACACTGCGCCACATCCTCTCCATCCTCTTTGTCTTGCACAAGCAAAATGAAGCTACGCATACTTTTGATTTCATGCACAGACTTTAGTGAACTGGAGTGAACCATGCAATGGATGGGTTTATGTTTTGGTTCCAAAATATATATTTAAGTCTATAAATTCGCACAAGCCTGTGTCCAGGTCAAGGCAGTAAATGTTCAGTGTAAGGGCAGTGTGTGTGTGTGTGTGTGTGTGTGTGTGTGTGTGTGTGTGTGTGTCTAAGATAAAGGCTAAAGATTACGTGTGCGTCCAGCTGTTGGTTCTCCCACAGGGTTTCAGTGTTAAAAGCTCAGAAGGAGATTATCTCCCCTGCACACATCAACAGCAATCATCACTGTGTGGAGACCCATTACACACACACACACACACACACACACACACACACACACACACACACACACACACACACAAATATGGTACTTCCAATATCTAAAACAGTTTAAAATCAACAATTTAAAAGCAGCTCTATATCACAGTATTAAAATATTCTTATGGCTATTTTCACATGGATCTCACATTAAATTGGACCTACTCCTTTACATTTGGGCTAGATTAGTGTAGCCTAATATTAACAAAATAAAAATCTGTGAGCATACAAGGAAATGCATTAAGTAACCCAACAGGGAAGGGAATCTTCTTCTTCTTTCCTGGTGCTCTGCTGTCACCCACTCAGAGGTATACATATCTAGAGATATCTAACCTGTCCAAAACATCCATCTGAACTCATGGGATATCCCATACTACCAAGCTAATCTACCAACAACAAAACTAACACCTAAACAACTATACAAAAGTAAGTAAAAACACACGTGTATCACTAAAACGCTTTACTCGGTGAGATAAAAAGCCCCTGTCTTGGTGTTCTCATCAGTTAAAGATGCCCCCTTAACGGTGAGACAGACAAATGAGCTTACACTTTCGAGGGTAATTGGTTTGTCTGGTGCTGGCTCTGTGTTTGTAATGTGTGTTGTTGTGTATTTACCTGGAAGGCTAGCACTGACAGGGACGACACAGAGAAGGACCGTGGCGAGTAGCAGCAGCGAGGCCCGGCGCAGGCGTTCGTTCCGCGGGCTGGAGAGCAGCAGCATCCTTGGAGTCTTCTCGGGGACGGAGAACCGCAGACGGGGACGGAGTTTGTTGTCATTCCCCCATCACTTCTGTTTGATGTTTATATATTTTTTTTTTATGCGAGAAAGCTACAGCGCAGAGTAACGTTACACACAGCGATAAGCTGAGCAGGTGGAACCGGGACGCAGTCTGTGACACACTGCGTACTGTAATCCGTGGCGCTGCTAAAGATAGCGGAGCTTCAGGGAGGAGGAGGGTGAGGGTGCGTGCGTGCGTGCGTTTAACATGCTGCCTTCATGGTCTCCTCGTAAACTCCTAAATGAAAAAAGACTTTTCACATAGCAGACTTGTTCTCCTTTTATTATGCGGTCAGAGACTGGCATGGCAATCCATTATCAACCTGCAGGTTGTTTTTTTGTTTTTTTTACTTTCACAAAGTCGCCATTTTGATTTCATGTGATTGAAAGATAAAGTAGAGTTGGTCCTTTCCTGTTTGTTTCCACTAAAAAGAAAAAAAACTACTATTTTATTTTAAAAAATCACGCTGTTCTTTAGTGGGAGGAGTTTGTTCAGTTGTTGTATGGAAGCAAGTATGACAAACTTTGTCATACAAAGCTATCCCCATGACAACTGTGCAAACTCCATCCACTGACACATACCACAGAAAAAGCTTGTGAGCTTGAGTGTTACTTTGTTGTTGTTGTTGTTGTTGGTCAAAGTACTGTATCCAAGGTCAAGAATAGACTGTTACCAACAGGAAGCAAATGAGCTGAGAATCTTATTGTAGGATGCCATTCAATTTGGGGTTAATAGGCAATCTATTTATTTTCTACCGAAGGCAAACATGACAATTACGGAGTAAAAAATAAATACCAGCAAAAAAAGTGCAATCAATAAAAAAATCATCATAATTGAATATGGATTTTTTTAATTCATTTTCTATATACATTAGTCTCTACTCTCACATCATGCAAACTAAAAACATCAATGAAAATGTCCACATGTAACCTTTATGCCTTTACCGTATGCTCGACCACCACAAGCTTCTGCAAATTCTTACAATCGAGATGATGTTTCCCGTTTCCCACACCACCTAAAGGCAGCAGTTTACTGGGAGAGTTTGATTTGATCAAAGATCCTTGAATATAAATAGGGTATTAAAATATATATATATATATATATATATATATATATTTATTTTTTATTTTTATTTTTTTCTAAACCGTCTCTGCTTTTATACAGTCTATGGAGATTACAGCGCATAGGAGGTACGTAAAACGTGATGACGTTGAAAATCGGTTTAAATAACATGTTTGGTTATATGGTTTACATAATGCTAGAGATGTGCTGATAAAAATGGTTAATCTTTTGTCTAATGCTGTTTAGTTTACACTTTGTCAACCAATCATTCATTGTTTTTGTACCATTTATTAATTACACAATGCATTGGCTGATAATGGTCTAATGAAGATAGTGGTTTAAGGAGAAAGTTGATAAGCAAATATTGTATGTTTGCCCATTTAACAGTATGTAGCAGGTGCAGTAAAATTATGCTGCACAACATATTTTAAGATGTATGAATACACATCAAATAAACAAACATACTGTATCATGTATAATCTCTTTCTATTAACTCCATTATTCTTTTTCCAATACAGGCCAAATGGTGAATGGCAGCTGATGACCAAACCAATCAAATGCCAAAATTCAGTGACCAGCAGAAACAAAAAACCTTTAAGTGGCCACCATCACCTGCCAGTAGCTGTTTCTCTCTCAGTTATCAAAATGGACTACTGCCGGTGGAATATATCTAAACAGGCATTTATACTACTCACAATACAACTACAAACAATGTTTGTAAAACAACCTGGCTCATTCATCATGTGGGAATCTATCATTGAATTTGAAGGCACGTTAAGATGAAAATTATCGATTTCAGGACCACCAGGAACTTCATACACTCACAACTATTTGAATATAATTTCACTATACTATTAAAAAATATGTATGTATGTGAATCATTTGCCCTTGTCAGCATCACCATGTCATTATCAATGATGTCATCTTGAACGTCATCATATGATTGTGCTATTCTGAGGTAGCTGTTCCCATCTGGCACAAAAGGTTCCATGGTCGGGCTCATCTCCTCCTGACAAAAAAAACAAAGAGGTCTTCAGACAACACATTCAGCATATTTACCAATACATAACTTGCTAGTTTAAGGACAGAGGCATTATGGACACAATTAATCCTCAGGATTCCTCTTTGAATACTTGACAGGAAAGACATGGTGTTGCTGCATTAAATATAATTTTTAGAGAAGAAATACGTAAACAAATTATGGTGTTATTGCTCCATCTTTTATATGTAAAGCTCAAACTACAAAGACTACCTTTCTTACTGAACATACAGTGAAATAGAACATTCTACAGTCAAATTCCACTCAAGCACGGAATAAAAAAATATTCCTGAGCAGATATATTCCACAGCTGCTGAAAATGCAGTGACGCAATTCTAGAATGCAGGAAAAAAAGCTAAAAGGTTTGATAATTGCGATTTCAAATTTATTTACGAGACTGCCTCAGCTCACAGTCTGAAACTAAAAACAGAGAAGATGTGAAACAGAAACAGGAGCCATTTTATGCATATCTTTTGGCACTTGACTTTCAGCCACTGATCAACAGAAACCTTAGAAAACAGCTGAAAAAAATTAAATTGCATGAAAAATGATTAAAAAAAAGAATCCCCTACTTCTTGTCCACAGTCCTTTTCTAGGTGTGAACTGTTACAGTCCTGAGGTATACGGGTTGGCAAAGCCTCATTCAGGCTAAACAAAAAACTAAAAAATGTCATGTTGGATTAAGACTGTAACTCAGCAGCATCAGGAACAGGTCCATTGTAAAAACATAAAATAAAACATACTCTGGCATTAAAAGTGTTTTCCCCCGCGCAAACATAAACTCACATTTAATGTACCACAAAACACAAAAATTATGCAACAAATAAGTACTGAGTAATAAAGTGAATATGAAGAAACTGATCGAAGAGTTATGCATCTCCCGAATTGATCCATAAAGTGATTACACATAAGAATGCCCAGAACATGGTTTAGTTTGTGTAGAAAGTATGACAAAAGATAACTGTATCTATCATATTTTGGAAACAATGTAAAGAATTCAATTGGCCTTTCCAGTTTGACTGTTGCAGTTTTAGATGATTTTCTGTTTTTAAACGAAACCCCATAGAGTCTTCCTTATTTAAGGTGGCTATAACACTGCATCATTGTACAATGTAAATGGGACGATAAATAACTGCAATTACTTTTTGCAACACACACAAACAAATGAATCTGCCATGGACGATCATACCCGTGTTTCAAAGTGCATAGCAGTCTGGGACTGCAGGCCAGCCTGTGATGCTCAAATGGGTCATCCTAGCAAACTGCATTCACTCTTGAAATTCCCTGAAGTTGCTTACCAGTACAAAATAAAATAAACTTCCCAAATTGGCCCCAGCTCATCTCCTTCATCTACTAAGATTGTATTACTAACACCACCTACTGGCCAAGTAATATTCCATTCACCATCACTGAATATTTAACAGTAGTTGTTCAAGTGAAAAGGTGCACTCTATATTAAACAAACTGCATTGCATAAAAAACCTAGCTGAGTACATTTTTGCCTTATCTATGTTTTCCTCTAGGGTGAGGTAATTTAAAATTCTAGTAAATGATCTAAATCCTTATCATCACAATCATCTTGTGTGAGCCTACAATAGCAACACTACAGGCTAGGTGTGGGCAGCACCAGCCCAGCCATCTTAACCTACAGCTTTTGGCCTTTAACTACCTAGTTTAGTCTCAGGATATTCCTCATTTCAGAGACACCTGCCCCGTACAGAATAAAAGCCCCACTTCGACTCGAAGAAATGTAGAACCATTTTTAGGTTTCAAAATCAAGACAGGAATGCCAATGTGTCACACTGTTTTGCTCTCCTCCGTTGGTTGTAAACATGCAGGCTGGGTCAGTTAGGGCTCTATGTCAGGCAGTGAGGGGCTCTGAGGCACACGCCATTCAGAAACTGACGAGAGGTCATAGTTGGCTGCTTTGGGATCAGCAGTGGTTAGGGGTTTGCGTCTGGTCCACTGTTAGAGTTTGCGTTTTGAGAGGAATCTGCTGAACACGGTTCAGTCCTGTCATTCTCTGCTGCCTCTGAGCAGAACTGCTGCTGCGTTTGTTGTTGTCCTCTGAGCTCTTCTTCCTCCTCTTCCTTCAGAAGCATCTCCTGTTTCTCCAAGACAAACTCCAAGGTGGGCCTTCTGGATGATCCTTCCTCCAGCTCCCCCTCCTCTGCCAGGCGGAGTTTGATGTTAATGCCAACAGGTTTTTCTGTCTTATCTGGTCAATGAGGAGGAAAGCCAATGGTATATGGAATTAGAACAAGAACAGAGAGAGTAACTAAGACTTGACATTTGATGTAATTTTTGTTAGCTGTGATTGCAATTCCCCCACCCTGATTAATCAACGCAAGTTGTAAGTTAAAGTTAGAAGTAATGAAAAACAGCCCAAAGCACTGTTAGTTTTGGTCCATGGTTTATGGGATTTGTTGACAATAACAAAAATATAGAATATCGCCAGCCTTATCCTTTAAAGGAACACGTCGACTTATTGGGACTTTAGCTTATTCACCGTAACCCCCAGAGTTAGATAAGTCCATACATACCCTTCTCATCTCCGTGCGTGTTGTAACTCTGTCCGACAGCTCCACCGGTAGCTTAGCCTAGCACGGATCCTGAAGGTAATCGGTTCCAACTAGCCTACTGCTCCCAATAAATGACAAAATAACGCCAACATGTTCCTGTTTACATGTTATGACTTGTATAGTCACAGCGTGTACAAATAACAAGGTCACATGAGACACAGCCATCTTCTAACCGTATATAAACTGGGAACTATATTCTCAGAAAGGCGAAGCACTGCTCCTCGCCACGGGGCTTCTCAGGTGCTGTAAGCATATCACTCCGCCCAAGTAGCAGTGCTTCGCCTTTCTGAGAATATAGTTCCCAGTTTATATACGGTTAGAAGATGGCTGTGTCTCATGTGACCTTGTTATTTGTACACGCTGTGACTATACAAGTCATAACATGTAAATAGGAACATGTTGGCGTTATTTTGTCGATCGGAGCAGTAGGCTAGTTGGAACCGATTACCTTCAGGATCCGTGCTAGGCTAAGCTACCGGTGGAGCCGTCAGACAGAGTTACAACACGCACGGAGATGAGAAGGGTATGTATGGACTTATCTAACTCTGGGGGTTACGGTGAATAAGCTAAAGTCCCAATACGTCGGCATGTTCCTTTAATCTTCCTCCTTCTGCTCCTCACCATGTCCCAGCTGCCTCTCCTTGGGCAGCAGCAGCACATCCACATTGTGATGTTCCTCCAGAGCTGTTATGAGCATGGCACCCTCTTGGCTGAACAGGAAGACCAAAGGCAGGGTGATGTCTTCAGTGGAGTCGCCATCTCCAACCATCTGGAACAGGGGAGTTTCCTTGCTATTACTTCCCTCACGGTGGTCTGGGAAAGAGAATAAGGGAGTAATGATTGGAATGATTTAATTTCTTTGAGTTCCAGCCTTCAGTATTTGATAGTCAGTCTAATCTTTGAGCTTTGAGGTAGACTGTAAGAAGAAAAAAAAGTGGTATCAGCTTCTCTGGTAATCATCCTCACCTATAAAGATGACTCCAATGGCTCCTGCTTCCTGCAGCCAACGAGCCTTTACAGCAAACATGCAGTCCCCACGCAGTGCCAGAGCGATGTGCCCTTTAAGCTCCACTGCATTATCTATTGGTCCACATGCAGTGTAGGGAGAGGCTTTCACTACGCTGCCCTTCACCTGCGGCACAAGCATTTAAGTGTGTTATTGTGTTGAGATAAAGAAAGAAGTGCAGGCAAAACTAAACTGGTAACTTTTTTTGGGGTCAGGGAAGATCTGTAATGTAATTGTAAGAGTAAATGTTTTGGCCTTGGTTTGTTAAGGTCCATCTTTATTAATCAATTTGCTTAAAGGTTAGTGATTTCATAACTTTTTAAATGTTTGGTCATGTTATTATCTTTAAACACGTATTTCTTATAAAAGCGACACGACTTGTTGGGAGCTTTGATGTCAATACTGTAAACCGTATTATCACATTGGAAGCTCACCCCGTGTTCCTGCTTGGTGAGGTCCATCCCAAACTTGGCAGGTCCCGCTGTGAGGACTGTCCTACCCAGAAATGGGGGTGATATGAGCTGAACAACATGGGGCACTACCTCCTCCTCCTCAGGTGTATGGCTCACCTCTGCCACAAGTTTTACCCGGTACACTCCTTTATGCTCCTAAAGGGATTTTATATTCAGAAAACCGTGTCATTTAAATTCATTGTTTTTTTCCATAATGTCAAATGTCATGTTTAAGTTAAGAAAGGGACGTTCAGTGACAATGTTGTGCTATCACCAGTTCAAACTGCCCCATGGTTTATCAGGGAATCTGTGGACATTGTGATACTGTATATCATAGTAACCTTAGCTTAGCCTATAGATAATGAAGAAATCTGTTTAAAAAAAAGCCCTGTCATTTGATTAAAGCAGCTTATCATTTTCTAACTCCATGCTGCTCAACACCCTGATATTTGCACAATTTGAAAGATATAATTGGTTCAACAGCAGGTTATATACTTAACCTGTTTTGACAGGTCCATTGAAGCATGCTCAAAGCATAAACATGCATGGTTCAACAGGTCGTTTAAGTGCATCATTGGAGCCAAATGGACAAAATCAGGACTTAAAACAGGAACTGAAAATGTGTTTAGCATGTTTTCAACTCAAAGAAAGCTGCAAACTGTGCCTTTAAAACCTACTAAAGTAGATTCTGGTGATCCTTGATTTTCTCTTGTTCTACCAGCTAGGATTCCCCTTCCAGTAACTTTGGAAAGCACATTAGCTTATTGCCACTACTGCCAAACAAAGAAAATCACAAAAATGTTGAAAACAATATTGGTGATATTTTTGACCCATTTTACCCACCCCTGTAGGGAGTTTAGCTAACAAAAAAGAGCCTTCAAAACAAGTATATATATTGGGCCACAATACTGTTTCTGAATTATTTGGCCATCTGCCTGCAACCTCGTGAAATAAAAGCCATTTTCTTTAATAATGCTATTCTTAAATATCTGCAACTACAGGAGACATTGAGAGCTACTTTATGCTTTTTTAAGAGAAACATCCTGCATTGCATAATGCTACACAATAATGTTAATGCTCAAAGTAAAATGAATAACGTAGCTCCTATAACTGTAAATATTGCGGTTTTAAAAGGGAATCAAAGGGACTCAATTTTCATAAGGACAATGTTGGGAACCTTTAACTTGCCTAAGGTTTTGGAGGTCTAGACAGACAGAACTTCATGTCATGAGTACAAATTCACTAAAATACCTTCCGACTTCTGGTGTCTCCTGCCATGACCTCATTCAGTGGAGTGAGAGAAATGCCCATGCTTTTCAAGAACTCTACTGGCTCCATCCCATTATCATGGAGCGGTAGTTCAATTTCCCTGTAAAGTTCAAACACAACAAGTTAAAACTCAAAGTAATCATAGCAAACCGGTTTCATCAGTGATTTCACTCTAAAATCAACACACCTGACAGGTAAAGGGTGGAAGGCTCGTCCCACCCCAGTGAGGTACTTGTAGCTGTCCCGGATGGTTTTGGCAAACGACGGGTTGTTGGGGAACAATGTCTCTATGCTGGGGCAGGAGTGTGTGAACAGATCTTCTTCTTGAGAAACAGGAACAGTCTCCTGAAGCACAGGACCACACTTTTTAGTTTCTACGCTCATATGTCAATTCACATATTAAAAGGTCCCATATTGTGAAAAGTGAGATTTCCATGTTTTTTTTATTATTATAAAGCAGGTCAAAGTGCTACATAAATACTGTGAAAGTATCAAAACGCTCAATCCAGAGAAATGCATACAGCCTGTATTCAGAAACTGTGCCTTTAAACGAGCCGTCAAGACTTCCGTACAGTTGTGATGTCACAACTACACTTTATATAGGTAGAAAGGTACATTCATTTAGGTACAGTAAGACAGACAGAATGACAAATTCACTGTGTTTTCTTGAACATTAAAGCATGTAAACGTGTTGTAGTAGAAACCCAAAAGACACGTATGAATCTGAAAATGAGCATAATATGGGACCTTTCAAGAACCAGCAAGAACCAGTTAGCATTTTAAGTAAGTCATAAACGGCTCCAAAATATAATAACACAGAATGCCAATATGTCCCATTCTTACACAACAATATATACACTATAAATGATGGCAATAAATAAGAATTACCATTACATTAAGTAAAAACACTAGTGTCAATATTCATGTTACACTCAATATCAGCTTGTATCAATCAGGGATTTAAAATGATTAATGGCATTATAATGTGTGAATATGTGTTTGAGTGAGTGAGAGTATGGAGCTAAATCAGGGCCAAATGTTTTGTTAATTTGAAAAAAATATATATAGTTGAAAAACTAAAGCTAGAAATTGAAAATTTAAGTTTTGGTCTAAAACTTGAAAAATTAAACCATGTATTCAAACTAAAAATAAGTGTACCAATTTTTCTTTCAGTTTGAATAAAAGTTAGATTAAATTCTGGAATTATTTTGAATAAATGATTCATTTTCATTTTTCACTTTTATATTTGTTTTCAGTTCCACATTTCATGTTTTCAGATTCAAAAAACTTATTTTTTTTACGGCTTCAAATCTTTTTTTCAGTTTCAGATCAGTTTTTTTCAGTTTCAGACTTTTGGCCCTGATTTTGCATAGGGGGCGTGGTTTCAACTCAGAGGGGCGTGGAATTATGAGTCACAGCCTAACAAAGAAGGCAGAAAACTCTCCTCAGTCATGTTGCCTTCAGGAAATTGTGTTACTGCGAGAACTATGACTGAATGCTTTCTATACACTATATACATGTGGTTTTTACTAAACAAACTGATGCCAGTGACAAAGAAAAAACTGTTTTGGACAACGCGTGGTACCAATTACACTATAAGAGCAATAAACTGTGCCAGATTGTGCAGTTCAGCAGGAACAATGACTTCTCCCACTTCCACGTACGACTTTGAATGTATGCACCACAGTATTCACTCGGCAGTCAGCATGGCGTCCGCTCCGCCAAGGCAACCCTGGCGCCAGCGCACAGGTAAGACATGTGAAAGATATTAGCATTTTTGAATAGATACTTTGGGACATTATCCCCACAGTGGCATTTTTTTTGTCATTAACACATAAAGGGAAAATAGGTGGACAGCTGGACAAAGCTGGAAATTAAGCATCGCTAGCACTAAAGTTAGCATTAACTAATGTTAGCTTCACACTAGCTGGTGTTTTTACACTAATTTCAGTGTCTAGCTCAAGTTTTTTTACTTTAACGTGTAGTGTCTTTGTTAACCTCTGTTTGTCAGAATGACCATAACTCTACAGTGGCTGCAATGCTTCATTTCCAGCTTTGTCCAGCTGTCCACCTATTTTCCCTTTATGTGTTAAGTCATTGTTCCTGCTGAACTGCACAATCTGGCAAAGTTTATTGCTCTTATAGTGTAATTGATACCACGCGTTGTCCAAAACAGTTTTTTCTTTGTCACTGGCATCCGTTTGTTTAGTAAAAATCACATGTATATAGTGGATAGAAAGCATTCAGTCATAGTTCTCACAGTAACACAATTTCCTGAAGGCAACATGACTGAGGAGAGTTTTCTGCCTTCTTTGTTAGGCTGTGACTCATAATTCCACGCCCCTCTGAGTTGAAGCCACGCCCCCTATGCAAAATCGGGGCCAAAAGTCTGAAACTGAAAAAAACTGATCTGAAACTGAAAAACAGATCTCAAACTGAAAAAAAAGATTTGAAGCCGTAAAAAAAATAAGTTTTGAATCTGAAAACATGAAATGTGGAACTGAAAACAAATATAAAAGTGAAAAATGAAAATTAATAATTTATTCAAAATAGAAATAATTCCAGAATTTAATCTAAATTTTATTCAAAGTGAAAGAAAAATTGGTATACTTTTTTTTAGTTTGAATACATGGCTTTATTTTTCAAGTTTTAGACCAAAACTTAAATTTTTAATTTCAAGCTTTAGTTTTTCAACTATATATATTTTTTCAAATTAACAAAACATTTGGCCCTGATTTAGCT
The DNA here is from genome assembly GCF_008315115.2 of Sander lucioperca. Lineage (NCBI taxonomy): Eukaryota > Metazoa > Chordata > Actinopteri > Perciformes > Percidae > Sander > Sander lucioperca. Next base: position 11,501,556 of record NC_050173.1, on the reverse strand, counting down.
CCATATGAGAACTCTTACCGTGTTGTTGCCTTGACAGGGCGGCTGGGTGGTGGAGAGAGATACAGGAAGGAGGTGAGCCTCCGTGGTGAAGATGTAGTCGTCAATATCGATGGGCAGCTGGCTCTTCTCGGAAAACAGCAGGTACAGGTATTTAAACATCTCAGCCAGAAAGAATGAGTCCATCCTGCACGCACATAAACATACATACGCAGAAACAAAAGATGTTGTCACACATTCATACGAGATATGTTGAGCTTCCATTACAACAGTTATTTCATCAACAGAACCATACCTTCTACAGTTCAATATGAGAAATCTAAAGAGAACCGGGCAAACGTGTGTAATGGCATTTGTATACCTGTCTTCATGCGTCCCAGTGCGGACATCTTGCACAGCAGCAAACCCGCAAGGCACCCTGGCGTAGGCATTGAGCTTTTCCACAATGGACTGTCCCACTCTGAGGTAGTAGGGGTCGGCAGTGGCCTGCAGAGATCAAAAAAGAATCTCAACTACACATCCAACACGGAACATTCAGTTTCTATAAATAAATAAAAATACTTTGTGTATATAGTACAAAAGTGGAGTAGTTTCATTAATTAGCTTACTTACAACAGACCTGAAGTAGAGGTGCAACGATGAATCAATTAATCGATTAGTTGTCAACTATTAAATTAATCGCCAACTATTTTTTTTTTTTTTGGGCTTTTCCACCTTTATTGACAGGACAGCTAGGTGAGAAAGGGGAGAGAGAGGGGGAAGACATGCAGGAAATTGTCACAGGTCGGATTCGAACCCTGGACCTCAGCGTCAAGGCATAAGCCTCTCAGTATACGTGTGCCTGCTCTACCCACTGAGCCAACTCGGCCACACAATCGCCAACTATTTTGATAATCGATTAATCGTTTGAGTCTCTGATTCCAGCTTGTTAAATGTGAATATTTTCTAGTTTCTTCTCTCCTTTGTGACAGTAAACTGAATATCTTTGAGTTTTGGACAAAACAAGACATTTGAGGACGTCATCTTAGGCTTTGGGAAACACTGATCCACATTTTTCACCATGTTTTGACATTTTTATAGATCAAACAACTAATCGATTAATCGAGAAAATAATCGACAGATTAATCGACTATGAAAATAATCGTTAGTTGCAGCCCTAACCTGAAGTTTCCAATTTTTAGAGAAAGGTTAATTATAATTTGTCTATAACACTGTCCTGCCAGGCTTTTCACCTTATAGAGGTAGTAGGTGCTTTCTGCAAACTCTGGTCTCAGTAGGTGTTGGCCCCAATGAACTCTAAACTCTGTAGTGAAAGCCTGCATGGAGAAAAAACCAAAGCGAAAGACATTATTGACACTGGCTTCTTCTTCTTTTACATTAATGAACAGATTTCATTAGGAATGTGACAAAAAAGTAGCCTGGCAACCAGACAAATCTGCTCAGGTTTTATTTGCTCTGGCAGATAATATATTCATTTTGTATTTGTGATTTGGTCTGGCAATGTCAGTCTAACAAAGAAGATTAGCCACGAGAAATTTTCAATTCCCACTATAATATATATCACAGCATCATATATCTCAAACCGTGATGGTTTGCTACAGCAGCTGCACACATCTTTTTTAATACATTACACATTAGCTTCAGTAGGAATATGTCATACTGTAAGTTGGCAATATTGGATTTTCACATCATTATAATGAAGTACTTTTATTTGTCATATTTAACGGATTGGCCAATAGTAGACATTTTCATCTGATTACTGAGTTCTCATTTGAATTTCCAGAAATGTTACAATATCACAATATAAGCCCTATTTATACTGTGATGTGAAATGTTATTTATATATATATATATATATAACCCACCTCTACTGAGTGCTATAAATACTTTATATTGCCTATCTATATTTGCCTACTATATTTCATAAAATAAACAAAAAGAGCAGAGATCCTTTACCTCTGGAAGGAATTTGTGTTGTTTGGTGACTTGGTAAAGCATTTCATGAGTCTCAATAGCTGGTTTCAGATCTCCTCTCAAAACCTGCGTGAAAAATAAACGTCACTCCAGAGACACGTGTGCAACAATTTCTACACCTTCTACTGTGTTTTAATGGTATTAAACGTGATTAGCAGATGATCCCTGACCTGTAAGCCAGGGAAGAATGCCAGGAGAGAATCCATCCAGCTGCGCACACTCACAGTGGGGTTGTGCATGTGTACGTTGAGCAGCAGGGGAGGCTGACTGATGTACTTCATAATGGCACTGTAGTGCTGTTACAGACAAACATCATGAAACATATACTGTATTAGCAAACACTTAAAAATGTCTTCAACCCAAAATCACAATAACAACAAAATGGCCAGCAGTGAGCCGATTATGTTGCCACAGGGAGTACAATACAGCAGGTGCCAAATGCTTGAATACAGATTTCCATGTAGGCGTACAGTGATGGAAGACTTACAATGTTGAACCTCTCCAGAAAAACATTGTCTCCGAGAAGAATGTAGGCCTTCATCAGATATTCATAGTATGAGTCAATACCAGCACCAACTCCACTGTCTGCAAACACACAAGTGACAAGATTACTATAATATGGTTCATGTATAGAGTTGTGGAATATGTATGGACGTACGTGTATTTCTGAATTCTCAATGTTCTGTGTGGTTCCATTTTCCATCTCTTGTCTATAGCAAAGTTCTCCCTCACCCCTCCGGACCCATTCTTCATTATGGATATTGATGACAGTCCCCACCAAGTCACTTCCCCTCTGTCTCCTCTGCCAGAGGACATCAAGAGCCTTCCTTGCATGTTCCTGTAAAACAATAATAAGTATTATATCCTTAAAATGTTTCTGGTAAAAAAAAAAAAAAAAAACAGTTACATCAATGATATATGATTTAATCTTTCAACAGCTAGCATCAGTTGCAGCCAGCTATAATTTCTAAGAAAATCACTGTACTCTTCTCTTATAGCTCAGTGATTTCACAATAAGGGCGCATTACAAAACAAAACAAAAGTAAAAAAGTCTGATCTCTACAGAGGCAGAGGGAGGCAATACCTCAAACACAGCCTCTCCTGACAGTCTGCTGAGAGCAGCAAACTCCAGGATCATTGTTCCAGCACATGCTGTGCAGGTGTCAGATTCAGTGCCTGTTCGTGAAAGTGGGTTTAGGACTCCATAACGCAGATTCACCTGGAAAACCAAGAAATGAAACATTTTTTCTATATTAGATTCTAGAAATAAACCCAACTCAAAACACTTCTAGTGACTTAACAAAATAAGTAATGTGTTGTTCCTTAGTTACTCTGTGGTGCACTGACTGCGAGGAGCTAATCTTTATCAGTGCATTGAGTCGAATTTCAGGGCGATCAATGATAAGATTTGACAGTAGGCTGTCTGCTCCATCTGCATATTATACATCTAAAATAAGACCTGTGTTATTTAACAATAAAGTAAAGAATACCTTAGGGTAGGGAAGGCCACTTGTGGTGTTAAAGGCAGGTAGTAATCGATGGCCCAGCTCTTTAGCCATGTGTAGGAGCTCATCGCGATACCACTGCATCCTCTCCCCACGCTGCCGTAGCAGATCGGCCATCACGTGGGCTCCCAAAAGCCCTCTGGAGAGAATTAAATGAAGGAAGAAAAGAAAGACTTTCTTTTAAAATAACAAAATTAAACAGAAAGGTTGGGTTAGAAAGGCTGAGATACTTAGTACGAATAATTGCGAAATGCTGTGCTGATAATAATTTGTAATTCAGAAGAATGCTTTATTATTATTAAAATGATTAAAGACTTATCTAATTTATTAAAAAGAGCAAAGTATATATACACACAGCACAAAAGTAAATAAATCAGACTTCTTCATACCCTAAAACTCTGATGTTAGTCTCAAACACAGACACCACCACATCGTTGTCCAGACGTACATCTGTCACGGCTTTTCTCACTGCGTCTTCAAACTCATCAAGCTTGTTTAACACCTGCTCACACACACACACACACACACACACACACAGTAGATCTACTGTCAGTAAAAAGGGGGAAAAGCCTGAAAACAAAAGCATGGTGAGGGAAAAAGACTCAGAAACAAAAGCTGATCAAACTACTTGTATGCTTGTAAACAGAGGCAATGCTCACCACCAGGGTATCAAGGGTGTCAATCAGTGTGAGAGAAAACCTACAGAAAAGGTGGAGGACATGTTATGATGAGAGCCTCTGGCACAGCACAGTGGAGCTGGTGTCCCACTTCGCCACTGATCCAGTTTTATTTTAATGAACCACAGACTGTGAAATGTCAAATCTGTTGAATTTGCTGTGAAATTACATTATGCAACATGTATGGTGCATACATGGATGTATTGTACTGCAAGTCCTTGACTTATTGCATTCTTGTAAATTTAATTGACTTAAATGAGCATCTAGTTCATGTATTCCTGAAAAACTGGGGCATCTACTCCATGTGGAATTAAATTCTGTTTGGAACAGCATAGTGTTATAAAAAGAAATGTACAGTCGCATTTTTCTTCTTTGACTCTATTGCTATCATTAACATTGTCAGTAAAGAGTGAATTTTAAAAAGCAGGCAAAGGATAGTGTAGGGACAGATATAACAAACTGGAATGAAACAAATCGATTTTGATAATGTGTAATTACATTTTTACAATCAGCAACTTATGAGCTTAAAAAGCAACTGAGGCACAGCTCTATGAAGGAATGCTATAAAGAGACATATAACTCCAAGCCAGTTACTGAACATATTAACAGTGTGTATATAGCTTTGGTCTAAAACGATAAATTAAAAATAAATGGTTTATTTGTTTGAGGAAACTTAACTGAACTTACTTCCCCAAGGAGTCATCTATGTCCCCTCTATTGGGCTCCTGGCCACGGACTCTCCCCCTGCAGCTAAGAGGCATCAGCTCATCTGCTGGATAGGCATATTTCTGCACACAAACAACAGTAAGTGTCTTCAAGCTTTATTTAGCAGAAAGTGGGTCATGAAGAAAAAATGGATGGAGGGTTGAAACTTCTGTAGCATGAAATGAGAGCCATGAGATCATTATCAAAATGTTTGTTTTGTTATGTGTTTGTTAAAAAAAAAATTAAATATTGGCCCATATAGTGTTTTACAGATTTGTAAACTCATTAATGCCACTCTCCTCAATTTAAAACGTATAGTTGTTACCAGTGCTACAATCTGCCCCATCCCTTTTCCAAAAATCATCACAGCTCCACATAATAATTGTCTATGCAACCTACACTTTCATATCTTTTATATATATATATATATATATATATATATATATATATATATATATATATATATATATATAAAAATATATAAGATATGTATATATATATATATATATATATATATATATATATATATATATATATATATAAATAAATATATAAGAGAGATATATATATATATATATATATATATATATATATAAGAGATATATATATAAATAAATATATAAGAGAGATATATACATATACATATATATATATATATATATATATATATATATATATATATATATATATATATATAATATCCTGGAAGACATCTCTGTCATCACTGACAAAACCTGAATCAATACTATCAAGCAACCACAATAAATCATAAAATGTTCAGCTGGCCCCTGTTGCATCTGGCTGACACTGCAGTTGCATCAAAATCCTGCATGCTTGCTTTCTGCACACCCCCACCTAAATCAACTCCAACTGCACTGAGGACTCTTTCCAGCCACTGATTCAAGCTTGACTCAACTAGATGACCCTGATGAAGGCCAAATGCCAAAAAAAAAAACACGTTATTCTCACAATAAAGTAGATTTTTGCTACCACAAGTGTTGCTGGAGTTTTAACCCCTTCAGCTTTTCATAACTTGCCTCTCAGAATTATAAAAATGAAAATGATTACATCAAAGTGAGCACCTTACCATGTAACTGCCATAAGCATGATCAAACATCTCAATTATCTGGTCCCTGCAAAAAATAATAATATTGGTAGGTAAAATATACATGAATCAGAAATGGCACAAACACTTTTTAGTTTCACAATTTTGCATATACTTCCACAGGGATTCATTCACAAACACATCTACAGTAAACAGAATTAAGCCTAGGCATTCTTTACCTGATAACAATCTTCTCCTCTGGTGTCATGCTCTGGCTCTCTTGACATTTCGCCCAGCCAAGAACACTGGTGATCAGTAGGGTCTTCAGCAACATTCCAGTGCCAGAAGTGTGGACCAGTTTCCAGCACCGTTTATTTCCCATTCTCCTTGTGAAGTATTGCTTCAGGTTAAGCAACAACTCCTGTCCTGTGTCCAACGCCCACACAACGTCAAACAGTCCAACAGGGACAGCTGTTCTCCTTCAAAGCCCCATCTCCATATGTCCACTGTGGTTGTTCTGTAGCTGATCCAGTATTGTTACGCGTACGACCACCACATGCCCACAGTGCACTTCAGCCTAGCGTATCCATGTAAACAATAGAGGCAGCTACAGCTGAGCCTCGATAAACAATGCCTGTTGACGTTATCCTGTAAAGAAAACTAGACTGACCACGAAATACTGGCGGATTAGAGAAAAGGGCTAACAGCACACTTGATGTTTAATCAAGACATGTAAAAAAAAAAAGATAAAATAGTTAAGATAGTTACCAAATTGAGAATGAGACAGTGTGGCTATAGCTTGCTGGCTATTACAGTGCTGGGAGGATCCATGTTGCTAACGTTAGCTAGCTGGCTAACGTTAACAAGTTGCTAACGTTAGTTCGCTGTCAATGCTAGTTAGTTAGCTTACAAGCGTATTAGCTAAAGAAAGAAAGAAAGCTAAACATCATCTTGGTCTAAAACAAATGGTTCACTGGTATTTTAAACTAATTGTCATACAGTCAAATGGTCGACGACACGTCGCCAAGTATAACCACGGCCATACGGTACCCTGACGTCAAGTACCGAGCTGTCAAAGGATGGGCAGGCTGTTCAGCTACCCGGCTGCGAGTGCCGTATACAATAGCTGCTGTGCTGCATTTATGCCCTGAGTTTAACATCTCAGGCAAGCTTTTCACCCACGTAGGCCTACGCAAAGTCTCCCCTTCAGCAAATGTCACTCTTAATGGTTACATACATTTATGGAAGGTTTTCATAGGTTTATGCTTAGGCTTGCAGTCACAATGTAAAGGACGTTGGATTGTTTTCCAGGCAGGGAGGGAGATCCCCTGGCAGGCTTAATTTAGGGCTTCATCTTCAAAACCTTTTTTTTTTATTTTTTTTTTTTAAATTCAATTTACAAACATTCAGATATCTCAGTTCGTAAATATAAAACTGTATGGAAGTAATATATCTTCAACACTTTACGGGGCAGAGACCAGAGACACTCGTCACAAGCATAGACTAATAATCTAGTTTTTATAGGCTACTCACAAGCATAGACTAATAATCTAGTTTTTATACAGTGTGATAATAATACAAGCAGAGCGCCGTTTAATGCATATATATAAAGGTCTGGACTCACACAAAAATAGTTTTGGTCAATATATATAATAAGGTTAAAGAAGTTTAATTTAAAATCATTCATCGATATTACCAGGTTAGGTCCTTTTTGTCAAATTAAAAATATATATGTTTATTTGAGCTGTGCCTTATTTGATTCCTATATTAAAACTATTGTCCATCGGTTCTAGAAAAGTAAAACCTCACTTTAATGTTTTCTAGAAAGAAATGGTGCCATATTACAATTACAATAACTCCTGCAAAAACAAAGCTATAAAATATGTAAGATAGTTCTCCATATTTAATGTAATGTAATATTTAATTAACTTGTATTCTTTGCTGACCCCTGGCATGTTTTGTGTCACTTTATGTTGTTTCATTTATTGATTTAAAATAAAGAGAAAAAAGAAAAAGGTATATATATATATATATATATATATATATATATACACACACACACACACACACACACACACACACACACACACACACACACACACACACATATACATGTGCGTTTAATGAGAGTTGCGTCATCTCTGTTCACTCCAATGTGTCGATGCTAGATCGGATCCGCTAGACAGGACGTGCCTCACCCTGTTATTCTAACCAATCCCCACTCCTCTAGAGAGGATCTTTGACCTAACTACGTCGAGCAGATCTGATATAGCATTTACCCAATCAATGGGCCGTTTTTTCAGCAATGGCGTAGGCACATAGACTGTATACAGAACATGGATGTATTAAGAAAGCATAGGCCTCTCTCAATAGTTCCCGGAAGTGAGCAGCAAGTAGCTAGCTAGCTCAGTCATATGTATTATAGCTTTGGTTATATTGAGCGCAGTAATAGCGTGGATGTATGCGCAGTAACGTCAGAGTAGCAGCAGAATGGACCGTTTGCGATCCACTTTTAAAGGGTAAGACGTTTAAAGGGTCAGATTGCAGGCAATATTATGAGCTACAATCACCTCTATCAAATTGACGTGCATTAAAGCATGTTAGTGAATCGCCCCATACTAAATTAATAAATTTAGGGTAGCCTTTGTTAAATAGGCTATTAGTAAAATATAACATGGGACGTGTGATTGTAAGATATGAGATGAGGATATCCAGCTAGTTAAATATTATACTAGTATAACTAGTAGGCTATAAAATTAAAGTAACACATAGCCTAATCACTTATATATCAGAGTGCATACTTCTAAATAGTAGAACAAAAAGTTACTTATGAGCTGTTTTTAGGCTCTTTCACATCAGCCATTTTTACATATTATTGCAGGGCAAACACAGATAACATTAAAATGCTCATATTATGCTTTTTGGCTTTTTCCCTTTCCTGTATTGTGTTATATATCTTTTTTGTGCATGTTATAGGTTTACAAAGTGAAAAAGCCCAAAGTCCACCCCAAAGGGACTTACCATCTCCAACAGAAAACACTGTTCACCAACTGCTCCAAACAGCTCTATTGTAGTACGTCACTTTGTAACAGACGTTATAATGCTTGCCTAGTTGCTAGCGTGGCACGCCCTCATACTCTGCTTCTGACTGGCTAGTAGTCCTTATCTAGCTGCTGCGCATGTGACTCCCAACAAAGATGGAACAGAAGTAAGACGCCTCACTCAGTAGCTAAAACAGAGAGCTCAACACACAGGGTGAAAAGAGGAGCTGCAGCAATGTGCAGTACAACAAAAATATGGTGTTTTTTAAAAATTAAACCATGTAAACCTATTCTGATATAACCTCTATATACAAGTATGAACCTGAAAATGAGCATAATATGAGCACTTTAATTATGGCCCTGTTCCAGTTAGTTGGGCCAGGCCCCTGGTATGAGCATGCACTGGAATGGCTGTGAGACACAGAATAGAACGGGACCAACATTAATTGGATCAATAATTTCTCCTGTGTTGGCCCTGCAATGACATGTCAAAATGGCTGCTGTGAAAAGGGCCTACTGTATATTCTGTGGACAGTATTATGTTGCAGCGCAGCTGGTTTTGCATTGATTGCAAAGGGAGATGGAAGCTGGAGGACATAAGTGTCATGATTCTCTGAAGCAGGCTGGCCTAATGCAGCTCTTGGGAATGTGATGATTCAATCACTAAGTTAGATTGAAAACACAAGTTAAGTTTAAAAGGCCTGCAATTTTGAAAAATGAATCACACTAAGCTAAATGGGGAATCATACTAAGTATTATACTACTGTGTTATACAAGTAACCACAATTTTATTATATACTAGTAAACCAATGCTGCTTTATGGAGCATGATACTGCAGGTCAGGAGTGCTGAGTGGACAATGGTCAGTATGAAAACATAACGAGGTATGTTTCAAATAAGCCAACACTAAAGGGATTAAACTAAATGTGTATTATACTGCTAAATATATAAGGAATCATACTTATTTTTTTTATTAAAAAAAATTATATACAGTCAAGTAGTCATACATGTAATATATGTACTCAATTTAAGGAACATGAAACAACTTTATACAAATTCATATAACAACAGTAACTGATGTCACTTGTCATACTTTGTTAGCAGTAGATAGCTGTTGATGATCACAACTAGTGAAGTTCCATAATTTGGGGAACAAAGGCCACACCTCATCTCCCAACGCATTTTCCCATCCAAGCCTATATAGGTGTGTCTAACTTTTTAACTTGTGCATGCTCGTAGTACAAAGCTTTATCCTCTGTCTATTTATCCCTCTCTTTCAGCACAAGAACCACAGGGTGATTCAATGGAGCCTGAATACTTCCTGCAATGAGACAGCACCCTCACCCTGCACCTGCAATGAGACAGCACCCTCACTCTGCACCCTCAACTCTCAACCAACTGGGTTTTGCGAGCCTTTCCCTGTTCCTTATTTTTAATAAACCAAAACATTAAGCTTTTCAAGGTGTGGTCTGTTTGTGAAAAAGTGCAAATGCAGTGTTTGAATATGATAACCTCACATATATTTTGTTGTTGTAATCTTTAGTGATAGTAAGATTGCTCCTGCTAACGGAGAATAATAAACAAAATAAAAGGGTATATACAAGAGAGAAGTAAAACAAAAAAATAACTATATACGAGCAATTAAAGACAATGTTACGAGGTAAGTGACAAGGTAAAGTGAGTAGTTTCAAGGTAAAGTGACAAGGTAGATCAATAGCAGCAAGTCTAAAATATGTAAACAGTGTACACCAGAATAATATATACTGTGATGTAGGACTGGACAATATATTGATATTATAATCGATATTGATATATGAAACTATGTTGCCTTAGATTTTGGATATCTTAATATTGCACTATGGCATAAGTGTTGTCTTTTCCTGGTTTCAAAGGCTGCATTACAGTGAAATGATTTTCTGAATTTACCAGACTTACTACCTGTTCTATTATTTGCCTTTACCCACTTAGTCATTATATCCACATTATTGATGATTATTTATGTAAATCTCATTGTGAAAATATTTTGTAAAAGCACCAATTGTCAACCCTACAATATCGTCACAATGACAATGATGTACTAGGTCAAGTATATCGTGATATTTGATTTTCTCCATATGGCCCAGCCCTACTGTGATGATACATAGTGTTGTATGTATTAAAATAGCAAAAAAGAAATAAAATATATGAAAAAAGTATCACATTAACAGTACGCCTATAGTAAGAGGTATACAATATATAAGGTGCAATGCAATAACAGTATAACATAATATATATGGTAGGCCTAACAGCAGTATAGCAAAATAACAAAAGGAGTAGGCTATATTGTTATACATACAGTATATTATCAATCAATGTACCGGTATATATCAATAAGTGCAGGGGTGCATGCGAATTGTAAACTGATTAATTTCATTCTACTTATTTGCAATGGATTTCCGAAAACAACACATCATCATGCTCTACTGCAAGCCCATGTGCTAACACAGTCTATGGCTAACAGTTGGCAATCATGATAGTAACCTGTCATCGCCTTCTGTCCTATCTGAGAGTCATAAATATGGCATAAGTCATTAAATCATTAAGATTACTTAGGCACTCGGTTACGATGGATTACTGAGAGCACCATGAATTAAGGAAATAACGTTAGTGGAAAATTATCTGAAAAAACATCTGAATTTTGAAATATATACCCCTCTAGGTATATCAATAAACATTAATATATTAATTACTGTAGTGAACTAAGTTACATACACATGTTGTGTGCTATGTAAATATTCTAAATCAAGGAATTTATTGACTGTCGCAGTCCTGTCTCTCTATATACGCACATTCGTTTCATTCAAACGCCCCGCTAAGAACTTCCGGGATCTTTTCAACCGGGAACCTTCTGGGACATGACTGCGGATAAGCATTTTGAACAGTTGATTGGTTCAAATTTGTGTCTGTAGATGATGCTTTCAAAAATCAGCCAATGCACATTCGAGCTGATGCGTACAGGGCGGGTCTAGCTGTAGTATAAAAAGAGGTTTGAGCCAGCCATTGTGCACGCAGATAAAGAAAGGCAAAGTCATTCCACGAAAGGTCTACCATTCTTCCAGACAGAAAAATGAGGGAAATTGTGCATCTTCAAGCCGGACAGTGCGGAAACCAGATTGGCTCTAAGGTTAGTAAAATTATTTGCCTTTTGAGTTGTAAATTGAGTAATTTTATTCAAAAAAAAAAGGCCGTGTAATCTGCTCTCAGAGAAATTGCCGTTTTCTCTTTTAATATAAACGAATTATGTTTTGGGACGTCTTTAGGGCCGGAATTTGTCGAAGTATAGACCAATAAAAACAATTAAAACGAATTCCAGCCAGTGCTACTTCCTGTTTAACACCACAGAATCTCAATCTTAACAAGGCCGAACACTCACCAAAACGAGGCACCAAACTGCGTGTTATGAGGCGCGCCAAACTGCGTTGACGCCCATACTCCGACCTCGTTTAGATTTTGCAACGTCAAATGAAGATACAGCGACCAAAGCTGTTTTGTCTGCAGCCTCATTGCCTGTCTGGAGGGAGCTACTGTAATCGTGTGATCAACATCAAAATTATATTCATTTAACGTTACATTCAGGCGGATTAACTGCGCATTTCGCAAGCGATCCGGCGATTGCTACAGGTTTGTACGTCGGTACATGGGAGTGTCCCTTCAAATGGCCCATTGTATGACGTTGTGCTCTTTATATTTCACAAATATTGTTTTTTTCAGATCGCTCATAGATGTCGACATTTCCGAGCATACTTGAAGGCAGCTTAATTTCACGGAGGACGAGACAATGGACTGTGCTTTGTGCTCGAGTTTGTTGCAGGAAACAACCAGCTACGCTAACGTTAAACAAACTCCTGGGCAGTTGAGTGCGTGTTTTTTATTTTTTTTATTTAAAACGTTCTTGTGGCAGAGAAAGAATCAGGAAGACTGTTACATCGACTGTCGCGGTAGCATGATTGGCCACCGAATGATGACGTAGGGTTGCGTTTTTCCTAAAGTTAAATCGGTCCACTTTTCTCTGCAGGCCGCTGCGGGTTTTTTCGGCACACCCATGGGGTCCCCCCACCCCACCCCCATTAAAAATAAAAAGACTCTAGTCTTAAACGGACCGCCTGATGAGCGCCTGATGCTGTATGAACGCAGATAACTATTGCTCTCGCTGCACGCCCGCCCATCTCCTCTCTCCTCCATGGATTTATTAGAAGTGATACAGCTGTCGAGGCGGTGCCCCGTTCATTCCTATGAGAGTTGATCAGTGGCGCACTTATCCGTGGTGGCGCATGGAGCCCAAACCATGTAAATTACCCCGATGATCGCCACTGCTTCCACACTGTACCAAGGAAACAAGAAAGAACAGATATTACTCATCGCATAGCTACGTCACTGGCGTCTAAGTCTGTAGCTAGCTGTCCACATGTATTTGATAAAGGAGCATGTTTTTATCAACAACTAATCAAACTGTTTAATAATATTCATGTGGGCGGGGCCGCGTTTGTAAGCGTAGTGCGCTTCATGTGGATAATATATTTGCATAACGGATTTATATTTTTTTCCCCACAGTTTTACATTAAAACAGACTAGCATGACGAGTGTTTCTTTTTTTTGAGCTAAATAAGTTTGTATTTGTCTTATAGTTTTGGGAGGTGATCAGTGATGAGCACGGTATTGACCCAACTGGTTCCTACCATGGTGACAGTGACCTGCAGCTTGACAGGATCAATGTCTACTACAATGAAGCCTCAGGTATGTTTTTAAAGCAGCCCTGGGTTTTTTTTTTTTTTTTTTAAATTTTCCCTCACCTCTGACCTGCTTTTGTAGGTGGTAAATATGTGCCCCGGGCTGTGTTGGTCGATCTGGAGCCAGGCACCATGGACTCTGTGAGGTCTGGACCTTTCGGCCAGATCTTCCGACCAGACAACTTTGTGTTTGGTAAATTATAATTTTGCTCACTTGTCCAGAAAATGTCAGCTGCTACTCATTATGCACAAAGCTTAATCTTGATTCTTGTTTTACAGGCCAAAGTGGTGCTGGCAACAACTGGGCTAAGGGTCACTACACAGAGGGTGCAGAGCTGGTGGACTCCGTCATGGATGTGGTGAGGAAGGAGGCAGAGAGCTGTGACTGCCTTCAGGGCTTCCAGCTCACACACTCCCTGGGTGGTGGTACAGGCTCTGGTATGGGCACCCTGCTCATCAGCAAGATTAGGGAAGAGTACCCTGACCGCATCATGAACACCTTCAGCGTGGTGCCTTCCCCAAAAGTATCAGACACAGTTGTTGAGCCCTACAATGCCACACTATCAGTCCACCAGCTTGTAGAAAACACAGATGAGACCTTCTGCATCGACAATGAGGCCCTGTATGACATCTGTTTCCGCACCCTCAAACTCACAACCCCCACATACGGTGACCTCAACCACTTGGTCTCTGTTACCATGAGCGGTGTCACCACCTGCCTCAGGTTCCCTGGACAGCTCAATGCTGACCTGCGTAAGCTTGCTGTAAACATGGTGCCATTCCCCCGTCTGCACTTCTTCATGCCAGGCTTTGCTCCCCTCACAGCCAGAGGCAGTCAGCAGTACAGTTCACTCACTGTCCCAGAGCTCACGCAGCAGATGTTCGACGCAAAGAACATGATGGCTGCCTGCGACCCGCGTCACGGTCGCTACCTGACAGTGGCTGCCATCTTCCGTGGCCGCATGTCTATGAAGGAGGTGGATGAGCAGATGCTGAACGTGCAGAACAAGAACAGCAGCTACTTTGTTGAATGGATCCCCAACAACGTCAAGACCGCGGTTTGCGACATTCCTCCCCGTGGCCTCAAGATGTGCGCCACCTTCATTGGCAACAGCACGGCCATCCAGGAGCTGTTCAAGCGCATCTCTGAGCAGTTCACAGCTATGTTCAGGCGCAAAGCTTTCCTCCACTGGTACACCGGCGAGGGTATGGATGAGATGGAGTTCACAGAGGCAGAGAGCAACATGAATGACCTGGTGTCTGAGTACCAGCAGTACCAGGATGCCACTGCTGAAGAGGAGGGAGAGTTTGAGGAAGAGGGTGAGGAGGAGCTGGCCTAAATAAGGGTGAGAAGAAGCTGACCTAAATGTATCACTTTAGAAAGCGAAGTGAAATGTAATGTTCCAGTCCTTTCCAGTTTTCAGTGGTCTGTCTGCGGTTCCATTGTTGCATGTTAATAAATTCTTCTGCATATTTGAAGTCTACCATCCTGGTTTTAATGACTTAGTTTTTTTTTTTTTTGAGCAGATGCTCTACACTGTACATAAAGTGTAGCTGCATAACTGGTATTTTGCCAGAAGTGAGATTTGAGTACTACAAATGCAGGTTAGTAAATAGAAATTGCTTAAGTTATAACTTGCTAAGCTTGTCTTGTGCAATGTCTCTGAAATTAGTTTTTAAATTAACACTATTACTGTTGATTATTGTACTGAATGGTCTGAAAAGATCAACTGGCTAAATGAAAGTAATGCGGTTAATGACTCAAAGTGTCTAATAAAAGCATAAACCAAAAACACAGTACATGCTGTTCTGCTCTGTAATCCTGACTACATATACTTAGTCCACAGCAGACATGGAGCACAGAGCAGATTAGTTTATAATACTGATCAAAGTTCATCTACTGCTGCACAAACAAGATGTTAGCTCACAATTTTTGCTAATGTGCCTTGGAATGGCTTAAATGTTCCTTACATTGCAGGCTAACAAGTTTGTTATCAGAACACTAAGCAATGCAGTAGTTACTGCAGAATTAATAGGTACACTGTAAAATACCTCATTTTCATATAGTAGGTAGCTTACTCTGAATTTCGGGTTGTGGTCACTAGGTGGCAGTGTTGGCTACTCCATTCTTTTCAGAAAGGTGAGGATGCTTATGGACAAAGTGTCACTTTATGTAGCCTTCCAAGTCCTGCTTCTCTCCAAATTGTGACAAAATCACTGTCACTTTCAAATGAAATCGTGCATTATTTGGGGAGCGTATTCCTTACTCAATACAGTAAAAGACCATTCACATATTTAGGATTTAAAGAAGCGGGTAGTCCAAGAATGTGAGTTGGTTTGGTTTGAATTGTTAGTTTTAAGTTCAAATTCAGAATGTGGAAACCAATTAAGTATATTTGTTATGCAGAAATTAACACATTTTTTGTGGCCATTTGTACAATTGAAATGTGTTTAATAAGCATCCTTAAAGCACAATGAAAGAGATGACAGGAGCCTTAATTCAGCTATTTTTAAAGTTGTAACTATATCTTGAAGTCTCTTTAGTTTTATCAACTTTATTGTTGTGCTTAAATGATGCATTTTCCTTAATAAATGTATATTTTAGTCCAATTACCACTAACTCCCAGACAGAAAACAGAGGTAAGATAGTACCCCCAAATTCTGGGCAAATATAATGAAGCTGCAATGTGTAGTCTGCAGTGTGCAACAGAGTGCAAACTACGCAGTAAATCGAAGGCACTGGGGTCAACCTTAATCCAGCTCTGGCGACTTTACAAGGGAAAATACCCAAGTCCAAACTCCAACTGTGAGGGGATCTGACCAGAACAATTTCTGTGTGCAATCCTGAGCTTCGCTTTGTCAAATTCAAGTTACTATTTAAGAAGCACTACAGAGCCTGTGAAAACAGTAGTATCATGTGCTTTGAGACTTTGAGAAAATTACTAAAGCGACTGACATTACTTGAGTATTCTCTGCTTAGGCATGCAGACAACAAATAACCGATAGTCTGTGTTTAAACTTGGGCCATGGAGTTTAAAAGAAGTAAGCTTTAACCAGGCTCTGATGAAAGATGCTACCAAGTTGCATTATGGGATTATGTGTTTTTGGAGCTTGACCCATACTAGGGACTAAAAGGATATCTCCATCTTTGCCACTTCACTTTAAACCATTCTTTTTTTTTTTTTTTTTTTTTTTTAAATCTGTCTCACATGTCCCATATATTTATGGAAGTGCAATACTAAACCACTGCAGTGCCCCCTTAAGATAACTGGGGTTTCACTGTTTGACATGATGGAGGGTTGCAGGGGTTTGAGATAGCTATTTAAAAACATCTATAACATATAAAAGCATTATAGTTGCATATGTTTAAAGTAGGTGGATGCTTTATAAAGTTAAGGGAATCAGCTTGTTTTATTGTACCCTCTCCACATAACCCCCCCCACACTCCTACAGCTGTGGCAGGACCAATACCATGCCCCTCTCATAACCATATTGACTACACTTCTAGTTTTGCCTCAGGATGTTAAGTAGGGCTATCTATGAATTTTGCTGAATTCTAAACACTAAACAAGCTCTAATAGGTAACCTAATTATTGTGTATGATTAAAAAATAGCCACTAATTTGCTATTATTTACATCTAGAATAGATTTAGGATTTAAGGGCTAAATGAACTAGACTGACAGAGGGCAGGCCTATATCTAGATAAAAAATTGGGATCTCAACATGGAGTTACTGTAGGGATGATAAGAAATAAGGCCGCTTTCCTTCCTCCTCTCTGACTCATGTCCTCGCCCCTTCCCTGAAAGCAAATATGACTTTGGACCCACTGTCGGTCATTCCTGAAGTCTAATGGCATCTACGGTTTGAAAAATGGTGTTACAACAGCTTCTGTTACTTTTAGTGAAGTGTTAGTTCTGTGTCTGTATAACAAAGATGACAGGGCTGAACTGTGACTGCGTACAAGTGAGGAGGAGTTTATGAACAACCTCTCCATGACTCAACTTCCTCCGGCCAATAATGGGCGTTGCCTTCTCAACTTCTCTCTAAGGTGTGGCGATTTTGGTAAACTGTGAAATTCCTCCTCTGATATCAATCCTGTCCTCTCACTAAACCTAAGGTAAGAACACAAATCCAGTTGAATGACTTTTGATCACAGTATCCCAGATATGTACACGTCTTTATTCTCTGTTTGTGCTTTATTTTGCTCATCGGGAAAATTGTATTTTCCTCAGCTGTCGACATGACGATGTTAAGGTTTTCATTTTATGCAGCTCTAGTCGCGTACACGTGTTCTTGGCTTGGTCAACTGTCAAATGCGAGCACTTATAACGGATTCACACGAAGACATTAAGAATAATAATCCAGTGGATTTGTTAATGTCACCCGAAGTCCAGGCCGGACGTCCGCTCAGGCACTAAAAGTCAGAGGATGAAAACTGCAGAGCAAAACTAATCAGAGACTAGAGCTAAAGGAATAAACCATACGCTGATATCAATATGCTAATACTGTATGCTTTTTCTTTTTCCTAGTTTAAGACTTTTCTTTATAGCCACAACAATGTCTGCTTGGGTAAGTAGTTGTTTTAAAATGAGATTGTCGGCTTAAAATATGAGAAAATATAGTTGATCATTAAAGCATATTTCTTGACATGTATTGTAGGATGACTTGGAGCTGCTCTTAGACTCCCCCTCCTCACTGACCGTGACAGTAAGTTAAGCATACTCTCACCTTTTTAGTGCCCAGGCTGACGACGATGATGATGATGATGAATATTATATCTGGGTTGCTATTGCTTGAATGGATAGAGACAAATCCTGTATGAAAGCTTAGACTATAAAATATTAAACCGAAAACACTATACACTGTATAAACTAGTACATGTGTCTTTGTTTATTACATGTACAACGTGGTTACTTGTTGATCATTTTGTATTGTTATGTATGAGCCTGTGAGTGTGTTTCTGTGTTTATCAGTCCAGTGCAAGAGGAACTGTGAAGGACAAGGCAAACTTCAAAGTGGAAGAAGATGTGTCTGCACTGAGGAAGGCCATAGAGGGCATCGGTAAGTCGATCAGTCACCATTATTTAATACTTATCAGTATTCTTTTATATCAGACCAAGCTGTAAAGCACTTTGATCTTGTTTTACTAAATATTGCAAATCTGCCCGCTAGTAGAACACGTTCTATATCTGTTGCATACCCATGAACTCTCCAAGTGCAGTGTAAGTAAGTGGTGAGCCTGTTTTGTGTTCTCCTCTTCTCTATAGGTACGACAGAAAAGACACTAGTTGAGGTGTTGACCCAAAGAAGTAATGCTCAGCGCCAGCTTATCGCTAAAGCCTATGAGAAAGCCACAGGAAGGGTACATCAATTGACTTTTAAATAATAATTCAGAGTGTTATGACAAAGACAATGGACCAAAATGTGTGATACCAACGTTCCTCCATCAGAAATTAGTAGCTGACCTGGAGGGCGACACCCACGGAGACTTTGAGGACTTGTTAGTAGCCTTGGTAACACCCCCTGCTGTCTACGACTGCCACGAAGTCATCAGAGCCATCAAGGTGAGATTGTGTCAGATTAACTTCAAGATGCTTCAAAACAGAGTCTGCATTGGCCTGCTAATGCATCAGTGTTCAAAGAAACAAACAAAAATGAATTTAAAGGGAGCAGAGACACACAGTCTACATGTTTCATTTATTTAAACAGACTTAATTTACT
The DNA here is from genome assembly GCF_008315115.2 of Sander lucioperca. Classification (NCBI taxonomy): domain Eukaryota; kingdom Metazoa; phylum Chordata; class Actinopteri; order Perciformes; family Percidae; genus Sander; species Sander lucioperca. The sequence continues at coordinate 11,482,124 of NC_050173.1, read as the reverse complement.
TAAGATTAGTTTGGATTCATGACATTTTACTATACTTGCATTGTGTTGTAAGAACAGCTGAAACGCTGTCATCATTTACTGGTGCTTATCACATTTTGTGTGTATCGCATACAGGGAGCAGGGACCACTGAGAGTACGTTGACAGAAATCTTTGCCTCGAGATCCAACAGACAGATGCAGGCCTTGTCTGACGCGTACCTTGCAGGTTAGTATCTTCAACACTCAGTATTTCTAATTTCACCGATTAGATAGTAACTCGGATTATTGTGAAACAGTTGGCAAATGTTCATGATGTAATGTGTCTCGATTGTTATAATGCACCGTAATGTTCCGTTTCATTTAAGAAACTGGAAGATCGATGATTCATGATCTGCAGTCGGAGGTATCTGGAGATTACGGCAAAGCTCTGCTCATCTTGGCTGAGGTACTGTACGTTAAATGAATGATGTGCTCGCATTCCCAACAAACCGTCAGACCTAAAGCATTCAATTTATTGTGGTCTGAACATTTCCATCCTATCCCAAAAAAATGTGATGGAAGAAAAGAAAATAAATTCAACCTACACCTTGTTTCATATTTCTGTCTTCAGTTAGAGGCCTAAATTGTAGAGAAAAATAAAATGTGTTTTCTACAAGATCTGTAAATCTTGGGGAGTTTGTCATCTCTATCAAATTGTGACATAGTATATTAAAAATGGCATTCAAAAAGGCTCATCACTTAAATGAGCAAATGCCAAATATATTTTTCTATATTTACTATATTCTTCTGTTCATCCTCACAGGGAAAGAGAGACGAGAGCACCAATGTGGACACTGCCAAAGCTAAAGCCGATGCTAAGGTATATTCACTGCCATTTTTACTGCCGGTTTCTTAAATGCATTTAGAATACTTCTGTGTTTATCATTGACACAGTACAGCCACCAAGCTGGCGTGGCTACAGGTAGTTTGTAAACAATGTTTTGTAAAGAATAAAGGCAGTGGCGTTAAAAAAAAAAAAAAATACTACAAAGCAGTTTACTTTGTGTCAGATAGATTGGTTAAGTGTGGTGTTGGCACACTTCAATTGTTATTTTTACATTACTATCTTCACCGTACACATTTATGAGGCTTGAAAGCAGCACACACCTCAGTTACCACAGCTCTCTTGAAACACTCATTTGCTTAATATGTCAAATGAAAATCAGGAAGGACTAAAAACTAGAGCTGTGTGTATTTTCACACTCACTCTCATTTCACCTTTTCATTCCACCCAGGCCCTGTATGAAGCTGGGGAGAAGAAGTGGGGAACTGATGAGGGGAAGTTTATCGACATCTTGTGCCACAGGAGTATTCCCCAGCTTCGACAGAGTGGGTTCACCCTTACATATTTTTTTTTCTGTACATGCCTATGTAATACAAATACAAGATCATGAGTCTGCAGCCATGCTAGTGGCTTTTTGAGGTTGTACAAAAATTGGTTTGAGCTCAATGCTTACATCAGCATGTCAAAATGCTCAAAATGGCAATGCTAACAAGCTGGTTTTTAATTAGCAGTTATGTTGACCATGTTCACCATTTTAGCTGCACTCTGTGTTTAGGGCTCCTTAGCAAATGAAGCTGAGGCTGATGTCAATAGTATTGCAGGTATTTGGTCATAAACAGAAGTATTACAAATGAATAAGTTGGACTTGATGAAAAGTAAAGTGATCAGCAAAGTTATTAGGATTCATCCTCTGGGCAACATGAATGACTGTACCAAATGTAATGGCAATCCATCTAATAGTTCTCAAGCTAAAAAACTAAAAATGTCTACCTCATGGTGGTGCTACAGGTAAAAAGGAGGCCGGGTAATATATCAATATAATATCGATATCGTGATACGAGACTAGATATCATCTTGGGTATCATAATATAATATGGTGTTGGTAAAGTGTTGTCTGTTCTTGGTTTTACAGGCTGCATTACAGTAACGCAATGTCATTTTCTTAACTTACCAGACTGTTCCATTATTTGCCTTAGCCCACCGACCAACAGATCGACATTACCATCCTTAGCATCCACTAGCATGGCTAAAAAAAACAAATCTGTTTATTCCTCTGTTATGTTTTGGCAGCTCTGGTAGAGTACAAGGCTATTAGTAAGAAGACTCTGCAGGAGAGCATTGAGAGTGAGATGTCTGGTAACCTGGAGAAGCTACTTGTGGCTGTTGGTGAGAATGTTGTGTCATATTGTTTGCCTATTTTTGCCCCTTACATTGGCTAATTTTTTTATGTATTGCATCTTCATTTTCATGTTGGATAAATTAAATCACTGCACATTTGAGACGCAAGTTATTACAAAAAACTTTTCATTAATTAAATTCCTTGTCTAGTTAAGTGTGTGAAGACCACTCCTGCATACCTAGCTGAGAGGCTTTTCAAGAGCATGAAGGTAAGCTGCACAATATGTCCATCTGTATCACAAGGGTCTTTTTAACCCCCAAAGCCTGTGGCTCCCAATACAAAATCCACATATTGTGTGGTTCACTCTGTCCTTTTTAGCCACAGCAGATTGTATTTGTCCCCAGTGGTGTGGAAAGGAATGTTAAGCCACTGTTCTATTGCTGCTGCTTTGACTAAATGTGCACCACTGGTTGGAATGTGTCAACAGGCAGACCATAAACAAACACGTGAAACCACAGACATAAAAGCAGCCATTACTACGGGGTAATAAATGTAAACAAATGAGTATTTGATTTACCCAGGTCCAATTTGTGCCTTTGCCTCTTTCCCAACTTTTCCTTTGACCAGGGGGCGGGGACCACAGAGTCCACTCTGACCAGGATACTAGTCAGTCGCTCAGAGGTGGACCTGCTGGACATCAGAGCAGAGTATAAGAAGCTGTTTGGATGTTCCCTCTACTCCCAGTTAGAGGTCAGTGCACATGGCCAGAGAAATGTAATATGCTCATTACACCTCAACATAAATGTTCAATAAAATGTACACGTCTTGGTATCTTGTTTTAAGACGCTGGGCAATAATTTTGTTGGGTTAACGTCAGAAGATACCCCAATAGTTTTAGATGATGTGTTCATGTGACGATGTGAACACAATTTCCTGTTTTTCCCTCTATTCATGTTTGTGTGTAGTCTGAAGTGTCTGGTGATTATGGCGACGCCCTCAAACATCTATGTGGCCAAGATGACTAACTCCTCCAACTCCTGTGATGAGAAACATGTGGTGTGAAGCGCAGATGGGAAGAACCGCAGCTAATGGGAAGGAAAACCAGTCCTGACCTTTCCAATAACATCATACTGATACATTTGTTTGAACTTTGCTGGAACTAACCATCTGGAAATGCTTGAATGTGGAATTCCAGTAATGTTCAACCAGCCAGGGCTGTGCAGACTGAATGATTAACACACAGACTTAAGAAGTATGTACATGAAGATGCTATTGAATGTATTTTGAATTTATAAAATTGTATTCCATGTGACTGATGGCTGTCAATGCATGCATTTTTTTTTATCTTCTTGCATATTGTAACACAAATAGCCTTAAAGTTGGCACACAAATAACTGATTGAAATTTCACATTTAATAAAAATACTATATTCTACTACGTGATGTTAGTGAGCAAAGAGATACAAGATGCTGTTATATAAAAAAATACTTGTTTTATTTAATGGTTTTGTTTATGTTGCTGTAACCGACTCCTACACAGGTCATCAGGACCTTGTCCCCTCCTTTCCTTTCGTCTTCCGAAGGCTTCTGAACCTCGATCTTAAACATGAGTTGGAAGAAATCTCTAATGTGTCTGAGGAACTCGATCCTGGAGAGACAGTGAGGGAGGGGGAAGAAAGTTCAAAAAATGGGAGATGAAATTTCAGTTTCATTATTTTGAGAGGTGTAGACCCTACGTTGGATGAGAAATAGTCCAACTGTCAAAAAAATAATACACAGTGGGAGTTTCAAAACAGTGTCCCCGGTCTACTCCATGCTGTCTGCTTCAAATCAAGGTCTCATGCACATTACATAAAATTCTTAAAGCTGGGATAACTAAAATGTATAATGTAAAGCCAATTTATAGAAGAAAAACAAATACAGGTACAAACGTTTAAAACTTAATTTCATTGATCTTTTGGAAAAAAAACAAAAAACAGCATTACCTGAGTAAGGAGAGGAGTGCATTGTGATGGCACTGCCAATCTTCAGTTATCATAGTACTGTACTTGAGAGGGACACAGCACCGGTACCATGATAACTGAAAATGGACAGTTCATAGTTCACTCCTCATTCATGGTGATGATGTCCGAAATCATCTTTGCGTTCAATTGCTTTTTTATCAGCTCACAAGGAGTTATTCAAGTTAAAATGCATCTTAAACTGCAAATATATTAATTAATCACACATTCACCAAGCGCACACACACACTATGAACTGACACTGACCAAGTGAATACACAGCTGGCCAAGTCCCATGATAATGAATGCGTTCAAAAGCATGTGAAAAATTTGTGATTCAATGTCCATTGAATTTAACCAAAACTTGTTATTTTCTGCCTTTTGCATTTAAAAAAACAAATTCTCTTTTTTTTTTTTACTAACAAATATTCTGGTGCAAACATTTTCTCCCCATTCATTAGTAAAAAATAATTATAAACAAATAAGGCTTATGTACAACGCTAACAAGTGTAGTTATTGCCTCTATTGTTTATTTGTCCAGCATTTCGTGCTGATGTCAAGTGACGTTGGGTCGAGGATTTTGAAATACTGTCACTTTCCAAGATTGGACAAGTAGAATAACAAAGTGCATCTGTATAGTAACTTATAAATAAGCTAAGGCGGGAGCTTTGTGCATGTCTGTTATTGAGTGACATTGGCTTACGTGTATGGGGAGAGAGGTCCGAGCAGAACCTTCGACACGTCCTGTTGGCCAAGGGTCATCAAGAGCAGTGCCAGGCTTTGATTGGATGAATCCACGCAGCCACCCTAAAACAGAGAAAGAGGAGGGGCGATGGGTTTTAGCAACAAAAACAACACAGAAATACGTAATGGAGGTGGAGATGTTTAAAAGGACTCGGCAACCCCTGGACAGGGAAATGATTATCTCAGGTCCAAAACTGATAGCCATCTACACTCAAAACATAGCGAGCATCCAAGAGAGGTGTTCGTAGGCCAGATGCTTTTCAGCTCTGGGAACAAATTTAGGTTGATGTCTTTAAAAAAGTAAAAACATTTTGAAGCACATTTATTTACAGTTTTGTTGCGACAGGCTGGACAAGGCAGATTTGAATACCGTTTTCAAAATTGGCACGTGCATTCTGAAGTACTGTTAGTTATTTTTTTTATACTGTTATTTTTTTTATACTTTTCCTCAATGACAGTGAACACAGCAGACATGTCATCTCTCTACAACATATCTCTTCTTTTTCTTTAATAATGCTGTGTTTCCCTGCCCCCTCTGACCTACTTGCCCTGTGTCCTATTGCTCACTGTTTTCTTCGAAATACCAGATATTTAGAGGACAGAGGATCCACTCTCTCCATCCAAGTGATCACATGCTATCGGGATTACTCGACAACAACAGCTATGTGCTATTCCCCAGGCTGTATAAAGAGACCTATGCCAGACTGGACACACCCAGAGGCATTTTATAAACCAAATGAACATTACATGTTGTCCATTCCATCAGTTTATAGTAAGCTACACAAAATCAGTTTCTTGTACTGTGCATTCATTCTAATGCAGCATGCATGTGGCACAGTCACGCAGTATTATGGCATCCCGACAGCTTGTCAGCAGAAATACTATTCAATTACATAATCATATCACTGAAGCCACGGCGGAACTATAGTGACATTGTTTTTTTTATTATCAATGAGGCAGATTCCTTCTACAAGTGGATAATTGATCAAAACTAGGTTATGCTGTAAATATGAATTCAAACAAATACTTCATGACTATGCAACCTTATGAAGACCTGCACCTCGATCGCAACTGCATCGCAAATTATTTCCACCATTTTACTCCATTAACAAGCCTTAAGAGTAGCAGTATGAAGGATTGATGGAGATTCCATAGTCTGACATGGTTGGACCATAATTCACAAAACACTTCCATCTAAATGGTTATTACTTTTTATTACAAAAGTTTATTTTTTTAGTTTTCTGTGTACTTTCTACTGCATACATGAGGGATTTTTTTTTTTTTTACATTTTTAATTCCAAGACATTTTACCAATCACACTTTATTTGTCTCAACAGTGTTCATTAAGCGTAAGAAACTATCAATTTTAAAGTGAGGCTTTATCAAACCACATTTCACTAACATATTCCACAAAGTTGAGAGCACATTATGTTGACTACTGAAAAAAAGTGTTGTGCCTGAGCACCTTACCTTTGTGTGCTGCTGTTCTGGGCTTTAAAAGTTTAAACTTACAAACTTACATTTTCAGGTTCCCACGTTTTGTTTGGCATATCCTTTTCAACAAGCAGCCCCACTTCAGTAAAAAATAAGAAATATATAACGCAATAACACCATTTCTGACAGCTAGTATCAGGCCTTGCCTTCCAGAGAAAAAAAAACAAACCGCTGAGATCTCCCAAGAGGCCAGCAGCCACCAACCAGCCACGAGGCCATATGGAAAAGTCCCGTGAATCCTTCGAGTAAACGACAACCCCATTTCAACCAATCAAAGTGAAACAAGACATGGGTGCAGACAAACTCAAGCATTTGATGGAATAAAATGGAGGGGGGGGGGGGGGATGGGGGGGTGGGGGGGGGGTATTAAGGATAAATCCTTGTTTTGTATTTGATTTTAACCTAATTCGACACCATTCTTACTAAAGTAGAAAAACAAAGACATTACATGTTCTGAATTTAGTGAGAACACTAAAACAGAAATACTTAAAATTTAAAAGATTTTTTTAAAGATTTAAAAAAGGTAACATTTCATACCTGGGTAAACAGTAACTTTTTTCATAGGACCCTTGCCTCAAATTCTGAATGGCTTCAGGCTCATTGTGTAACCACTACTATGACCTTTCTTTTTACGTGTAGCTGGCACTGGCACAGTAACATTCTAACAAAACTCTTCACACAAGCATACACAGCCAAGTTAGTGACCTCTTTAAGAAAAATGTAAGATTGTTTAACATCAAAAACTCAACAAAACATGAACTACTTACATGAGCTCCTGTCCAGTGTTGATGTTGCTTCTAAAACCAAAATGTCCATCGTGTAGCTTTGGTTTACTACAAGAAGACTGTACTGATTAACCATTAAACAAACAAACGCACACGATACAGAGCGCCTATGCCCTTTAATGCGAATCCAGCCAATTTCTTTTCCTCAGTTTTCAAACAGGTAACTATTTCAGCACAAGTCACACATCCATTTTACTCTGGTGTCATCTTTTCTCTTCTGAGCTGTTGCAATCGCCCTGTTCTCCTGCTACAGTTAGGTATTAAAATCAGCAGTTATTCAAATGCTGTTCAGTTTCTGAACTGGTGAATCTACCCGTTCTACCAGCTGCCGTTTATGAAAAAAGAAGAAGGAACACTTTCTTTTTTTTTTTAGTCCACCACTCTCTGAGGCTGCTATAGAGAAAGGTTAGCTACCCACTCTGTTGCTCGGAGTTAAGAGGATGCATCCAACAATATTCCTGTTTCAGAGTTAATCAGCGCTACCCTGAACAGCTAACTGGACTCACATGGCTCCTATGAGTGAGGGCTGAGAGGCAGAACCATGTGGAGGCAAACTAAAGTCACACAATCACTGGATCTAATTGTACATATTCTGATGAAGTGGGCTCTTTTTTCTAACTATGTGAAATTATTTGTGCCTGTATGGTTTTAGTAACAGCCAATTTAGTTTGTGTTAAAACTACTACTGTAAGTCACACCTGGGAACATACTACATGGGTAGAAATATATGGAGAGATAAAAATGTGACTGTGAATTTTTTTCCTGAGGCCTCAAACATAACTAAATCGCCACCCAAGAAATCCTCACATTCATCAAGCCTGTTGTTTGAACAAACACTCTTCAGCTGACACGTCACCTTACCAACTAAAACAGGCAGTGACCTTTGACCTCAGCACAGACATATCTGCATGTTGGAAGTAGATAATATGTATTCAGAGTCCCAAGGTCTTCATTTTTATTTCATCATAGACATTTTTTGGTTTAAAAATGCATTTAATTCATAATGGCATTTTCCTCAAGGACATTATTTCATGTCACTTTTGATTTCATAATGAAATGTTGTGGGTTGTCGCCAACTGTGAGCTAGCCTCTGTTGGCTCAGCAAAACATCTTTACAAACGTCAACAAATGTGACATTAAACAAAAGTGTCACTGTGAAAAATAAATCAGACTTTTACTAAAACACACACACACACACACACACACACACACACACGAGAGGAGAAGGATCACAGCGCGTAGAAATACGCATCTGGTGTGAAAGGCCAGGCGCACAATCAGGCTCGTATCTACGCTACGCGACACTTACGTCTGCGGTGTGTTCCCAGTGTAAGACTCTAATGTGTCCTGACTGTCTATGTCAGGTATTCCCCAAGAATTTTCATTTGTCCAGCGAGCGGCCAAAAACCGATTCTCCAGCTGCTGTGTGCAGGGCAATTAACACATGATAGCAACCTCCAGTGATAAAGTAAGATTTTCTGACAAAAGGTTTAACTTAGCATAGTATCATAATAATACTACATTTTTTTACGGTGGAAAAGCCAAACAGTACAAGAGGTAAATAACCTTTCACTGTCAAATTTGTTTTCAACATAAAAGTGACGACTCTGCACACAAATCTTACAAAAATATATCCCTCCAAAAATATCCAATACTAAATTAGAGTTGGATGTATTCTCTAAACCATTATCAGACTTGTTGGAGATGAGTATGGACAGGTAACCATCATGCCTGCTTGAATTATGCAAATTAAACAGGACAGGCTCGGTATTATGAATGGCAGTTGCTTTGTAGATCAGTTAGGAGGTGGCTTGGCTCTCAGTTGGCTTAAGTATTAAAGCAACTGAAACACAAACGCCATGCACAATAATGTAGCAAAGCCTTGTGTTTGCCAATTCTTACTTGACTTTGTCTACAGCCTCTCTAAAACCAAAACAACACAGAGCACATTTTCACGGCAGGCTTAAAAATCAAATATAAATCAATATTGTGCCTTTCCTTGTCTAATTACAGATGCTGCTGTTGGATGTTTATGGGCACAAGGCCTGTTTGCGCAAAGGCTGAAAACAGAGGCCAGCTTCCTGAGTGTCTACTCCTGTTCACAATGAAACAAATCTTGTATACCCTCTTCCCAGCAGCCCAAGCCTGTTTAGGGAGTGCAGAAAAAGAAGGACAAAATGACAGATGGCGTGAACACTCAATGAACATTCAAAATTCATGTTAAAGACCAAAATAAATCTGATCCCAGGCAGAGACAACTGAAATCTGGATATTTTCTTTAACGAACGCCAAAAACCACAACACTGACATGAGTGTGTGTGTGTGTGGAATGAGTATGTACTGTATGTGAGTTTTTTTTGCAGTACTTACCCGATGTACCTCCTCCAAAAGTAGTTTAGCACAGTCCCTGCCAAGGTCTTCTGGTAGCTTGGGGTCTCCCTGACCCTGCGGCATGGACGACATCTCAGCACTGAGGAAGGAACCATTCAGCGTCTCTGCCACCAGGGTCAGACCAAAACCTGGAGACCTGCGGTTAACCAACAAGAATTACTTGGTGTCTTTCTCTGAATAATCTGGGATAATTGACACTGTTAGTAAATGCACGAATATTATACAGCATGAAGGTCTGAGGACTGAAATGTTGTGAATAAAGTGAGCACAAGTGATAAACAGTGAGCAGGATTTTTTTTAACCATCAAGTGATGGCCCTTTTATTACATTAATGTTGAGATACTCACTTGCCAGAGTTGGCTCCTTTCATGTGGTCGGTGTAGATGTAGATGTCTGGAATGAACTGGTTGAGGACGCCCCTGGCTGACTCCACTATCCTGTTAGCCATCTGAGGAGAAACTCGAACCGAATATCTGGGTTTAGACGGTCAAGGACCTGTGATGACTCATACGGCAGTGAGTTTAACTTAAAGCTGAAAGGTGCACAAACTTGAGAAATTGACAAAGTTTAGTTTCTGCCATTCATTATTGCCAAAAAAAAAACTTTTTCAAGCTTCTCCAATGTGAGGATTTGCTGCTTTTATCTGCTTCATAACATTGTAAACTGAATATCTTTGGCTTTTTGACGGTTGGTCAGATAAAACAAGACATCTGTAGCTGTCACATTGGGCTTTGGGAGATTATAAGCGTGACAAACTGTGATTATTTACTATTTTCTGACATTTTATAAACAAAAGGATTACTCAAGAAAAATGGTCATTAGATTAGACCAGGGGTCTTCAATGTTTTTTTTAGGCCAAAGACCCCTTAGCTAAAAGAGAGACAGAATAGGGACCCCCTACTACATGTACTGTATAAAATTAAGTTGCATTAAACTGGGCCGGATGGATGAAAATGAATGGCGGTGACTCCTTAAGCTACTGTATGGCTACCATAGTGGCTACCTTACCTACAGTAAGCTTATCTTCAATGTGTACATTACATGTTTGTTTGTTTTTCACAAATAGGCTAATTTATCTTTAATGTATCTTTTCAGACTTATCTTAATTTTTGAAAAAGAAACTTTCAAAACTTTTTTTTTTTAAACATAATTTGGAGGCCCCCCTGCACTAACTCTGAGGACCCCCTAGGGGTCACGGATCCCCTGTTGAATATCTCTGGATTAGACAACAAAATACAATAGGACTGAACTGTGAAAGAGGCTTTTAAATAACAATTTGTATCACATCAATTTTGTTTATAGATTAAAAAAAGGCCATGGCTGTGAGCCTGAGAAGGATACGCCACTCCTCTGATCCTCTTGATCTTTGCTGGGTCAGTCAGCTGCACTGGCCTGATGGTCCTGCGGACAGGACATGTGAAAACTACCTCTCCTCCCCCACCAGGGGCCATACCCCTCTTCACCACCTGAGGGAGCAGCAACAGAGAGAGAGAGAGAGAGTGAGAGAGAGAAGGATAGAACCGACTTGTTTTCGAGCAGCAGCACTACAACGTATAACATTACACCATGCTTATCAACAGACCACCATTGTGTCCTCACCTTGAGATCAAAGCCCTCTCCATCAATGCCAAATTTCTTCATCAGAGGGAGAGCTGTGGACTTCAGCATGTCAACCTACAGGAGACAGAGTGTTTACATCCTTAAAACATGCTTCTGTGTCTTCACAGGGTTGAAAATGTCTATGATGGACCATTTCTCATCACAGCAACACACTGTTTCCATGACAACACCTCTCTCCAGTGTCTCCAATGCTTTTGCTTTCTTGTCTGTGGTTTATACAAACATTTTTACATTTTATTTGAAACAATGCAGCTCAAAGCAAAAAAAAGGATGACTGAGACTGACCTGCTGTAACAACACGTCAAACATGCAAATAATCTCAGAGGCAAAATGGGTGTCACAACGAGAACAGACTGCATTTGCAAATTTATAATGTGAACCACAAACTGTGAACATTTTCACACTTTCTCAAGTCAATATACAAACTTCTGATTTGATGTAAAAACCTGACTAGGCCTCGGACCTATTATGTTAGTTTCAAAAACTCTCCACCTCAGATATCAAATATGCAGTTTGTAAAGACACCTACAGTGTTAATCTGAGCTGACATATAATTGCATGAAATGATGTGTGCACTAGAAGGCAGTGAACATTTGGATTTGGGAGGTGTGCCTTTTACCTAGAAATTCAATATAAGTGTTGACATGTTTTGCAGAAGAATGCTTACGCTCCACCCACCCAGTGTGATCATGAGCTACATAAGTCACAATTAAATCCAAAGGAACACAATTAATAAAGAAAAAGTAATAGTTAGAAGGTGATCAGATGCATGCATGCGTGTCCTCACCGTCGGGTCACTAGGGTCGTTGGTGACTCCCCTCAGTGTGGCCTTAAGAGAGGTCTTCATGAATGGAGCAAGCATGAGCAGGGCCTCCAGATAGTAGCCAACCGAGCGCTGCAAGTTACAGTCATGTTCTACAGAGCCACCATACAACAAGCCAGGCTGGTAGAATAACACAGTACCTTGTGAAGACAGACACATAGGGACAGTGAGTGAGTCCATAACGTAGTGGGTGGTGGTTTACGTCTTGTTATAACGGAGACACTGAATATCACTACAGTTGAACTTAACATCAACACCACACGCAAAAAGAGCAAAAACGAGATGTAAACAGAATGATAAGCGATCGAGAATACTGACAATAACTAAAATCATATAATTATATCTGGGTCCATCTACTGGTGTTGAACAACACTGAAATTACTCTGCTATCCTCTGACAGTAAACAGTAATTAGATAAACCACAAAGATTGTGACAAAGGTAAACACTATAGTCATATCCTAATTATACCACTCACCTGTTTGGTTAATCTCTATTATGGAGCCATTGGTCACTTTGTCTAGCAGTCTGATGAGGCTGGCCTCAAAATCTGGAGATGGCAAGCAGAAAAAATATTCAGTTAGTCCAACCAAACATCTTCCAACAGCAGAATCTATATCTATATAGAGCTATCTCAACAAGTATGTTGGGCAAACGAATGCCTTCTTTTTATATTTTGCACACAACACCAAAACATACGGAGTCAAAAAAGTGGCTTAAAGTATGCTAGCATCTACTGTGGGAACTTCTGAAGATCCTCACTCATGCCAAGATAGGTCCCTCTAATACTGTCAGAAAGAGCTCTGCAAAAACTGATTCAATGCTCTTGACCAGTACAACACCGACATAACTTTATACAGTGAGGTAACAATGTATTTATCTCACATTTACACTACTGTCCCATCGTTTCCACACTTCTGACGACCAGTGATAAAACACACTCCCAACTGCGTAACAGCTAGCACGTTAGCTACTGAGCTAACTGCGACGCCACATGCAGCTGCAACTCACCGCGGAGTCCCGGGTTGTCATCTTTAGACCGTATGTTTTTTATTTTAACACGCTTCCCGCTGAGTGTGGATAACACTAGCCGCTGTCTGAAGAAATTGCAGCCGTCGTAAGCGAGCCCGTGGCTTGCCATGTTATTGTTGTTTCTGCCTGGCGTCAGTGACAATCCACGTGTGTTTGTCCTGGAAAACGTTGATGGGAGGTGAAGATACGGCAAAACAGGAAGGCCAAAAAAGGTTTGTTTTTTTTAAGGGCACGTCGCCGCACTAAGCCACTAGGTGGCGTCAGATAGCCATTTATTACAAGCACAGTGGGCGTGGCTTAATAATATCTTTGCGTCTTAAAGGCACAAAACGTAATAAAAATGTAAACAAATAGGTTACCACTAGCTTATCTGTAAGGACTGTCTTTTATCTTTCTTCAATATAGTGTTCGCATACAATGAAGTGAATTTAAACCATATTTAAATACACAATGATTAAATCTAACCCCACAGACGTTTTCTGAATGTGCTATTTAATCAGTAATGTCTTCAAACAGTATTTCATTCCTTTAAAAAAACTCTTGTTTTAGAAGCTGAAAAGAGAGTGCAGATTGGTTGTTGTTCAACCCAGCCTGCCTGCCAATCTGCAGCTCTGTCCGCTGAGAGAATCTAGGCTGGGAAGGGATTAATCACCGAAACCTTGCCAACAAGCTTTTTCACTTCGTAGATCAATTACATAACCGTGTTATACAATGTATACAGTACATCTCCAGTAAACCGTAAACGGTGATATGGACGAGGAAGTTCGTCAACACGCCAGAGAAAAGCTAATTTCGCTAGTGCATTATCAGGGAGGTGTATTCTCCTTTTGGCCCCGCTGCCACTGTGCTGGCTGCTCATCTTCTTCTTCCTCCTCCTCCTCCTCGTTGTGTTTCTGCAGGGAAATACAAGGCAAGGTCCAGTGAGAGTCTCGACTGGCTGCATAAAGACGCGCCTACTCCTGGTCGCGCACTTCTTAAGAAAGTATACGTGTCCGAGTCTCGTCTGAGCATCCAGAGAGGGTTTCATGTGAAGGATTAAAATCTCAGTTTGAACAAATAATCGTCCAGAGATGGTTCTTCAGAGGATTTTTCGGGCTGTCATTATGGGACCTCCGGGGTCGGGGAAAGGAACAGTGTCTGCGCGCATAACTAAAACTTTTGGACTGAAACACATTTCTAGTGGGGACATTTTGAGAGCCAACATCAACGCCAAAACCGGTAAGATAGTGACGTCCTATAGCTCACACACATACCAAGGCAGATGTGATCTTAACTGAAATCTATGTCGACATGTTTTTAGAAGCCAAGAGCCTGCAACAAGATTATTTCAGGTGTGGTCTGTTTAACAAAAAGAGACCTTAGACATTTTTGTTTTCTGGACGTTATCACTGTTAGAAAAACAACTACACATTTTATTATCGTGCTGAAAACATAAGCAGATTATTATTACACACAAACAAGAACACTACAGGAAGTTATACTGTCGTGTAAAAAATACTCTCATTGAAGTTTGTTTTCTGGACTGCTGTGATAAGAGCACCACTCCTATACCAGTTTGATTTCTTATCTGGCTGACATACCACCGAGGTTGAATGGAATAATCGGTGTTCTTTTTAGCCAAAGTCAGTTGGTTTTCAGGGTTATGGAGCGTGCTGTTTTATGTTTATACTGGAAACACTTGAACTCAACATTACCTACTTCTCAATATCACCTTGGATATAATAAGGAGAGGTGTAAAGATAAGGAAGGCTGCACCTTTGTTCCTTTAGAGGAGGGCCTACAGATGAAGAGTGTTTGACTGCTGTTTGACAGAGGGTCGAAGTAATGCAAGGTTAAAGTGGATAGTTAGGTCTCCCGCAATGACTGTTGTGCATTACAATCAAACTTAAACCTTAAATTATGCACACATGCTCCCCCCTCTGTTATACTTACATAGGCCTACTGTACACATGTAGACATTTTCAAGCTCCACAGTTGAACCAAATGCTTGTATTGTCGACAGCTGAGCAGTCAAAGCAGTTCTTTTTGACTTCCCCAGCTCGAATATGCCCAAACAGTCCATGGATCTGAACCAGTGACCTTAAGATTCCTGAGACCGCCTCTCAAACCTTCTCACAAGACATACTGAACATTAACAATGTCTGTTTGGATGTATAACGCATTACATTGACACTTATCAGTAGCAAAATCCTCCTTAAGTTGCAATTACTAACTTTGCTAAACTGGTAACCATGCAACAACTTTGCTTTCTAGAGAACTTGTTCTGGGTTCAGGGTGCAGGTCCAAAGCATACTGGTGTGCCATCTTCATGTATTACATTTGTTATATCAGAGAAAACAGCAACTCATTTAGTCACATCAACATACTGTAGAATAGCGGTTGTTACTGTAATAATTTATCACATATTGTCATATGTATTTTACTGTCAATTTTACCCTTTTCTTTTTTTCTTATGGTAACATCACAGCAGTATTCAGCACATTCAGGTCATTTCTGCAAGGCTTGTCAGCAAATTCCTTTCTTCAGCTTCCTGCTTTCTTCTTAAAGTGGAAGTGATAGAAAAAAAGAAATTCTCATGCGGATTATCATGTAAAAATTTCCATTAGGTAGCTTTATAGCAGAACAATGTTGTTAAGTTATATATTAAGTTGTATTCAGACCCACAATGCCAAAACTGCACTGATGTATCAAATGGAAACTGGTAAGATTTTTTTGTGCAGTTCTCTGTAATTCAGCATGACATATTATATGTTTGGTTATTTTCCCCCGACAACAGTTCTGTGGTGTTATATAATTATTGGCTACAGGATGTATTTACAATGATGGACCCTTTGCAAAAACTGTCAGGGTGGAAGCGTTGAAGGTGGAAATGGCTGCAAACATACAAACGCTTAGGCTATTTATTTTTTACTGGAGAAAATTGATGTCATTGATGTGTTTGGTAAGCAGGTATAATTCATATTTTATGCTGTGGTTCAAGTAGCCTTTATAAAGTCAAGAGAGTGTTATAGACATTGTTATAAACAGCATCCCCCGTCTCTTTTTCTCTGTGTGTGTGTGTGTGTGTGTGTGTGTGTGTGTGTGTGTGTGTGTGTCAGAACTCGGTCTGTTGATGAAGTCCTGTATTGATCAGGGTCAGCTGGTACCTGATGACGTCATGTGTCGTCTCATCCTGAGTGACCTGAGAGCAATGGGCCAGAACAGCTGGCTGCTTGATGGTAGGGCCACTAACTTCTCCTGGGAAACGATTGTTAGCCAAAAAGTATTATCAGCATTGTTTGTTAAAGATCTTAATACAATTGTAAGATAATTCATGATCTTTTAAATGTATTTCTTATGCTATTAAGTTCAAATCGTGGTATAGTTATTTTAAACATCCTTCCTTCTTTCCTGTACCTTCGTCTGTCCATCCGTCTCTACCAGGTTTCCCTCGTACAGCATTCCAGGCTGAGGCTCTGGATGACGCCTACAGTGTGGATACAGTCATCAACCTCAATGTACCTTTCCACACGATCAAACAGAGACTCACCTCACGCTGGACTCACCTTTCCAGCGGCAGAGTCTACAACATAGATTTCAACCCTCCTAAAGTTCTCGTAAATACATCTCCTCTCACCTATTACTCCTTTCTTGTTTACGTTTCTGTTTTTCAGACATTATCAGTTAGAGCTGGGCAATATATCGATATTATATCGATATCGTGATATGATACTAGATATCGTCTTAGATTTTGGATATCGTAATATGGCATAAGTGTTGTCTTTTCCTGGTTTTAAAGGCTGCATTACAGTAGAGTGATGACATTTTCTTAACACACCAGACTGCTGTAACTGTTGTATTATTTTCCTTTACCCACTTAGTCATTATATCCACATTACTGATTATTATTTATCTAAAATCTCATTGTGTAAATATTTTGTGAAAGCACCAATAGTCAACACTACAATATTGTTGCGGTATCGATATCGAGGTATTTGGTCAAAAATATTGTGATATTTGATTTTCTCTATATCGCTCAGCCCTATTATCAGTACAGAAACAATAGAATTGTTTCATTTTTATGCATGATATTGGAACTCCGGTTTCTGACTGTTTTCCTACATACGTTTTTTGAAGATGTATCTCAGGTAAAATCATTTTTACTGAAGTTATTTTTATCAGCATCATTTTTATGCATGCTGCATCCTGTTTCCATGACTACAGACAGAGCTCTCTGACGCAGGCAAGTACTTTATGTAGAAAACAGTATCTGGCATCGACATTACCAAGTTCTCTTTTGCAGACTTTTTGTCCTTTTACATATTGCTTTTAACCTTCCAACATTATTTTTTACATTTATTAGAACATAACTAATGAAGCTAATATCTCCCTTGATTGGCTCAATTGATTGGTCTATCAGTAAGTATTATATATTATATATACATTTAGCCTATAACATACAGTTAGGTTGACAAAGTTTTTGAGCGCCTGTTTCTGTGAAACTGATGGATGATTCATAGCTAATGCGCCTGTAGTGTACGTGTTCTTTCTGTGGCAGTGATTTGCAGCATGTTTTCTGCTAGATTTCCTGCACAGTCTGGAGGAGTAACACATTCATAGTTAATCATTGGCTTCAGTCTACTCTCCACAGTCCTGTTTGAGAGAGAAGAATGTAAGAGAAACGTGTTACATTCACAAAAAATGGAATAGAACCAATCAGATTAAGGGTTTAAAATGCCAGTATTTCTTCTTTCTTTTAGTTCTTTACCTTCACCTTTGAAAACTAATAGTGAACACAGAGTTAATTTCATCAGTAACATCTTGTGCCAGAGCTCTGACATAAGCTTTCAGAACAACTTGAATTCAGGTGTTGCAAATGTGAATCATTCATTTCATGCAGATCTTTTGGGACAGCACATTCATGATGTTCCCTTGCAACCAAGAAGTGCTCTTTAGGGACTGTGCAAGCTCCCTGAGTAAACTGAAAACACTGTCAAATTCCTGAAACTGTCTATGCATGTTTCATAACAGCATCTCCTGCTGTAATATACAAGAGGGTAGACTGAAACGATGAAGGATTGTAGCTGGTCATAACATGAATGTTCCTCACACCATTTCCATGTGGTGCAGGTTTCTGTTTGGATTGTCTTGAGATAGTAGCAAGATATTTAGACACGCAGACTTTCAATTTTCCTTCTAGTCTAACTCAGTCAGTTCAAAACACCTGCTGCTGAATTTTAGTCATGCTAGCGTCTCCAGAGATGGCAATGTTTGTCTGTTGGTTGGTCGGCCCAACAAATATTGAATGGATTTCCATGAAGTTTTGTGAAGACATTCATGTTCCCCAGATGGTGAAACCTACTGACGTTTCCTCGAGCACTACCAAGTCAAACTCTTTATTTGTCCAATACTTTGATTTATGACCAAACACCTGCAAAACTAATGACATTCCCATCAGCCTCAGTGGTACTTTGTGTTTAGTGTTTATTAGCAAATGTTAGCGTGCTAAATTTAATTCAAATGATGAACATGTCAAACATTACCTGGTAAACATCAGCTCGTAAGCTTGTCACCCATGTGGTGTCAAAAAATGATATAGAAGACAGAAATCCACTTAGAGATGAGATGAAGACCTTTCTCCGTAACATGTCCCAGGTGGAAATAATAGCATTGATGATGGCTGAATTCCATTTAGCTGATTCAGTTTCAGTGTCCCTGTATTGTAAATGCTGGCTCACTGTTACACTGTCCTGACTTAACTTGAATAGAACCGAGTCATCGTTAATGTTATTAGTAACACCTGTGCTTTTCCTACTGTGACAAGTCAAAATGTCTGCTGTAAAACACAGGCCTGTAGTTTTGGTCAACATACTGTAAAAGATATAACGTTGTCATACTTTCTGCTACTGTTTCTGTTTGAGATCATTATTAGGGAAATGATCAATGCGCTATTCTGGCTTATGTTTAAACACTGCATGTATACAATGGCAACATAGAGATGCCATGTCACACAGAGTTGAAATGCAAGAAATGGTGTTATTACTAAGTCTGCCCACATAATGTCTTTCAACATTATTCAGCTTTGCTATTATCAGCATCGTGGCTCCTTTTAGCAAGTGGCTTTTTCTTGAGCAGTGTTTACATTCCAATTCCTGTGCAGTATCTGGGTTTGGGCTGGAAAAATCCTACGGTTATTGACTAGTACAATAGCTGGAAGTTACAGTGCCTCAAGCATTTCTTAAGCAACTCTGTCTCTTCTCACATTTTTTTTGGTAAACATGTATAATATGATAATTGCTATTATTATACAGCAGGAATGACAAAAAAAACCTCCATTTGCAGCTTGCCGAAAACATGCATTTAAAAGTACTATTACAGTATGTTGCAGAGTTGTAGTTTTTAACAAATTAAGTCGGCAACAACGTGTTTATGTGTTTTCTCCAGGGTTTGGATGATGTGACAGGGGAGCCTCTTGTCCAGAGGGACGATGACACACCAGAGACAGTCACACGGAGACTGAAGGCCTATGAAACCCAGACAGAGCCTGTCTTAGAGTATTACAGGTAGTACACATGAATCAAAATACTTCCACCTATGTATATGTAGAGGTGCTTATTACTGTTACGTTACAGTTATTTTGCAGCCCTACAAAGAGACCATGAGGAAAAATGGGCAGATGTTTGACTGCATTACAGCGCAATATCTCACTGAAGTGTACTCCACAGAAATGAACCACCTTAAGTCCTCCCTACACATTCCTCACAGTTGCTCGCATGACAAAAAATTGTGTAAGAGACACATTTCAAAATGACACACTGCTATTAAATGAATATAAAAAACATTTAAAAATATATTATCTTTACCAGTATCAATAAAATCCAAGAAAAAAATCCCCAAAGTACAAATACTAGACTTGTGAGGCTGTGGACCCAGTTTGCAAGTACATGCATCGTAGTTTCTATTTCTGGACTAATTAGGCAGTAAAACATTACTGTGTGTTCCCTCAAACCCCAGGGATGTGTTTAGCTAGCTAGCTAGTTTGTGAAGCGGTTTATCATTTAAAGGAAGTACAAACAAGTACAGACTGGGAATAGAAGTGGACAGAGTGTTCACTTTAGAGGATGAAAAATTACTTTGATAGCTGTTTTAATATGTTTTATTTGCTGTACAGCAAATATATAGCTAGTAGTCACAGTTCTCTGTACATTAAAAAACTGATGAAGTGATGCACATATTTTTCTAATTGCTGTGTCGGAATAGCAGTTTACATAGTAACTGTAAAAAAAAAAAAAAAAAAAGATTTCTGTGTTTCTTTTTCCTTGCAGGAGTAAAGGTGTACTACAGATCTTCTCTGGGACTGAAACCAACAAGATTTGGCCGCACGTCGAGGCTTTCCTTCACAGAAAACTTTCCTCCGTTAAACAGCAAGTTGCATAGAAAGCCTGAACAGAGCAAGAAGGGTTAAAGTTTACCGGCATAAACCACTCCGTAAGACTGCAGATATTGTTGGAAAAACTCCACAGTGTCTCTCAAGTTAGGTTGGGAAACTCTCAGGATGTGTGCATAAAATCCTTAACATTAATCCTTAGCATTTCCACAGATTGTCTCTTTATTTAATAATGTGCCTTTATGAAGCCAGTAGACGTTACTGAATCTAATCTTAAGGTAACGTTTACAAGAAATTGTAAATTTCAAAAAAATTACAAAAGTTACAAAAACGACACTGAAAACAAATGAGAGATTTTTCTGTTTTCTCCGTTAGAAATCCTTTATAACAATTACTAAAGGGAATTGTGCCATGTTCTACAAATGACTGTATATTAACTTTTGCACTCAAGTGCCTTTTGCTGCTTTTGGAATGTAACAGGTAGCTCAGTGAATTTAGTTTGTAAATATGTTTTATGAATATGGACCACAGATTGAATGATTTATGAACCACACTTGAATATTGAATATTTTTAATTAAACATTGTGTAGCAGCTTCTTTTAACCACCTTAAGTCTTAATTGTGTTGCCTCTGAAATCCACATTGTTTTATAGGCAATCCATGTTAAGATTGTAAAAGAAAAAGTTCTCTCAGGTCCAATTCAGTGGCTGGTTCAGATGAGTTTTATTCACTGCACAGTGGAGACAGAAGCTCACAAGAAGCTGTAAGATTCTCTCTGACCAGAATGAGTTTTCTGGTCAGGGTTTTATACAAAAGTTACAGAAAGCAACAGAATAACAAAAGCTGAGAAGGCATTGACTCACAAAACTATCTGAGTAGATTTGCATAGACCCAACACTGTCTGCTCAAACTACTGATAAGCAGTCCTTTGTTTAAACAAGGAATTAACTCCACTGGAGCTGGTTTAGATGGTCCTTAATTTGAATGGACTGTGAACCCGCTGGAGTTTGGCTCCGGCCCTTTAACAAAAGGTCTCACCAACAGTGACCCAAGAACAATGCATTGTTTTAACAAGCTATACAAAAGGCAGACCGACTTCATTAACACATAAGACACTAAAGTTTGTTGTTCAGAGTTAATCAGTGAGTAGGAAAGAGGATATAAAGATAAAATAAGACTAAAACTGTTAGGTAATTCATTTTCTTCTACAATGACCAAGTCTATAAATGTATACTGATATTTCCCATGTGATGTGACTTGACAACTAAAAACTGAATTACAAATGTATAACTTAAAACATTCAAAGCACAGTTTGCACAGGGCTATCATCTTGTTTGAAGATATCACAGTATTTAAGGTTGATCCACAGTTCTGCTTTGCATTTAAATCTGAAGAATGTTTCACCATGTTAATAGCCACATAAATGCTAGCTTGCCTTACAAATGTAGCCTACTGTAGCTTAATTTATGCAGTGAATGTTTCCTGAATTGTACTGTGTGCATTTCTAAAAGCATATCTCCTGTTCGTAGACAACTTACAACTGTGGCATTAAGCCTATTTATTATGAAACTCAATACACTTCTGATTCTAGTTACTGTATGTAGTATATTATTGAACACCAAAAATAAGCCAACTGGATAACTTCCCAGTCATTGTTTTATTTGACTAATTTTGATAGTAACACCCCTGCCCCTAAAACAGACAGTTTTCTAGAACACTCGAAATAATCACGGACAGGTTAAAAAAAAAAAAAAAACAAAGTTAAAAAATTGATGCAGCAGAAATAGTACTCCCTAAACTTGGTATTTCACCTGGATCGGCATGGTTTTGCAGGACGTGGCAGTGCAGGCTTCAGTGAGCTCTTAGACCGTCTCAGCCCGCTCTGAATGCAGAACAAAAATCCTATCTATCATCTGTGTAGATTTTTATTGGACATAAGTTAGTTTTTCTAAATGTATAAATAATATTTGAGAATGTATCAACAGTAAGGCAAAAGTTATTACAATATCTGCAGGAAAGTCTAGTCACAGTTTCAGCCCTGCCACTATCCCTTAGATATTATTTCACAGCATAGCTGCACATTCATTTTTCACTGTCTTGTAAAGCTGCCATACTGGTTCTTTATTGAAACAATGAATAACAGGTTTATGAAAATTAGTAGTACCCCGATAAAAAAAATCCTTAATTTAAATTTAAGGAAATGTATTTAGCCTAGGTATTATCAGAAAAAC
This sequence comes from Sander lucioperca, assembly GCF_008315115.2. NCBI lineage: Eukaryota > Metazoa > Chordata > Actinopteri > Perciformes > Percidae > Sander > Sander lucioperca. The sequence continues at coordinate 11,459,500 of NC_050173.1, read as the reverse complement.
AAAGAAGTTCTCATACACAATAGCCCCATTAATATTGTGCAATGTTATAACAGCTGTCATTTATATATTTGTTTTAGACTTGGTGAACACTGAGAAATCTGAAAGTAGAATTTTAAATTTTGAAACTGATGTATGAAATTCTTAAAAATGTTATCTGTTTGAAGTTACAATGCGTGACATCTCCTGTAAATCTTGGGGTAAAGGCATAAACTTTATAAAAAGATAAAAGGTCAAAATTAGGTTGCTAATTCAAAAAGTGACGAGACGACCCAATGCAAGCCTACAAGAACGCCAGTCACACACTCGGAATTTGCAGTATGCAAGCCAGCATGCTTTTCTGGCTATTCTGACCCACAATCCTTTGCGTAGCATAAATGAGCATGAGGGTCAAAATTTAAATCGCAATGTTATGAAGGAGTATGTCCCATTTGTATGCAAACTGCATGCATCAGTAAGTACCTTGTAAGGGCAGCTGCAGTACATGCTTAAAATTAAAAAGAAAAAGTATGCAAAAAGGTTTTTCGGGAGTCCCCAGCAGTCCCCATTTTTATTGGTGCCTGGGTTACCCACAATGCAACTCAACTTCATCATGCCAGGTGAGCCCTTTGTATAATTACGGCAGGACTACAAAGAACTGTAGCAGTTGACAACAAGACACAAACATTGAGCATTAGTTTTATATTTGAGTTTTTACAGCGGCAAGAGAAACCAAATCTTACAGTAGCCTAGTGTGAATTGGAAGTATATACTTTTCCTAAAGCTCACGGCTAAGTGACTGAACTTCCTATACTAAGTCTCACAGTCACAAATTTGGTGATAGTCTTTAAATAATTTAGGATGTTGAGACACCATGGACACTGGCCACAGGTTTAGTACAACAGCGTAAGCCATACAATTGTTTTGCATAGTTGATAAGTCACTGTGGACAAAAAAAGGAAATGCATTTAAGACCACTACAGCACATTGTTTTAGCTTCACTGCTTACAATACGTCAGTTTGTGTGTATGGTATTTATTATTCTTCTTATATGTGCACTGCCCAACACCAGCACTGTGCAGAGAATACATAAATCTGTGAAATTACTGATAGTGAAATTACAGGTGCACTGCAGAATCAACGATGCATCACATGGTAGCTTTATGTGATAAACATGTGTATTGTACTTTAATGCATCATATGGTAACTTTGATTTCACAGTCTGCAGTAAAAATCTAACTGATTGTGTTGCTCAGCAGATTTCGTCTTGTTCGATAAAGATTATTATCAATGGGACAGTTAATTGGAAAAATCTGGCAAAAGCTCCCTTGAAAGCTTCGACAACAAAAAGTCAGCAAAAAGAATACAAAAAGTAAAACAAAATGTCATACAAGTCAAAACACAAGCTCATCTAAAGCCTGCTTGTAAAATAAAAATGTACAGAATTTCTGATTCAATTCTGGATGACTGGGAACACAGCAAAAAAAAAAAAAAAAAAAAAAGATGACAAAATCAAAATATGCTATGAGGAAGAATAATAAACGGCAGAGACATATAAAGTGCAGGACACATTCAGATGCAGAGTTCCTTTCTGCACACAAACATACAGCAATAGTGTCTTTGTGGATCACTCAAACCTTTTTTTCCCCCCTCCCCCCCATACCTGTGCTTTTGAGCTCCTTCTCAGCTGTAGTAGATCCCAGAATCGTGAACTTTTAACCAACACACCTCTGACTTCAGTCTGCACAGAAGACTTGGATAAAAGGAAACTTGCAGTTGTGATCTGGTTTTAGATGCTGGATGGCAAGCTGGTAAAGAAAATGTAAGCTAGTTGTACTCTTGCTCATCACTGAACCAGAAAAATAAATATACAAAGCCAATGCAGGCCTACTAAATGCTTTCATTACCATCACCTGTGTGCCATTTGAAATTTGAGGCTTTGATTATGTCAATGCCTGATTAAAAAAATTCATAAGAAGAACATAATTCAGGTGATGACTAACAACCAACCAAACTGGCAAAACTGAGTGTCCTCTTTACACATTACATCACCATGACTCTTGCACCCAGATAACATCAGGATATGGAAAAATCACATTTACACCAAGATTGTCTCAAATATCCTCATAAAATTGTGCTGACTTTGTCCCTCTATAAACGCCTTTCTGCATCAAAATCTGAGTGCTTTGTCATGTTATATATGCTGAGTTGTTATATTGTCTCACATTCCAAAAAGCATGCACTGTTGTCTTAAGCTCATTATTCGTCTATGTTAAGCCTGACTATTGTTCTGAAAGGCTGAATTATTTATGTCCACAAAGGACAGAGGAGGACAATATGAGCAAATGCAGCCAAGTGAAGAACAACTATTACTGTCATCTTCTGTTTTATATGGACTGGAAATTGAATTGATTAAATGTCAAAGATGCATGTAAATGGTAGATGTAAAAGAGGTAGTCTGATTACTTACGCAAATTACAGTAATTGCCTCTTTAAGCCTCCCCAGACAACACTCGGAATACTTTTTTTTAGGACAGGCCGTCTTTCAAGAAATGCATAAATTACAATAAACTCTCCCACTCCTGAAGTTGTAACATGCTCTGACCTTATGTGTTAAGTGTTCAAAGATAACCAAACATCAACTCTTATTATACTTTGAGCAACAAAAGAGGCAGCTCGTTATGGCTTTTCCAGCACAACAAGGAATGGCAACAATCAGGTAATGACACAATAATGTATGACAAAAGCCAAGTAAAATTTGAAACATTTGCACCAAAAGCTTCCATCTTGAAGCATCCCTGTTGTCCGCTCATTTTAGACAACACTGAGCCAGCTAACTGACTAGCCACCCACACATATTGCATTATTTATCCTCTCCTGATAATGAGCCTGTGACCTGTGCATTGTGTGCAACCCCATACTGTGTAACTGTGTAAATGCATATCAGCTCTGAGTCTAAAAGCTGCAAAAGCCAAGGCCTGTAGGGTGAATCTGACCCAAGACCTTTTAAACCAACCTTTTTTGCTTTCAGACTGTAATTTAATTCTAGCCCGACGAGTTAAATTCTGGAGAAAACACAAATCCAAGTAACCACAACTGAGGCACTCATTCTCTATATTCTTTTCCAGATTCACACATTACGCCATTAAACACACACAATAACTGCTCTTTACTCATTAGCATACAGCTAGCAGACTAACTTTTAGTAAACCAATGAAAAAATAATAAGATGTGAGGCCATTTATGTTATTACAAAATATAAAAAGGTATGACAAGTGACAAGAGTTAAGTCTTCCATACATAACACCACGGCCTCACCTTCAGGTAACTGTATCATATGAAAATTATTCAATAGATCACATCTACTGATCAACCACATTCTCTCTATTTTACAGTAGTTACTGTACACTAGCACATGATCAGGTAGTTTTAAATGTTACTTTAAGATACTTTGCATTACTAAATGTCAAGCACAATATAACAGACCATCTAGTCTAGTTGGCTGTTTCTATGAAATGTTCACCATTAACCAGAACCTAATACCACAGAGGATACAAAGCCATTGATTTGTCAGCCATGCTTCTCATGATTCATTTTAAGCAGCTATAACAATTACTCCGCAGATGTCTTCTGACCTGAGTCCTACTTTAGGCATTAGATTTGGTACCTAACTGCCCAAAGACTTTATTGGTTTAGTATTCTTTGTGTTGTCTGGATTTAATTTTGTCAGTTTGTTTTGCTTCCATTGTAAGGATGTTTCACTTTTTTTTTAGGAGAAATAAAAAGGAACACCAGCTTGAAGGATATTGTGAAACCAGGGTTATGGCATTTAGCTGACAAGAGACACTGCAGGGACCAACTCACCAGAGGCCAACACTGAGAAATGTTTGCCTTAAAAAACATTATTTTCCTGCAGCGTAAAAGACTCATCATGTCTCCTTTTGTTCCTGCTCTGCACTGGTGTTATTCAGCCTAGCCTGCTGTGTGAACAGGGCTTACAACTCAGGTTGTTCCTAAATGGGGAGGAGATGGAGGAAAAGCAGGGGTCAATCCTACAATCCCTAAGAAGTCTCCATCATGCGTATATCGTCCGTTTCTGTGGCGTCGTTCTTTGTCCACCTCACTGTGCTTGTCCACAGTCCAGCCTCCAAACAATGTTTCATAGGATACTCTGCCACCTAGTGGAAGGAGAGGAAGACAAGAGGCTCCAATGACAATCAAAAAACAGGTGAGGATTGTCGTGCACAAATTGAAATCAAGAATAGGATTAAATGGCGCAGGAGAGAGACTGTGGGATTAACCTACTGTTGCTTAGTTAGAGGATTATAATGGTTATGTGACTGCACCCAGCCTCTTTAACATCTCATGTCCTAATCTGAGCTGAAACTAGAAAGTTGATTGTGAATTCACAAATTCACCTCAAACGTGTGCTTTTATTTAGCAGTAGCTCAGTCAGTAGGGAGTTGGGTTGGGAACCGGAGGGTTGTTGGTTCAAGTCCCCATATGGACCAAAGTATAGTGGTGGACTGGTAACTGGAGAGGTGCCAATTCACCTCCTGGGCACTGCCAAGGTGCTCTTTAGCAAGGCACCGAACCCCCCCCCACTGCTCGTTGCGCCTTTCCATGGGCAGCTCCCTCACTCTGACATCTCTCCATTAGTGCATGTATAGGTACTGAGCATGTGTGTGTAATTCAGGATTGTGTGTAATAACAACAGAGTGAAAACACTGTAATTTCCCCTTGCGGGATTAATAAAGTATACATTATTATTATTAAAGAACAACTTCTCGTGTACGTATTTTCCTCCAATCACTCTTTAGACACTAACTGAGTTAAAACTGAGGCAAAGAGAAATGCTAAGAGAAAAAAAAAAACAGCACAAAGGAGGATCTGGGTTGCCATCTTTTCTCTCTGGGAGAAGGAGAGGATGGTTTTTTTTTCCCTGTGTAGATGTTTGGCAGCTAGTCAAGCTGTGGGGCCAACAGAGGGGAGGCCTCACTCCCTCTCACTTACAAAAGGCTTTCAATTACAAAGACCAAGTTAGTAGAAAAGAGTGACACATTTGTAATTCCTCTTTTCCTTTAAGATGGCAGAGATGGTAAATCTTCACTGATGTATCTAGAAAAAAATAATAATAAAAAATAATGCTGCAAAATAAACCTGAGCTGCTGACACGATGATTAGGTGGAAGAGACTGATGGCAGAGGTGAGGATATTATCTATTGTTTGGATTTGGAAAAGTAATGCAAACATGCATCATTAATAAATAGTCAATGAATTTATTTAACCATGTAATAAAAGAAGTTATTACATTCATTTATTTATTTATTATGTATGTTAAAGCCATAGTGCGTAATATCTGTTGTCCCCATGGGGAATTCTGAGTAATGAAAACAACACTGGCGAGGAATCCACATGATGCAAGCCTTCGGTCATTGCACCCCCACCCCTCCTCCACACAGTTGCTAAAACACGGAGGATTAAAAAAGCATGATGGACTCTTCAGAAGAGCTAATTATGTTGTAATTTGGATGTTCTGTCTGGAACGCTGCTGTTGTCCTTTCTCAGCGGTGACGTAAAATGCATCATTTGTGCTGCTGCGTGCAGATGTCACCGGACGACACCATTTTGTAAACATAGCCATACTGAGAGAAACACAGAGTGTTTTGTGGAGCTAATAGGCTTAATTGGCTTTGTCTCAACTCATTTGGCAATGGCTTGAATGTAACGGATGGTCATTCATATAAAATAGTTGCGCACTATAGCTTTAATCCCCCAGAGACTTTCTCCAGCTCCATTTAAACCTATTTTTGATTTGTGTACAACAGACTTAATACCTACACGTAGAGCAGGCCCTAGAAATCTAAGCTTATTTAACTCAAATGATTAACGATTTACCTCAGGTGACATTTTGACTTGATTTGCTTTGCTAGTGATGTAATCTTTTTTGAGACTCAAGGTTTTTTTTAGTACGGAAAAAAAGAGACAATATCCACTGTGGTGGAAATCATGATGCCTGACAAATTAGAGTTATTGTCCATTCCCTTTTGCACTACTGCTAGATTACCAAGTTTTAGCTTGAGGCATCACACTACCAGCAAGCACATTTGAGTCAGGGAAAACTAAAAGTGAGGATGTACTATCAAGTTTCTACTGTATGGCAGAAGTTGGAGTTTCAAATTAAGGAAGACAACAAAAAGGCTGTCTCACTGATAACATCAGCAGCATGAAGAAATCCAACTTTTGGCAGCGCAAGTGTCCAGAAGTGTTAACTTGTTTTTTACTCCAGGTTTTCCTAATTGCCACGGATCCTTACCTGTCACCATTTACAAAATAGCTATTTTCTTTTTTCTTTTTACAATATCACTAAGAAATAGAACATGAGTGCTGATGCTCCAGCATCGAACTGAAGATGAACCTTAGGAGTTCTACATAATCACAGGTAGGGATGTAACGATACACTCAACTCACGATTCGATTCACGATTTTAAGTTCACGATACGATATTCTCACAATTATTATTTTTTTAACAGAATGAAATGACTGAAAAATATTCCTTTTATTTGTATAAACTGTGCAAAACAGCAGATGTGTCCTATTAAAAGTGCAAGTGCAAATGAAATAGTATTTTATCTTAAATAACAAAATTAATAAAAAATTAAAGATGAAAGAAAAGCTTGTTTATTGCTAAGGCCAAATGGTTACATTTAAATGAGTTATTTAAAATGTAATTACAATAACTTAGAACAACTTTTTTCACCAGTCATTTGCTGTTAAACGACAAAAAGAAGTAACACTAGATGGCAGAAGGGTATTTCACAACAACTATGAACGCAACACAGGCTTACGGAGCCGTACTCAAATGCAACACCAAGTCCCTTCTGTTGTTTACAGTGCAGTGTTCATGCTGTCTCAACCTGCAGTCAGTCTTTAGCTGCAGATTGTTGTACGTTCCAGTGTTGGAATCCTTTCCAGTGAAATACATTCACACTTTACACTGTTTAGCGGTCAACATTGTAACCGTGTTTAAGCCAGCTAACGTTACTAGCTAATGGTAGGCTAACGTTACCTGCTGTGTGTTAGCTAGTGTCACGCCCTAGGCTGTTTAAAAATTGCATCGCGATACATTTTTTTTTAATCTCAACCGGTTGTAAACTTTACACATTTAAATTGATTTTTTAACCGATTCATGATGCATCGTTACATCCCTAATCACAGGACTAACATACAATAGCTCAATGGTGCAACCCTACAGCTGTGTGAGGTAACTGCAACAACCTATGAAAAAGAGAGAACTTACTGGAGGTAAAGAGTCCAGGGCTTCTTTGGGGTCGAGTGTGCAGTTTGTGCTAGTTTTCTGTTGATCGACGGTGTTGGGTGTATCGCCTCTAGACTTGAATGCGTTTTCTTTCACTCTGTCTTTAAAGGCCTCAAGCTCTGTATAGAAGACTTCTAAGTAGACATCTTGTCCCTCCTACACAGCAACCAAGGCAACAATATTAGGCAAAATATGTCACAAAACATAGCTTAAAGGAAACATTTTTCTGAGGGGGAATTTGTTTTTTAAATTTGAATCAGGCATAGAGCCTTGCCATATATATATATGCTCCTGCATACAACAGAATTAAAGCCACAGATAGGTACAAAGGAAGGTGCAGTGCATTCACACACAGTATTAATCAGATGCTTGCGTCTTACTTTGGCTTTGTGGAAGAACTGTCTAAAGCAGCCTCGAGGATCCTGCTGAGAGTTCGACGCCATCTCCAGGATGAACTGCATCACTACAGCTTGGTGCGCCACCTGCTCCATCAGTGCTTCTTTCTGCAGGACACAAAACCAAACACTGGTTTTGTGTGTCTCAATAAGCCATCTGTTTAACCTCTGCAACTGTCCACGAACCATAAACACTTTTTTCTCAACACACTATTTTAAAGTCATGTTTCATCACTTATGCTTTAAAATGATTGAATTCTAATACTAAGCACCGATGCAGTATGTGCTGTTGCATATGGTGTGTTTACAGCTACGTAGGAGTGTAAAATCACTGGATCATCAGTGTGCATGTAATCAGTGGCAAAGCACCTCACTTAAAAAAGTAATTCTACAGAGAGGTTAGCGCTGACTTACCTTGCACAGCAGCTGGACTCTCGCGATATCAGGCGATCACCCGAGAATCGCGGGACTACATATCACACACAAATCTTATTGAATCATCTTGTCAGGCTTCAAGTAATGCGTTTTTGTCTGAACTACCAGCTTACCGAACCAATCAACGTCCGGTGAGGAGCTAATGGCAGCTACGGGCGTAGTTTAGGTGTGTGCGACGGCCGCGACTGTAGACAGATGGTTCATCCAATCACCTGCCAAGCACCTGCCCTTTTCCAAACAGTTTCCAATGATGGCTTCTCAGATGGTTCTGTGTTAACGAACCATCTGGCTCATTAGGTTAAGCGCTGACGGCACAGTGGTAAATTCTGTACTTCCAACACCTTTATATTGTGTGGCACTGCGTAAAATTAGGACCCACTAACAAAGCAGGTAAGGCCATTTCTTTATTAGGAAGTGTAATACTGTGGTTGGCACTGAGGGAGTTTATGCTAAAACGACCCAACAACTGTATTTTCAATGTCAGAGTGAACATGTTCAGGCACGTGGTTCCACGTTTACACTACTTTTCTAGTTTGACAAGCTAAGAGGAACTACACTGGCCGTGTTCATCATCATAAAGCAATATGCCGCCCACTGTAATTAGATACCTCGTATGTGTTTTCTTTGTTTTTTGACAGAAACGTAGTTATCTGCCACAGAGGCATTAAGTATATCAGGTTGTGACTATACAGACTATAGGTTTTATTGTTGAGGTATTGTTGAAAATAAAAGGATGAAATAACACCGGCCTGATCCTTTCAGTACATTACCCCTTCTTGCTGTAGTCTCATGCACCACAGAATTAAGTAGTTGGCTGTTTCCTCACAGATGAGCTGAGGCGTGTCTGCGAGGAACCGCTGACTGTCGTCCCATCTCCGCAACATACCTGACAAACAGATAAAAAGCATATAGGCTATTGTTTTCAGAAGACATAAAAAAAGGACCATATGGGTGATTTTGCATGTTAAACTATTGTCAAAGAAAACTCTGTTACTTGCTACTGTTTTGCTACCATGTTAATAAAATAGAGGTCAGAAATATTTACAGCAAACGAGTATGAGAGTTTTGTACATAGTAGAATTACATTTTTTAACATTTTATCTATAATTGGAACACCTTATGAGAAGTGAGTAATTGGTGCCTGCTTTCTCATGGTGACATTTTAAACTATTTCCAAAAAGAAAGAATTTTGCATGTTTATTGAAATATGCAGATAAGCAAGAGCAAAAGATGGTGCATGTGTTTACATGGTTGCAGTGGTTTAAATGTAGAGCGATTGTGGAGCCCACTGATGTATTTTGCATGTTTATTAAATAGGGCTGGGTACTGAATTCAATACTTTTTAAAGCACTGACCGAATTTCCTCTTTAGTATCGAGTATCGAAAAATGCCTTGTCATTCAATACCCAATTTCAATACCTAAGGAGTAAATCTGATCAGCGTCAGTGAGCCAATAAGCATGCAGCATGCTTCTACCAAGATCTAATAATGTTTTTTGATTGGCTGTCTAACATAGCACGTCGTAGAGACACGCATGAAAAACTCTGCATTACACATAGACAGGGCTGACGTAGTAGGAGCTGAAAAATAAATAAAAAGATTTGTGCAATAATGCGTAATGTTGTAATTCCTTTTTGTTAAAATGGATTTTATGAAATTGGAATCGGAAAAAGTATCGTTCAGGAACCAGTATCAAAGTCTTGGTATCGAACATTTTTGAACAATACCAGCCCTATTATTAAAATATACAGAGTTAAGTTTCCTCTCTGTGTGTAATCACAGACACACCTCCAACACAGCTGTGGATCATCATGATTTGTATTTAAGCACTATGTCACTTTACTACTACGTGTCTTGAGAAAGGTCCTTGTGACCAAAACGTCGACATGGACCAAATAAACCAATGCAGAGGTGACAAGTGTGTGTGGGAATTTTCTGTCTTTTTGGAAATGGGAGAATTAATTCCCTGCAACACAAAGTGGTGTGCGTGTTGCTTTCTACTCAACATTTTAAACTATACAGCACTTCTGCTTCCACACTAAGAAAGCCTGTATTTTACATCCGTTCGGATAATTTCCCAAAGCATCCTGTATGTCTTCAGACAGATTTCCTTTCTGCCAGTACAGACACTTGATGCTTTTATTGAACATTTCACAATAAAAAATAATCTATAGTTTAAAAAAAAAGTTTAGATAGCTGGTATGGTAAAAGTTGAAAGTACAGACTGTGACATGGACTCACATGCAGTACAAACTGCCTTGCTGGCTAGAGGCACAAACATTTACATACAAAGTAAGGATAATTTAGATAAAACACCAACTGCGACTGGAGTTTGCTGTAAAACAGTAGGTGACTTGCCTTCTTCTCCCACAGTCGGGTGTAACGTGTTAAAATTCCTACATCAAATTTAATCATTCAGGTATGCACATGAAAACTAAATGTGATCTCTTCCAGTAAAGCTGGAGAAGAAATCCTGCCTAAACCTGCAACAATCTTCAAGCAAAAAGTGGAATAGCTCAGAATCAGAATCATATTTATTACCAAAAAAGTAAGTTTTCACTTGCAAGGAATTTGCCTTTGTGTATTTGGTGCATACAATAAACATATGAAAAGGGTATAACAATAAGGCAAAGTACTGCTACAGTCAAGAACATAAATACAGAATAGATATATTACAAATCAGGGGATGTTCACAGTATGTATATGTGCAATGGCCAGGGGTAACAGTTCAGGATATACGTTAATGTAACGTGTAGTGAATGAGGGTGTGGGGTTAAGAGACTGTCAGTGGGGGTCCCAGGCCTTGTTGACGAGGCCCACTGCAGTTGGGAAGAAACTGTTCTTGTGACCCATGAGGTTTTGGTCCTGGCGGACCGCAGCCTCCTGCCAGAGGGGAGTGTTTTCAAAAAGGTTAGTTAGGGTCCACCCTTACCCTAGCTACATGATGACATGAGTTTATTTAACTAAAAACATACCAGACCCAAACCTTTTTTACCATTAGTCTGAGGAAGACCATACTTATAAGAAACTTCAGATTTGGCATCTCACTTACCAAAATACCTGAGCTCTTGGTCGTACTTTTGGAGAAATGTCTTGCACTTGTCCTGATCCATTTCTACAGGTTGGTTATGGACATTGATGATACTCTGGAATAAAGAGAAGATGACTAACTGTTGATAATGTTATTAAATGGTTAGTAGACCGTAGGTACACACAGTCAAATAAGAGTAAGAAAATGTTAATAGACAATCAACGCAATATCATTATCATTATTACAATATTTGGCGAGTCCAATGGCCAAGTCCGAGTCCAAATACCAAGAACTCCAAGACAAGTCCAAGACAATAGAAAAATGTCTTGAGTCCACTCAAGTACTACAGCCCTGAAAAAAGCCAAACTGTTTGCTTACCTTATCAAAAACGTCCCAACTCCCAACAGCTCTGAGCACAGGGCTGCGGCTGGGTTCCTGACATCCCAGCATGCTCTCCTTGCGGCGCCACTCCTCCTCAGTGTGCGTGAGTTCAGTGGGGCAGGCCAGAGTCCGAGCACGTTCCTGTTCCAGGGACTCGGAGCTGTGGACGCCTAGAGAGCATAGCTGATCCTGGGCCTCAGCCAGTCTCCAGCTGGAGACGATAGAGGCCTTTAAACAGCGCTGCTGGCTCTGGCACAGTGACGCCATGGCACAATCACAAAGGTGCGATGACGGTGACTGCTGTAAAGTAAATGAAAGAAAAAGAGATCAGGACTACGAGAGAAACTGTCAGAGACTCATACACATTGTGCTTTAGAGCAGGCAACTAATATTTCTTGTCTACCTACAACAGTGTTTGGTACACCTCAAAACTACTACTACTACTTTCTGTTTCTTTACCAACCAAACCAGAGGTAAATTAGCTAACCTTAGATTTCCACCATGCCCAGATGGTAAATGCACTTTGTTGTTTTAATCTAAACTGATGGAGAGTTAGCACTGACCTGCCTGAGAACCCGAGGATGCTCTCTTTTGCAATGAAGACAAAGGGTATAAGCTTTATAAATAGAATAGAGAAAATATGCACATCTAACACAAAAGCTAATCAAAACATTTTCACACAAATGGGGGTCAAATTGACAACATCCTCCTGATAATCTTATCTCTGGGGGGGTTGATCTGAAGTTTTAATTATCATACATTTTTTTCCTCCTAAAGTTTTGTATACAGTATATAGTCAGAGAATGAGGAGTGAACAGCTGACACCTACAAACTTCCCACTCTGAATCACACCAGAGCCATGCTGTATTTAGTACAGGGAGGGGCAGGAGGGCTAAAAATAAAGCCTCGTTTCCATTTATCATGGCTAACAAAACAGCCAAACGCCTTTTTTAGTCAACAACAGACACCGCATACAGCTGTCAGTGTCTGAGAATACAGAGGACCTGGGAGAATAGTGAAAGTAAGCTGCTGCTCTGCTTGTTGTGGCTTCTAATCTCACCATCCCACACATGGATGATCTCCCTCTGGTGCTGATTTTAGCCATGTCCTGACAGGATAATGATACAGATCTGTTTTCTGTATAACCACGCTTTAAGTGGATATACGTTAGCTAGCTTAATTGCGCGACTCTGTGTTTGCATGAGGTCAGCATTCATTCACTTCAGCATGCAGACTGGACACACTGGTGTTGTGCACCATGCGGGTTATTGGCTAAATATGATAGCTAGCTGATAATGTAATGACAGAACATGTAGAAAACAGGTCAACGGAATACATTACTATTGGAAAAACAGATACGAGCCTGTACGTTGCTAACGTTAACTGCTCGAAGTTGGGATGAACTCACTTCACTTATCCCCAACCAGCTTTAGCTAGTTAGCATTCTTTTAATACCGTTAAGTTACCTCTGCGATGTATCTTCCGCCAACAACCCGGCCGCTAGCATGATCGAATTACCTGCTGGTGAGGATAAACACCACTAAAGCCATTGGCTGCTGAAGCTGGGTAAATGCTCGACTCTTCATCGTGGTACATTGAAGCCCCGTTACCCAGCCACTCCATCGCTGCTACGCAACTAGCTGGCTCTCTTTGCTGTGGGTTCCGCTAGCTAAAGCTAGCTGTGCTGGAAGAACCACAAACAGTATTTCTCTCTGTGGTCAGCTGCTTGCCAGAGATATGTATGATCTAAATCTCGGTCTGAAAAGTCAGCAAAGCCGACTGGGGAATATGACGCAGCAAGTCGTGGAGTTCAGCTCCTGTAAATAAGGTTAGCTACAGACAACAACAGTCACTGGCCGTCGTCTTCTTTTAGTGCGGTCAACAACCAGCGTATTAGGTGCATTACCGCCACCTTCTGTTTCGGACCGTGGATCGGCTGCGACTTTGAGGTGAAACGTTTTTCAGATAGCACTCTGGTTTGTTTTTTACTTATTTGATACTTTATTGCTTTGACTAATTTTATGAGGCTGTAAAAATAAATTAATTAATAAAAAGCTCGACGGATGCTCTATATATGTGATTGGTGTTGACAGTAGCCTGCTTTTTACGCAGCATAGGCTACCTTTTCCAAAATCCCCAAAAGGTCTATTTGGATTTATGTTAATTGGGTTTCATAGGTCTATCTCACCATGTAGGTAATACTGTATTCGTCTGTGAATTACTTTTTAGTCATCATCTGTTCATGCACAAACACGTGTGCATGTTGTTTATTTGTTGTAATATCAATGCTGTACGGTCATATTTAGAGTTTTGTTATTATTATTACTGTATTGTTATTAAGAAGAAGAAGAAGAAGAAGAAGACCAATCAACCAATCAATCAAACCAATCACAGAAAAACACTTGGATTGTGTGGGGTTTTGGGGTTTTGTCATCTACACGCTTTTCATTGAGTGCAAATAGCCAGAAGGGGGCGATATTGTTCCATTTACAGATGATCCACATGTATTTCATACAATCTCAATCAACACATTTAATACAGTAAAAGACAGTAGGCTAGGCTACACAACAGCACCGTCCTCATTCCTGTCATTAGCTCTAATACTTCAGTCTTCTATTTTAACTTTCTCCTCGCTGCTTATGTTTTTATTTTAAATATATTTTTTTTATAGAAAAGAAAATGAGTCATCCAATGCTGCAAAAATAACCTCTCTCTCTCTCTCTCTCTCTCTCTCTCTCTCTCTCTCTCTCTCTCTCTCTCTCTCTCTCTCTCTCTCTCTCTCTCTCTCTCTCTCTCTCTCTCTCTCTCGGAGCCAGGCTTCCTGCTCTTAGTTCCCAGAGTTCCCGGCTGCTGGCAGTAGAATGCTGGGAATATCCGGAGAGGAAGGGGAAGTGACATCACAGCGCTGACCTTCCGTACCAGGCCATATCACCTGGTGCTGGCTGGAGGAGAGCTACCACACACACACACACACACACACACACACACACACACACACACACACACACACACACACACACACACACACACACACAAATGCATTTACATTGACGGAGAAACTGTATTGACACACTTCAGTTTGCTATTCAGGAGAAGAGAAAGAGGAAAAATTGTGAGCAAGTTCCCATGAAGAGAGAAGGGAAGTGATAACTTCAAGTGCAGAAAACTTTGCATAGACAGGCTGCGCTAACCACATGTTTGACGGTAAAGTTCCCACCATACTTCAGCGCGGTTCCTCACATCAGCTCTGTCTGTCTTTCTGCCTATTTAGTCAGCTTGTACTGGCTGACCATATAAATTAATCAGAATCCGAAACTGGATATAATCACACACTATTCAGTCTGTCCCACGGTGTATGGTGATGTGCAAGTCTGCACTTAAAGTGTTTTCAATAAGATACAGAAAGTCAACATCTGTTAGTTTTCAACAAGTTAAAGGTTTAAGAAAGTAGGTAAGGAGAGTTAACATTCAAGACCATTGGAAGGATAAAACCAGACCTCCATCCTCCCCAACTGTACACAATACTCCCCCTACTGTCCATATAAAGCTGTAGACCTCCAGATTGTAAGCATGCTTCACCCCGCCAAGCCTTCACCAGTCCTTTTACTGTAACACCTCCTCAGGGTCCACACTGGCCAAATCATGATACAACTTGTCTTAGCAGTTGGAGATATGAAAAAATTAGTTTATGGGCATTTTTCTTTCTGGATGAATATTTTGACCATGTCCATTTACTAGGTAGGCTACTTACAGTTTGGAGGCACAGTTTTTTCACATTTCAGATGTTCATGAGTTGTTCCACCAAAAGTGATCCCCCCAAACTTTTTAGATGTTTAATTTAAATAATCGTTGTGTAGTAGTTATCCATCATTTCACAATAAAAGCAAAGACCATATAGCCTACACATGAACACATATTTGTGTAGCATAATTTATTTTTTTTCTTCTTCTTTTCTCCCCCAATTAAGCATCTCACAGCCTTGTGATCTTTTAGAGGATCATCAACAGTGTACAAAGTAGTTCACATTAGCAACATTAAAATGCTGCTTATACATAATGCATCAGTATTATCAGTGGAATAACATAATTTATAATACTCAATCAGTCAATTTGTTTGCAGAGATAGTACTTTGACTTTTGATATTTTAAGTACATTTTGTTGAATGTACTTGAATTTTGAATGCAGGGCTTATATTTGTACATTGTTGTATTTGTGCTTTTACTTTAGTAAAGGATCTGAATAACTTATTTGCAGTGCAAATAACTGAAATGAAAAATCCTCCACCAACCCAAAAAACTGATCTTAAATTCGACATGTAAAAACACTGCCAAACCTTTAAGTAAAGGGAAGGCCCTGCCCCCATGCTTAACAAAGTGAAAAAGACTTCAATACACATGTTGCACACAGATGGCCTGTAGTGGAGATATGTACTGATTGAGGAGAGTGTCTCTGAGGTTACATTCTTTAAGAGCAAAGTCTGGAAAACACATACATACAAACCTACACACTTGCACAAACACAGACATACAAAGACAATATATATATATATAAAAATATATAGAAAGAACATGTGTCTACGAAGAGCAGGATGGACAGAAGAAGACGTGGAAGTCTACAGGGGAGGTATGGTCAAAAGAAGAGAGAGGGGAGTAAGATGAAAGAGGGATGGGAGAGCGAAAGAAAGAGAACATGCAGAAGTCCCTTGATGCCAAATCAGGCAGAAAGGGAGGAGGGATGAGTAGTGATGGGGCAAAGAGGGAGGGAGGGGGAGGTAGAGACAGAGTGTGTGACGTCATTATACAGGATGACAAAAGAAGAAGGGATTCTCTGGTCAGCTGCTGCTGCTGCTGCAACTGTCTATTGTCCTGCTGACAGAGGACCCCTCCACACACACACACACACACACACAGGCCTAGGCCCTCTCTCTCTTCTTCAAGTTCAACTCTGATTACATGGCCGACCAACTGGCAGTTCCAGGCATTTAAAGACCCTGCTAACCCCCTCCCCTAAACCCCAGCTGTGTCATCTGAGTGTTTTCAGTATGTCTGAGATCCAACAGATGTTTGGTCCAAAAAGAACAGATCCAGAAAAAATTGCAAAGAAGTGCAGGCATGGAAAAAGAAGACGAACGAATGCAGCCTTTTTTTTTTAAAGTGAATATACATTTTCAAAGTAGGCCTATTAAAATGTTTTACTATTTAAAGTTGAAGTGCACGAAAAAGCTGCTCAATTAAACAAACAAGAGTGCTTGTAATGAGTTGTTTTCCACCCATGGAGAAGTTTATTGTTTTTAAAGAAGAGGCGATAAATTCAGCCAACTAATAGAAGCAGCTATGAATGAAGCTCCTTTCTTCCCTTTGTGTGTGTGGTGTGTATGTATGCGCCTCACGTAGTCCCTAAAGGTGCTGAGCTCTGCATTATCATTTATTTACCTCCCTGGTGTTTCAGGCATTGTGCAGTGGTGTTTGAGTGTGTATCATGTTGAGTAAAAATATCAGAACATGCCTGTGCTCGTATGCAGTCAGTATGAATTCATAAATGTTTACAAGTCTGATTTCTGCTTTCAAATCAATCCAGAGCAAATGACCCTTGCCCAACTGACCTTAACAATATTCAATCCTCCACTGTCTCTGCACAGTGTGTGACACTCTGGTCCATTCTGCTTTGATTAACCTCTCTTTGACACAAACACACACACAGAGAGGGTATATGACCACTCTGTGACACTCACAGACAGACACAATAGGGGATCCAACACATTCCTTTCCCCAGGTGGCATAAAAGACGCAGCCAGATCAATGGCCTAATGGGCTCCAAACCAATGGCTGACGATCATTAACCCCTGAGTTCCTTATACTCCAAGTCAGACTATTGTGTGACCACTGTGTGTTCGTATACAGACTATTGTGTGAGGTTTCTTTCTGCCGTGTGGAGCTGGTTAACTGCTGGACGAGGGGTCTAACTTAGGACATTAGATTGTGACGACATGTGTCGTCTTGACCTGAGAAACTGTGGAAAGCTGGACATTAACATGTGCCAAAATGTCCCAGAAGTGTTAGACAAACAGTGATGGCGACAGCACATTTAGTTCAATTTGGAGGTACTTTATGAGTTTTAGTTCTACTTTGTATTTCCATTTTAGGTTACTTTATACTTCTACTCTGCTACATTTCAGAGGAAAATATTGTGATTTTTTTTACCCCACTCCATTTATTTAACAGCTATACATAGTTCCTACTAGTTACTTCTCAGATTTCGTCATGTTGTAAATATTAAAATGCTGTTTATACATGTTAATGCATCAGCATGATAATCCAGTGATATACATGATAAATATAACTAATATAGTAAATACACATACTTTTGATGCTTATGTGCTTTTGAATGAATAAATGAATGGAATCTTTATTATGAACGATTGAAGCAATATTTTGAACACAGAACTGTTACTTATGATGGAATTTGTTTTATATTGTGGTGTTGCTACTTTTACCTGAGTAAAGAATCTAAATACTTCCCACCACAATGTCAATTATCACAGCAGCCCCTAAACATTTTGAATATCTGCAATGACACCACTCCTGGAAAACATGAACTTTCTGCAGTATAATTTTACCAACTAAGACTTGGACATTCATTTTCAGGTATACCTCTGCAGCACAATTTTATTTCCATCCCTGTACTACCACCCAGCGCTGTCGCCCCCTCCAACCGCTCTTAGATTCAGCAGGAGCTCACTCCATCCCTCTTTCTCCTCCAGGCCTCCACTCCAATTCCACTGAGTCCATGCAGCCGTGTGTGTGTGTGTGTGTGTGTGTGTGTGTGTGTGTGCGCATGTGTGTGCGTGTGTTTGTGGAGGGCTGGTGGTGGGAACACAATGGGCAGTAAGGGGGCTGGCTGAATGGGACTATTGAGTCTGCTCAGCCAAACAGAAAAGCATCCTCCATCTCACTTCAAACCCCACAGTTCCACTGTGTACAACCAGGCCTTTATTCTCCATAATTACTCCCCGACACACATGTATACACACATGCACGCACACACATATACATACATATTTATAAATATATATGAATGATTGTATGCAGTATGCACTAATCACAAACATTACACAGCCAGGCTGACTCTTGACAGTCTAAAAATGTGTCAAGTGTCAGTTTAATCACTAAGATGATACGTTTCAATATTTCAACACAACAATTGAACCTGAAGGTTCACTTACAGATAAATAATATATAGAATGTTTTTTAAAGGATATTTTAGCAGATTGCTATATGTCCACACAGCTTTTTTAAGTATGGATAGAATGACAACTGTTATGGTGTAGGTTAAGAGCAAATTAAATTAAATTAAGTAAAATATATATCATCATCGCAGACAAGCACAATATATACACTGATGAATGCTGGATTTTTTTTTTTTAAATGATTAAAATGTCTTGGGTCATCACATTATGTTTTCATAATGTTTAAAGATTCGATCCTATGTCAATAAAGTTTGGACTCTCTACTTTTCCCTTTCCCTTAATTTGCTGTTTACCTGCACCTGCCTTGTAAATATAGGATGGAATGTGCTCTCAATCACCCAGCTAAAAAGAAACAATTCAGCCAATGCATGTAGAGTTTAATTTCCAAAGCCATCTGAGCCTTATTTTCTTCACTGCAATAGAAAAAATAGCTGCAACAGCTGTGTCACAATATGTATTAACAACCTAATTCACTGTAAGCCCTTTAACAAGAGGTATTATCATAAACAGACTGTCAGACAAAAGCAGCAGGCCCTGACAGAGAACGTGCTGTCACAGAGTGCGGTATCACAGACAGTTTTTTGTCAGTGCTACACTGGGCAATTTAAACTCCACCAAGCTCGTTAGCCTAGATCCAGCCCTGCGGCCAGCCTGGTCATTGTACATATAGCACACTGAATCATTGTGTAGGAGGATAATCCATACAGGGTAATTGGTACACCCTATCATGCAACACATAAGGACAGCAGGATTTAGGTGTGGATGGATGGGTGGGTGGGTTTATCCATCTATCCAAATAAATGTGCATAGATACAGAGTAGTTGAACTTTGATCTATCTATCTGTCTGTCTATCTATCTATCTATCTATCTATCTATCTATCTATCTATCTATCTATCTATCTATCTATCTATCTATCTATCTATCTATCTATCTATCCATCTATCTATCCATCTATCTATCTATACAATCCTACTTCTCCCACCCAGCTTGCAGCAGGTCTGTGTGTTGGAATGACATCTCACACACACACACACACACACACACACACACACACACACACACACACACACACACACACACACACACAGAGAGGAACAAAGGGCGCAGGCAGTAGGAGATGTGGTGTTGTGTGTGTGTGTGTGTGTGTGTGTGTGTGTGTGTGAGGGACGGCTGAAGGCTGAGCCGGGTGGGGGTGGGGGGTGTGGGGAGGTGGAAGCTCCATATGGCCCCCCCCCTCCCCACCCCTTGTATCCCCTCCCTCCCTCCCTCCCCCTGCAAACAGGCAGATGTCAAATGGGACGTGCCTCTCTGATGGGGCACAGGGTCACACTGCACAGGGGTAAATAACAGAATAGGAGTGACAGAGAGAAAGATGCCTTCCTGCCAACACATCCCCCTCCCCAAAACACACCAAAAGAGATGTGTACACATGATACCAGGAAAAAGCTGCTAACACAAACATGCCAACACACAGCCATGGGCATTGAATTACAATCAGTCTAACATACTAAAATTGTATGAAGTAGCTTATTAAACATGACTTTTGATCAAATTGAGTCACTTTCAAATTGGCTTACATGCAGAAGAAATGTTAAAACATATGAGAAACATAAGGAATGTGAATAAAATGTATTTACAATACATCTGAGCCTCATTCTTAACTGCAATATAAAAACTGCTTATGCAACATCCATGCCTAATCATTCTTCAGATTATGTTTTGAAGGTTTTATCAAGTTCAATGATGCATTTTTTTATTGTAATCTTATTATATTGTATTTTTTATTGCACTGCCTTTTTTCTTTTATAAGAAAAGTATATCTAACGACAAGCAATGCAAATGAGTTTCAGCCATAAATGCTAATATATGCATTAGTTCATTCACTTGCCAACCACCATGATATAAATGGGTTGGACAAAATATTAGAAACACCTATCAGTATAACAATTGAAACTATAATGACTATAAAGTTGAATCAACAACTCTCTAAAACAGTTTCATTGAACATTCTAACTTCCATTAGGTTAGCATTTATTGCAGGGCTGTTGTATTAGAATTTTTGCTTGGGGTACCAAATAAATTGAAGACTGTACTTAAGTATAAATTACTCAATACCAGACAGTGATTGGTGTGTGTGCGTGTGTAAGAAGAATGCATGTCTCTAATGTGTCTAGCACAAGTTGAGTATGAAGGGAGATGCAACTAGACTCAAGGACAGGTGTCATTTGTGTGTGTATGTGGAGGTATGGGCTGCAGTCCTAAACAAAGCAGGGGAATGGAGATCACGCACGCACGTACTCACGCACGCACATACTCACTCACGCACGCACGCACGCACACACGCAGGCTGTTCTCTGTGTATTGAGCCCTGAATGGTTACGCCCGTAGGGCAGGAGTAAGGTTACTTTACATACTGCACTTACAGCTCCCTTTACCACTGGGGTATAAAATAGATTTGAATGAGAAAGAGGGGAACAGAGGGGTGGAAGGAGGGGGAAGAGGGGTGAGAAGGGGGAGGAGGGCCGGGGGACTCCCTTTGTGTAACAGGAGGCGAGCTGCTGCTCTGGCATGGCTATGGAGATGGAGGAGCGGGGTCACTCTCCCTGCTCTCCCTCCCTCTGTCTCTTTACTATAGGCTGGCTGCTCTGTCTTTCCTCTTCATCCCTCCCTCCATCCCTTCCTCCCTATTAGCATAGCAGCTGCCTGATACAGGGCGTAGGGTGGGGCATGGCCAGGTTGCTGTGTGCATATGTGTATGTGAGGGTGTTTGTTGGAGGGAGGGATGTTAGGGGGGAGGATGGGGGGTTCCAGTCAATGGTGGTCCGTCTGGCTGGTGAATAGCAGCTAAAGCAGGCCCCTGCAAGCTAGACAAAGGAGCCGGGATGGAGGGGATGGGGTGTGTGAGGGAGATGGAGGAAGGAGGGAGGGGTGGAAGAATGAGGCAGTGAATGGAGCGCCTTGTCACTAGCGCTATGGAGAGAAGCACAGAATGAACTGGAAGAATGAAAAAAAAAAAAAAGTTCAAAAAGGAGCGGAGGGCAAGGAAAAGACTGGCCCGACCACCTGTCTCTCTCTCTCTCGCTCACTTGATTTATTTTACTCCCCTTCTTATTCACAGGCAGACTTTTGGGGAGGGGGTGTTCACTGGTCGTGGTTAGCGACAGACATGTTTTTGTTTTTGGAGTGAAAGTGTTGTATCAGCAGGATTTCAAGCTCACTGTCACCCACCAGCATTGCTGACTCTGTGCTGACTTCACTGCACACTGGGCTGTGGTTTAAATGTTTGGTGGGCTCCATTCTGCAAAATGACAGCGAGCAAAAAAGTAGTCAACATAGTGCAAGACTGTCAAAAAGGATGAGTCCACAGAAAATGTGCTGATAAGTTAGGAAATGAGACAGTGGGGTATGATTATGGACACCAGGTGTTGCCAAGGTAACAACTATACAGGATCTAAATAAACTTCTGTCCCATCAATAGCACTTGTTAGAGATACATACCTGTCCTGATAGATGAATGGAGGAAAACTCAATCTCACTGTTTATTACTCCCTGTGAATTAAAGAAAGCAAGCCTATGTAACTTTTGAATTAAGAAGTGGAACATTAAATAAGTTTTATGCTTTTTCTACTCAGTCTCAGTCAGGTCACCTAAATATCACATCATTAGAGTAACTGAGTCCAGAGTTGAGTTGTGGGTAATGTTGGAAAATTCAATATGACATTATCGTAGCAGTGGCTGCTCTTTAGCAAAGTTTACATATACAGTCATTTGAAATTGTTTGAACTTTTTTGCAGTTATAAATGACACTGCTGATATCATGTAACTTTAGATATCAGATATAATCAGATATAGCTATCAGCTCGGATTTCACTACGTTGTGTTGGTTAAGAGTTTATGTGACAATAACATACAATCGTACGAGGTACAATTCTATTGAAATGTAATCCCATCAGCTCCTTCCTTGTGGCCGTCAGATCAGCACAGAAAAAGAGTCACCCGGTTGCCCCTGGTGCCAGGGCACTGGCACTCCCGGATCCAGTCAAGTCTTGACGAAAGGACACCACAGCTCCTGACATCGTGCTTGAGGCCATCCAGCTCACCAGCAGAGTCTGCCTAAAGATACAGATATTTCCCAGAGGAGTTGGTGGAGACCAAAACGGAGCTAAAAGGAGAAAGAATTTTGGATTTACATTCATCAGATGGACACAAATACAACTCTTGCCAACAGGTTCACCATATCAACTTAACAAGGTGATAATATGATAGTGTTGTCTACTTGTCTTTGCTGTGAAATGGCCA
Source organism: Sander lucioperca (assembly GCF_008315115.2). Classification (NCBI taxonomy): domain Eukaryota; kingdom Metazoa; phylum Chordata; class Actinopteri; order Perciformes; family Percidae; genus Sander; species Sander lucioperca. Next base: position 11,436,417 of record NC_050173.1, on the reverse strand, counting down.
AACAAAATCAAATAATGCAGGTTTAAATTTGGTTGTATTCCAGCATATAACATTAATGTAGCAAATTACAGATGTATGTGGCTAAAAATAAATAAATTTCAGGTCTGTAAAATAACTTCACCGTTGTCGACCAAGCAGTTAAAGCACTGTAATGCTGGCCTTAGACACAAAGTTGTGTTTATGACTAAATGCAAGGTAAAATGACAGAATACCTTTTAAAAATAAAGAGATATATACAACCACGCAGGTATTTTCAGTTGCTCTCAGGTGGAACCTGGGTTGAGCTACCATGGGAAATAAGTGATGTCACAAAACTCGATGTACTAATAAGAATGATAAGAGCATACCTTGTCCTGCCTTAACAGGTGCAACAAAACTAAGATACTGGAAAGACTGTTTAACACTTCTCTAAATTCCTCTTTATGTGGCCAGACAGCAATCATGTCAATACCGAAGCACTTTGAGGAAGTCATACACAGGAGGATCTCATAATCAAAGCTTGCGCCATTGTACACATGTTGAACAGGAGCCGTTATAAAATGAGGAATTTAGTGTTGCAAAACCAATTAAACTGTGTTTTACACATATCACAAGATGTTCAGTTAATCTTGTGTCTTACAGATCAAGTGTAAGCCTTCAAATGAGGGGTGTAAGCATGCATATGAATATTTTATGAGCCACGGAACAATGGCCTTTTGAATGGAGATGAAAGATAATCACACAGACGCACTTGATTGCAGCTGCTGTAACATCGATGCACCAACAATAATTTACTCGATTTATGTGTGAAATACCAAAACAGACAATACATGCACATGCACAGGGCTGTAACCTATTATATATGCCAAAGTGGCCTGTTCACTTTTTTAATAAAGTCATTTTGATGCTGCTCTAAAGTAATTCCCCAAACAATTCTTTATCTGATTTTCTCTGCAAAATTCCTCCAGAAAATGTATTGTGTTTTTCTGGCTCACTAAAAGCAGGCTTCTCCATGCACAGGCCGGACCAAGACGAGCGAGGAAAGCCAAGGCACATGAAGAACCTATTAGGTGGCCTGGCAGCCAGCAGCAACCCTGGGAGGCCAGCCAGCTCAGTGTGTGAACAATAGGGAACCCAGCTCAACAAAAACATCCTGCAGAAGTGAGAGACTGGGAGGGAGAGGGGAAAGGACAAGCGAGCAGCAAGCCAGATAGCCCGTTCAGCCTGCCACGGCATCAAAACACAGAGGGGGCTGGTGTTTAGAGGAGCTAACTTTCCTGGTGCTGAGTTTGTATCTGACAAAGAAATGCATCAGATCGGCGCTTGGTGTGTCAGTTCAGAACATTTGAGGTCAAAGATGGTTCAGCTACAGCTCAGAATGCAAGTTTAACTGCTGCTCTAACAACCAAACTTTATCACTTAGAATTTAAATTCAGGATTTAAATTCTCTCAATATTCTCTCTATTCTACTCATATTTGTAACCCTCAACAGTTGACAGGTCGACACCCAGCACATGTTACAACATGAACAGGTCCGACATGCAGGAAGATGAATTGTCCCTTTTCCCACGACCCTCCCACAGCCACGCAATATCAGTTGCAACGCAGCATTTCCATGAAACGGTGAGAACATGACTCAATGAAAGGTTTCAGTTCAAGTAAACAGGTGTTGAGACTCATGAGCAAAATGTAACCACCACCGGTATATTGTGCTTTTATAAGTGCTACTAGTACAGTGAAGAAGAAGAAAATGTTCATTTAAAGGCTTCGCCTAAAAATCAACTTTTGTCGGCCAGCACAAAATACAATTCTTAACTGTTTTGGATGCAAATGAATCAGTGTGTTCCAGTTTTTTGACTCGTTATCGGTCCAAATTAAGTGAGAGTAGTTAGTTTAACCAACCATTTTTTTAGGGCCATTAAATGCACCATCACAGGAGGCTTCAAAGTAAATATTTCACAAGAAAAATCACAGAAATAGACATGAAAAAATGTTTCGTGCCCCTCCAACAAATCAGCTGATTGTGAATTGTGATTGTGTTTTTTAAGAAGTAGTGTTACACAGCATATGGGAAGGGGTTAGTGCAGTGAAAGGAACAAAGATAATTTTGAGTATAAGAGAATAGATGTTGAGTGAAAGACACACTTGAGTGTGTGTGCAAAAGCAGGTTGTTAGCAGAGAGCTGAAATGTAGCGCAAAGCTTGGGCCTTAATCGTCAGAAAGAGAGCACAAGAGAGGAGTGTGTGTTGGAAAGTTTTTGAGTGTGTGGGGGTAACATAAAACCAGCTCTCCCACAACACACACAGGGGAGGGGACCCTTCTTTAAACTGAGCCTACCCACAATGCACTGGGCTCTTTTATCCCGGCAGTGAAAGGATGAGGCCAGATGAATGACAAAAGGAGAGAATGGGGATCTGGGTTGGGCCTGGTTTGGAAGACAGGGAGGGAAAAGAGAGAGAAGAGGGGTGTGTTTCCCAAACCAATCTTTTCTATGAAAAATGCAGCAGGAGGGAGGGGGAGGGAAAAGGGAGAAGGGGGAGGAGAATGTAGCTTTTTGCTTGGTAGATGAGGAAGAAATGTATGCATACACAGAGAATTTGAGTTTAATGATTTCTTTACTGGCTTGTACACAAACGTACAAAAATAATACAGCACGCATCTCCACATGACATCACGTCATCATCACAGTGTTACAAACGTTCAAAAACAAAAGAATACAAACAGAATTAAACATGATGGAACATCTGCATCACTCATGAAAAAAATCAGCTGTTTCCTCTTGCTTGAAATTAAGCAAGACAAGAAACACAACTTGGTCCAAAGAAGTCAGCACTTTCTTTCTCTTAAAAAAAACATTTCACTCATGTACACCAATCCGGTGGCTGGCTCCTTACATCATAAATGTTATGACCCTGGTAAGCCAAACAACCACACAACCGTGCAATTTGTAATCATGTTACAATGATCTTACCATCAAATGTATTATTCCCCTTTCAAAAAAAACAGGAAGACAGCACTTCAAAAAAGAAAGTGCCCCAAGATATCATCATCATCGAGATATATATATATATATATCCATATGTATATATACATACACCCAATCACAGAGATACACACATCTTTGTTAAAAAAAATCATGTTTTTTCCACAAAGTAACACACACATTATCACCTGGAGCATATATTTATACAATAGTATTTTGTTGTGTTCGTTTTTTTTTTCTATTCAGAAAAAAAAAAAATGAAAATGTTGACACATAAAAGCCAACTTTTCAACAACAGTCATCAGTGCAATATTCAAACAAATAAAAGAAAGAAAAAAAACATCAAGTTTAAGACAAGCGATGCATATTTAATTTGTTGCCTGATGACAATCTAACCCTTGATGTAATGGATCTATCGCGTGGTTGTTCCAGGTTTCAAATGAGAAGTTCTCAGTCTTGATGACTGTTTCATCAACAGCACACAGGGCCCTCATGAGAAGCACACAATCATACAAACACACAACCATTAAAAAAACACACTCTCTTTCAACAGCTTCTCATGTGGTGAAACCAGCGTTGCTGTGAAGCCTTTTTTACAACTGTGGGCCATTTGAGCGGTAGGCTTTAAAAACAAAAAAAAGAAAAAGAAAAATACAAGCAGCATTGATACAAATGTTAGGGTGTCATGACTTTCAAAATGCAGCAGGCAAGTTTATGAAACCAATTTTCCTTTTCAGTGACATCCTGCAATAGTCATGTGTTGTTGTTGTTGTTGTTGTTGTTTTTAAAGTCTTCATCGTCCAACAGTATTAGGGTCCTGCTCAGTAGTAGTAACTATTCCAAAGCCTTGGCTCCTGCAGTTACCCCGTACAAACACTGGGGGCGCACAAGGCTCCGCATTTTTGTGCAATTAAACTCCCTGCATTTATTAGTCATGCGATACAATTCCATTTTTGTATAACTGGAAAAAAAAATTATATATATATATATATATATATATATATATATATATATATATATATATATATATATACACACACACAGGCTAATGAAGACAGACAAAGTAAGTGGAGGTTTATAGGGAACTCAATGGCAGTGTGTGGGGGTTTGTTTGAGAGAGAGAGAGAGAGAGAGAGAGAGAGAGAGAGAGAGAGAGACAGACAGACAGAGAGAGACAGACAGACAGAGAGACAGACAGACAGACAGAGAGAGAGAGAGATAGATAGATAGATAGATAGATAGATAGAGAGAGAGAGAGAGAGAGAGAGAGAACCACAGACTCCCTTGGTTTGGTTGTAGTGTAAAAATAAACTGTCCCGACTGATGATGCAGGAATTGGTTCATTGCATCTTCTGTTTTGAAGTCCATCTGTCTGTTAGGCTACAAAAAACATACTGGCATGTTGATGATCACAGACAAATTGTGACTCTCCTCAGACTCCAAACAACGTGGCAGAGTGGTGAGAGAGCTGAACAACTTGAGAATACTTTATAGTCGAGGTAGCTGGCAAAAGGCAACCAAACAAAGTCCTTTTAATGGGAGGATGGGGGAGAAAGTCCTCTTGAAGGTCAACAGGCTTTAACAGAGGGGGTTCTGGGTGGATGGGGGGGGGGGGGGGGTGTTGGGAGTGGCAGGTCTACCTCCACACGGGACAGTTTATACTACGAGTCTGAAGCAGCTTGAGTCACCCTAGATATTCTTACACTTATAGATTTAAAAAAAAAAAGAAGAAAAAAAGAAGAACCACAACATATTCAAAAAATGCATCTTCTCAATGTACCTTCATAAATAAAAAAAAAACCCAGCCTGCTTTCACAGTGATGACTAGGATGTTAATAAAATACTGAAAGGAGATTATAAAGTGAATTCCAAATGCGACTTTTTTTTTGATACAAAGCGAAAGCAGCGGTTTTTTTAATAACACAATGACCATCGGCAAAGTGGTCGCACATGGCCTGAAAAGTTGGACGCCAGCATGGCAAGATCTGCATGAAGTAGGCAGAGGCATTCAGCTACTGTCTCTTAAAAAAAAAGTAAAGCTATTGTGTACAGTACTTCACAACAATGATGGAGTCACTTGTTGTTAGATAATGATTACACATCTGAAAGCGTGTTGGATAGCCATGATGCCGCTCTTTGAGTAAAAAAAAAAAATCAAAATCAATGAATCTATTAGCCTGAAGAAAACAGGCCTGTGGTAGCCAACAGAGGGCAACCCTTCTTCTCTTGTTCATGTGTGTTCCCTTTTAGATATTCCAGCATGCAGCCATATAGCATCAAGTGCCGTGTTTCATATAAAATAACTTAAAAAGGGTTTTTACAAGTGAACAATGAGGAGCAACCCCCCCCCTTCCACAAATAAACTATTCAAAAGTATTCTGGGGATGGGAGGTCATGGATAGAAAGAAACTGGGCCATTTGCACTCTGGAGTCCAAACACACACACACACACACACACACACACACACACACACACACACACACACACACACACACACACATGGGATACACAGGTACACTAGCTCTTTTTTTTATAGTGGACGATACACATTCAAGAGGAAAGCTTTAGTACCAACAAACTCACCGAAATGGCGTTTCTTTTGTTAAAGATTCGTGTTGAAGCGCTGTGTATGAACCATGCGGTGCTTCACTCAGGAGTGCAGAGAGGGCCCCGTTTGGTTAACAATGAGGGAAGAGTATTGTGCAGGTCTATTTTTATTTCCTTTTTTTTTTTTTTTTTTTTTTTTTAAATTTGGCACAACTATGTAGATAATGGCAGTTTGTTTTTGCTTTTACAAGAGCCTGACTTTTCCGTGTATTGGAGTTTTATTTTCCACCTGTTGTTATTTTTTCATTTTCTTATTTTACCTGACAGCAGAGACAGATCACCGGGCGCCAGAGGAGTACTTGGCCTTGGTGATGAGGTATAGCACAATGTCTTGGTGGCCCCCGAAGGCGGCGATGTGTAAAGCGCTCCACCCTTCCCTGTTGGCCAGTCGGATATCTGCACCAAACTTCACCAGCAGTTTTACCAGCTCCAGGTTGCCGTCAATGACAGACTGATGGAGGGCCGTCTGTCCTTCTGGCCCAAAGGAGTTGACGTTGAACTCGCAGTTTGTCATGTTCTGCAGCAAAGAGTGCAGCTCCTTGGTGTTGCCCTTCTTCACCGCCTCCTGGAAAACCCTCTGTGGCGCGGAGCAAGTAGACACATCCGCCTGGCTCATGGTTGCAGCTCGCTGGAGGGTGGGGGACCAGTAATCCTGCCTGGGCTCTGAAGCTGATAATAATCGTCTTCTCCCTGTTGAGCGTCTCTGGTCTGGTGACAATGCCACACTTACACTGGATTATAACCAGTTATTAAGGCACATTAAAGTACTAGAACAGAAAAAAGATCACTGTATATATCCCAAAAAGGACAAAAGAGGAAATAACACACTTGGTGTGCAAAAATGTTAATATTTGAGAGATCCTAAAATCCCTAAAATATAAAAGGGTACTCTCAAGCGATCCAGGGGTCTCTAGACGTATTCCCCTCTGTAGCAGCAGCAGGTAGCCTATAGCAGGGGATGGAGAAGAGACAGCTCCGACTTCACTTGGGGAAATTGGAAGTATGACCACTATCTCCACAGGGCAGCCTCCGCAGGGTTTCCTTGAACGGTCCGACCTGATTCCTGGCTACACGTCCCGGCTATATGTCGCTGCTCGTGGCCAGGGTGTCTGGGAAAGACAAAAAAGACAAGAAGAGTCCGCATGAATCCCGATTCCTCAACAACAGACCCCACATTCCTCCACATCCAACAGTGAGAGAGGAGACCTCCGTGGGCTCACGTTTACATTGCTTGATTTTTGCTACTAAACATGTCAGGAAATATAATCCGCTGCGGATGTGTGACTTACCTGTGACAGATGGACGGGTCCGTAGCGACGAAAACGAAACAAATCCACCGTGTGGCCCGGTCTGTGTCCTCCGCGCGAGTCTCTGCCCTGCGCTGCGCTCTGGGGGAATATTTTACGCGTCCTTTATTTGCATGACAAAACCATCCTAAAGAATCAACTGCGGAGGAATGGGCGGAAACCCGGGTAGGTTATAGGCTGCCGGGTCGGTGAGGGGGAGGGATTAGGGCCCTGTGAATCTGCAGGGAGGAGGCGTGGTCTCTCGAGGAAGGAGCCAAACGTTGCTACAGAAATATTAAACAAGCCGTCCACAGCAATTTTATGGTGAGCTCTATATCCGATCTCCTGTAGCCGACCCCAGGAAGCGGACTGAAAGCCAGAGGCATGGTGCTGCCAGAGCTGTAAACTGCTGAGAAAGCGGCCACGTTGTAAAGGATCATCCACTGGATTAACATCAACAGGAACTCCAAACAAAACGTCAATCAGGCCTCTCCACGTCTCATTGACAGCGATGTTAATGGTGACTGAAGAGCATCGCAGAGGATTTTATTCATGCAAAGCAAAAAACTTTATTAAAAAAAACAACTTTATTCACATTTTTATTTTACGCAACATTAAACTGTGACATAGGGCCTATGCACCGCTTTCTTTCGACTCTCACAACAGGTGAAAGTTCAAGAAAAAACAGTATTGTATCATTTTACTTTAGATTGAGAAACGATTTCACTTCTTAAAAGGGAAACAAATAACCATTGGCTCGTGGACTACAAATAATATTAGTCAAAATAGTTTATTAAGATGTCTTTTTTAAGTATAGGAGTATCTGGACTCATTAACACCCTTTCCTGTTAAATGGGGGCAGAAAAGGTGCTGATAATGACATACTATCCAGGAGAGGGTGTGGTTTACAGCAACGTGCTGCTGTTGGTGATATACGTGGCCCAACTTTCTCTGCAGTGTCACGAATGACTGGAACATCCTAGTAAATATGTGCACAACTATGAAACAAAAATGAGCAAAAAGCTCCTGTGCGTAAAGTATTTTTCAAATCCAGAGGCTATCGGTGCATTTAAAGAGTTTTATTCTCCACATGGTCACGGCTTAAGGGAGACATAAAAGTACTTATAAGAGTGACTGTCTGAAGTGTGAACGCATCTAAAACCTGTTCTCTCCAGACAGTGATTACCTCCGAACCAAATGGTAGGGACAGTAAAGTACAACCCAAACGAGTCTCTCAGTCGTACCGCTCCATCTCAAAACACCCCTGAGGAGGTGATTATAGCTGGCTGTTTGAATCATAAACTGCGGATATATTCCAGTTGTTTTAGACTGTGGGACTTCGAATAACAAAAGCCCTCCGCTACTTCCTTTTTGCAAGTGAAAAGAGGTGACGCAGTGCGCAGATTGACACGCCGCTCAGTTCCCCCCACCACCGTGGGAACTGGGTGGCTGTGTGTGTGTGTGTGTGTGTGTGTGTGTGTGTGTGAGAAAGACAGGGTGAAAATGTTGGTAGATATTGATAGACAGGGTTTGACAGAAAGAATGCATGTGAAAATGACAGAGCTGGATTGATAGAATGAAAGATAGATAGAGAAAGAAATATGTGAAAACCACACCAGGTATATCTCAGCCTCCCTCGGGGCCGTTTGCTCCGTTTAGCGGCCCATACTTCATCTCATCTGTGTAACACTTTATAAACCGCTCTTCGCTCTGATGGTTTGGTGGCTTTCACACTGTCCTCGTTTTCCCACACTCTGAACTGTACATTTGGCGCACGTCTGTGGCTGCATCTGTCTACATGAGTGTGCGAGTGTGCATCTGTGCGTCAGCGTGGGAGAGACAGCAACATATATCCCTCATGAACGTCACAACCGGTTTTATTTAATCTAAGGAAATATGACATTTTAAAACGAGGTTCATTACATTTGGAGTGCATTATCATGGCCATGGATGATGTTTGTCTTAGACTTTGGCTGGCAGGTGTCATTAAAGTCATGCATTGTTGCAACTGAAACATTAGTTCAAGTAAACAGGTCAACCACAGTTCTAAATACGCACAAGTTGGTTACCACAGGTAAGCCTGGAGACAGTATTTAATAAGCATCAAGTTATCACAAAAACTAACCTGAATGACAAACAAACTAATTTAATATACAGTATGTAGTAATCTTTCCTTCTTTTTTGGTGGTCATGGTATAAGCGTGATGCAGCACTCTCAGTGTCCCAGTATAGAAAACAACACTATTTGCAGCAATCAGTGGTGGAGGAAGTATTCATATCCTTTACTTAAGTAAAAGTACTAATACCACACTGTAAAGAATACTCTGTTACAAGCAAAAGTCCTGCAATAAAAAAGTAAAAGTATGTACAGTAAGTATCATCAGGAAAATGTAGGCTACTTAAAATATTAAAAATAAAAGTACTTAATATAGAAAAATCCTCGCATTTTAGAAACTGGAAACGATCAAAAGATTTCTTTCAATCAACTAAGTGTTTAATCGGCTAATCACTTCAGCTGTACTTGTAGGCCTGTATATTGTTGGCTAGTTTAATTCATAATAAAACATGTGTTTTATAAACTACAAGTGTTTTGTGTGCACAAACCTTAATTTGTAAAGTAGTAACTAAAGCTGTCCGATTATGAAGTGGAGTAAAAAGTACAATATTTCTTTCTGAAATGTAGTGGAGTAGAAAGTGGCATGAAAAGAAAAGACTCAAGTAAAGTGCAAGTACCTCCAATTTGAACTTAAGTACAGTACTTGAGTAAATGTACTTAGTTACACTCCACCACTGGCAGCAAAGTCAGCTCCACCTTTTTCATTATTTATTTTTTTATCACACACTGTGCACTTACTTATTCTCTATACCTGGGCACCCTGGGGTGAATTATCATGGTTTAAAAGATAAGCATTACAGACTGTAACCCCTTTTAAGGCAAATCTTTGATTATGGGCAAAAAACCCAAAATGGACTAAACTTTAATCTATATGAGAGAACTGGTATTGTACCAGTATTGTTGCTATAGTTATGTGCAAGTTAACAAACCAACCACACTGATCTAGGACCAAGGTTTAACTGTTGTTTTGAAAGTGTCTATACAATGGAATCTAACCAGACACCTGAGTGTCAGCCACTCAACACGTATTTCTGTATAATCTTATGTTCTTCATAGGCCAAACAGTTTGTGTGGGAGACTGATTCATCTGTTTTGAACACTTGTAGGTGCATCTGCAGGTGACTGTGCATGTGTTGTTTGTTCCCACAAAAAAAGTGGCCCACAGCTGCAAATGCTCAAAAACAAAGACAACGGCTGTGACTCATTGAAATGTGTCTCTACAGGCTCCATTTGATATGACACAGCATTGACCTGCATGGGCATACTGGAGTTTGTACATTAGGAAATCCACAAAGATTATGGGTTATGGCCACTTCTTCAGATTTGATATTTTTAGGATCACTGAGTTTGTATTACGTTTGTTACATATAGTTTTTTTTTTTAGGGTTACTGAATGGTGCAGAACATCTGGAAAATCAGGAACATCTGTCCGCTATCAGAGCTTCATGGCTGCAGTGAGCCTGGACACTTGGAAAACATTTGCACAGACCGCAGGAGCCAAAAGTTTCTCCGATTGGATAAGTTTCTCACAACTGTGTAAAGGCTAAAATTCTGTTTAAAACGACCAACGACGGATTCCATGCGTGCGTAAAAGCGCACGCCAATTACAGACATACTTTGCAATAATCGATCTCCAAAAGTCTTTAAGTTAGCCTTTACTGATGATATTCAGGTTTTATGCAGTTAGTCTGAGGGGCCGCCCCGGCACAGAGGCTGCGCTGAGGCCAATTCTTCTCAAACTGGTCACACAGAGATAATACACGTCTATTCTGGTTCTATTTTTGCAGTCATATCTCTGTTTTATTGCTCTGTGTTGATAAACAAGACGTGTTCCCCACCCCAGCGACATAGAGAGAACACAGAGTCGTGCAGTGTTGTGTGGCTGTCTAGTAAACGGAGCGCCGGACAGATCGGTGCGCTGTGCCGAGTTTTGGCGCCGAGAACCGGGGCGGCCGGGGCCAGACAAGACGGGAGGAGCCTCCCGTCCCGTCGGGGATGCTGTGCGCATGCATGTCGCTGAAGAGGAGAGTCCAGATCGGAAAACTCACACTTCTGGGATACACGAAGCAAAAAACTGTCATGCAAAAATGTCGACTTTTTTTATTTTTTATAAATCATTACGCTTTGTAAATTCTGTTCTTTTACATTCATGCCAGAAAGCATGTTGAACGAGCGAGAGAGAGAGAGAGAGAGAGAGAGAGAGAGAGAGAGAGAGAGAGAGAGAGAGAGAGAGAGAGAGTGACGTTTTACCAGGAGGGAGGGCCTTCTGAATCCAATTCATTCCGGGCACCACGTGTCCTCAGAGCGTGGGAAAGAGGCGAGCTTTTCTTCCCAGCAAAGAAAGAGCAAGGATCAAATAACACGGTGCTGTAGCAGAAAGCTCGCGCTCTGCGCAGAGGCAGGGGCTGCGACCACCCGGACAAGGACGGGACGAGACACACAGAGAGGGGCTTATTTGGGAGCTAGGGTGTCGACTTCATTCATAGCAATACAAATACTTAAGGATAAATTAATGTTACTGTAGTTATTATACAGTGTGTTTAAAAAAAGAGCGCAAGGCAACGTGCCAAAAGTGCACGTTTGAGAGAAAAAATAGCTTATATAAAACAATATCATTATGCGTCTTGTTCAATCCTCACATTGCAGTTAGGGATTTTCTTCTTCTTCTATAATGTAATGTTCCGCCGATAAGAATTAGCCCTCCCCCAGATTGATCTCAACGGCCATCTTCTGCTGGAAAGATCACTCATGCATCCAGTTTGTCATCAACCTTTGTCCACACATGAAAGAGATGGAAATCAGTTTCCCTTATCTAAACGCATGAATGAACGAATGAAAAAGAAATGAAACAAAGAAAGAAATGGAACTAAATATTTTCACAACGACTGTAATTGCAACTGTAGTCAAAGACAAGTGTTTCTTTGGTAGGCTATTTCTTTGACCTTGGTGCCAATACTACATATAGTTGGTGAAAGACCAAATATCACAAAGTTCTAAAATTCACAACAGGATTATCTACACATCTTAAACTACAATGCTTAACGTTTAGAATAACTAATACATATATCATAACAGGATGCTCTGCTTGAGAACCTGTAAATCCTGTCTGAGACAGTAATCCACATGATCTCCTTTGTCCAGGACAGTTTCTTGTTGAAGCCTAGATGTTAAATATACCTACGACATATGAGCAGCAGATTCAGATCAGGCTCATTTAGCAATCACAACAATGAACAGTGAACTTCATGCACGGCCATAGACACCCACTTTTGTAACATTATTCTTCAAAAGTGACAATACTTAGAATGTCCTCAGAGATAACTGCATTATTGATGGTGTAACTTGCCTACATTTTGTGATGCACCTAAGGTTATGCAAATGGTAAATGGTATTACATTACTTACACGTGGAGGTCCACGATGTTGAAAAATGTCCATTTCTTTCCAATGACTTTGGAACGAAAAGACATCTGGTTAGATAACACCTCATTCCAAAGTCATTTCTATTTCCAATGCTCCCTGCAAACTGTCAAGCTTGTGAAGTTCCCTACACTTTCAGCTCACATTAAACTCTTAACATCTCAGTGTGGTTATTCATGATAGTACCATAATGGTAATCAGGTTATAGTAATCATGTTCTAGAGGAATGTTTTCACCTAAACAGTCTCAAGGAACTGTTATTCGTGGTCTAGTGTAGCTGAATCATCTGAAGGTTCAAATCTCTTCACTTCCTACTTCAGCTGCTGTGATATAAACACACTGAAAACACATTTACGACCCCTGTATGACCCCGTCTTTGGAAATTACTGTGGCTTTTTTGATGCAAGTGATCAATAAAATAAAGTGGACATCTGACTGTGATTAGTGTTTCTGAAGATTGTACGAGTGTAAAAAGATTTTAAGTCAGCCATCCAATGCAGTCTTGACCAAAACGAATGCATGTCCAGAACACACATCTTTTATAGCATAATTTTCCACATTAGATCTCTTAAAGTGCTCATATTATGCTTTTTGTTTTTTTCCCTTTCCTTTATTGTATTATATATCTTTTTTGTGCACGTTATAGGTTTACAAAGTGAAAAAAGCCCAAAGTCCACCCCAAAGGGACTTACCATCTCCAACAGAAAACACTGTTCACAAACTGCTCCAAACAGCTCTATTGTAGTCCAGCCTTTACTTCCGTGACGAACGTGCGTCACTTTGTAACACACGTTATAATGCTCGCCTAGCTGCTAGCGTGGCACGCCCTCATACTCTGCAACTGACTAGCTAGCAGTGCTTACCTAGGTACTGCGCATGTGCGACTCCGAACAAAGATCGACTCTTTTGGGCAATCTCATTTTCTGCAATCACACCAATCCAAAGTGGGGTTTGTGAACAGAGGAGTGAGACAAGTATGAGAAAATATGAAGGGATTCAGGCAGTGAGTGTGTTGGGTTACTCTGTGACCCTTCTGCACTTCAGCCTCGGGGCAGGAAACCCCCACACTGTTAGTGTTACACCTGACAGACATCAGTGAAGCTTAGATGATCTCTTCAATCTGTCCACTCTTAGTCCTGTACCATCTGCTTTGTGAATTCTGAAACACATCAAAAAATACCTGCACACTGAAAGAAACGATTGCGACTTCTCACAGATTAATAAAGGAAATGAAAATCACTTTATTATCACATATTTAGCTTCCAGCTAAATAAACAGTATACAAATGTAATCACAGAGAATGGAAATAGACAGTACCACAGGCTGCTAAAAAGGCCAAAGAACTGACATCCCGTCATCATTTAACTTTTAAATAAAAACAATAAAAAAGAACACTTCATAGTTTAACGATACAATTCCCTGGTGGGAGAAAGTGTTCTTGAGGGACATTTTTAATTATCTCGTTAGAATACCATAATAATTATGTCATTACAATAGCAGATCCAAACTATAAATCACCATAAATGTGCTAACAGTGAATACAATCAACAACAAAAATGGTAAAGTCAAAACGTGATCACAGCGTTACCCGTCTTTTGTTCAGAGTTTTAAACTCTTATAAACGCAATAGGTTTAAAACTGTTGAAACTATATACATCTAAAAAGAACTTAAAGCCTTAATGCAAATAAAACTTAAAATTATCTTTGTTTGTTTTTTGGTATAACTGTCATATTTCAATACCAGATGGTTAACAGGAGATCCGACCTCTGTTGATTCAGGTGTAATAAAAATATGATCTCACTTCTCGTAGGATGAGTGGCTCATTATTTACTTTTATCCAAATTATTCGTTATTTTAAGGGATTTGATGTTTGAAGTTATTATTTGTATCAAGTAGGAAAAATAAAACTAATATATATGGTGCAATTTAATTGAATTTAATGACAGCTAGGTTCTAAACGTGTAAAATATTATTTTTTGGGGTGTTTTTTAGGGTCAGGTAAAGTGCAGTCAGTTTTACTGTGCCGCTGCAGCGGATTCAGTGTCCTCGTCTGTTATGTGTAAGACGTCCTGAAACATTGCGAGAACACGGCCAAAGTGAGAGCCTTCCCAGAACACCTTGCCACATCTGGTGCAGACATAGAAGAGCGGTATCCTCTGCAGGAGGGCAGGAGGCACGGTGTGGAGCTGTACGGGTGCCCCCCCAGGAAAGGTCAGGGTGTCGGGGTCCAGCCCTGAAAGGGGGGCCCATTGACACTGAACATACCTGGGAATTTCAGGGGTCACACTGGGGGGCAGAATGTCACCAAGCTTCTCTTCTTCCTGTTGTTGCGTGTAGTTAGTGTTGTCCTGGTGCTGCAGAAATCCTACAAACAAAATACCAACATTTGATGACTTTATTCTTGAAAGTCAAAAATAAGTGAGGTTAGCCGTAGAAAGTTCAAACACTAAACAGAAGCGAAGACGTGAGAAGTAATGGCATGTAGATACATCCTTATATACATTCTACTCAGTATCATAAGGAGTTCACTAAAAGTGAACCCTCTTCCATGATGCTGTGTGGTTTGACTGACCTTTCTGTTTAAGCATCCTGACCATGTCCTTTCTGGGCACCGCCGCATACTGATCACTGTTACACGCCTGGACAAACAGATTAAAAAACAGTCCTTAACTGCGGGGTAAGAAGAAGTGTTTTCAAGAGCTTTCACTCATCAACAATGCCTTGAAGAGAAAAATATAAGGAAGAGGAATAAGAGGAAATATGTTACACATATTGAAGCCTACTGAGATATAAATTAATCTGATCACTTCACAGTAAGTGGCAGCTCCCATGTGCACATAAAACCCAGCATATAACACAGGATACTGAACACAAGTTAAGTAACCTATATTTGCATCCTGTCAATGGCAAATTACCTGGTTCTTCTAAGTGTTCATACAAAGCCAGCATTTGAAGCTACATATACTGTAAAGGCTGGGGTATGCTTGAAACAAACTAGTTGTATGAGGCCTGAAGGCAAAAGTGTGTATAGCTGTTCCAAACAGCTGCACCCTGAAGGCAAGGTGAAAATCCTGCTGTCACAGAGAGGCGGGAGTTGTGATAAAATCGCACAGACAATCTTTCCTCGAAGGCATTTATTGTGTTGCAACTTGTTTGTATATAGGAAAAGTGACAGAATTGGATGTGTGGGAAAAAAAGAAAGAAATTTAAACCCTGCCTACTGTCTCATTTCTGCACACCTCAAACCTTGGGCGTGCTTGGTTTTAGAAAATTACAATTTCTTACGCTGTTTGACAAAACATACTGAGCACTCTAACCTACTGGAGTATGTGGCGGCCTTTACCCCTAAGTCACAATGTGTGTGAAGCTGTAGGTATAATTTAGTAACAGAGACCTTTGAAAAAGATAAGCAGACAGACACCCAGCTGCTGTTGTGCAGTTAAATTCTGCATTTTATATGCTACTACTGCCTACATGAGAAAGAGGAAAGTTATTTATCAAGCGATTTGCGACAATTCCTGTTGAGTGCCGTTATCAGCCTTACGAGCACATGCGTGCCCAGTGTACATGAATGGTCTGTGCTATGCGTTTTCAGGCATGTTAGTATGGATGGAGATTAGTTCTGAAACAGTGCTAAAATGCTCGTGAAAACAGAAATAATTTTCGTTTTAAAATTTTGATTTAAAAATGGAAACGTAGTAGTGTTGATGTAGCCTTAGTATTTGCTTTGGTGTGAAAGGGGCTAAGTGTTACAGAAAGATCAAATCAGTGTGTGAGTGGGTGTCAAGACAGCATTCACGCCTCAGTAATGTTCACATGTCCATGCTGTCCTGGCTCTCCGTGGTAAAGGTCTCCCTGGTGGGACATTAGTGACCTCTTGTTTGCCGGCCCCTAACGTGCACACACACACTTGTCTGTAAGCCGCACTAACAGCATGTCAGTGCTAAAAGCCTTGTCAACACACCTGAGCTCCACCCAGCAAACAGCATTCCACTTAGAGGTGGGCTATAAATCAAACCACACTCACAGACCTCACAAAGCAAGATCCTGGACCGGCTCACTTAAAGCCAGTTTGTCTCTCTTTATCCAGGAAAAGTTTAATGAAGACGGCAAATCAGGAGCATACCCCCACACAACGTAACAGTATGTCCTCTCCTCTGTGTGAACATGCAGAGCGGTGTTTGTCTCTGTGGTAACTGAGGTCGGGACAGGAGAAAGCGGCTAGACAGTGGAGGTGTGGGAGAGCAGAGGTGTCATCTCCTGTCTTGTCTGTGGGAATGAAGCTCATCTCTCCCTCAGTACACTCTGTATTCTCCTCTTTGTATTCTGTCTTACAGACACACATGCATGCACGCAAACACACACACACACTCAAATTGACCACACAGACGAAAAAACACAATTCGCACAGGGTACACTCCAGTGTGCATAAACCACATGCATTCAATTGCTCACAGTGCACACACATGGCTCACACATACAAGTGTGGCGTCAGCCAGGGAAACAGACCCAGCTATTTGCTCAGTTTAAAGTTTCCCAGAGTAGAGCAAGCCAGAACCTGCTCTGAACTCTCAAGGCTAAGCCACAGACAGGCACACACGCAACCTGGATGGAAGTAATTTTATCTTTAATTTATTAAAAACTCAGCCCGTTACAAATGCAAAGTCCCTGCAGATGTTTATAAGACAAGTAAATAGAGTAAAGAACTTAGGAAGTGAAATTACGTACATTTAGAAAATACATAACGACAAAGGTCAGAGTGATATTAACAGATATGCAGATAAAACATATTTGTGAGCAGTCAGTGAGTTCTCATGGAAATGGACATGACTGAACCAGCTTGGTCAAAGTGGTGAGGTCTTGTGGTGCCATATATTTTAATGAACACAGATGGTAGCTCTGAGCCTTTATTTAAGATTTGAAGCCGGGTTGGACTGGCTAATTTCACCAACATTTTTTTCCTGTTTTTGGCTTGCTGCAGGACACGAGACTTGATTTTTCCACAGCAGACTAATGGAGGTTTCAGACACGCAGTTGTCACAGAGAGGGGTGCCTTCTCTGCAGCTCCTGCATGTCTAGCGACACAGAAAGCATTAGACTGACAGTGCTGTCAAACCAATTATAGTTGGGCATGTTTGCACAGGAAAAAAAATCATGCTTGTGATCATCAAGAAGGACTACATGTGGCTTTAGTCACTGCAGTCTGTGCAGGTTGGTCGGCTGGACTTTTGGAAGATTTTATAGAACTGATGCATGCAACCGGTCCATACTACACTCTTTCAGGAGCATGTCTTCTCTACTCACAAGCTTCTCCGTATGGCTTAATGTACCAACAAAATTGCAGTGAGAAAATGTATCATATATATTTCTTAATACTGGCTTTAAGTCAGTGTTCTCACCGGGCTTATTCTTGCAAGTTAAAACGAGAATACGGTAAATCTTAAAAGTGGCGCTTCCATCCTAAATATGCTTTTCAAAAAAGTTTGACTCGGGTACATTCACAAAAAGACCCTAGGTTGCATTTTGGCGAGAGTTACGCTTTAAGGCCAAAGAAGGGCCTTCAAAAATGAAATCAGCCAACATAAATAAAACAGTTTTTCTTATTTTTATTGAACTCTGTAAAGTTTAAGGCAGTTACTACATTGCTGCATTTTCTTACTCCGTCTGTCTTTTGTTCTGTCTGTGTTTTTCAGGGAATGTCCTGCATTCTCACACTCCGTGTGGCCGCGCCAGAGAAAGAATGCTCCTTGCCGTGACAACAAAGGCTATCTAAAGTGTGATACTGTGTTTCAAAGGATGGGAGGTGGTGGAAAAAAAAGAGGAGAAAGGGGGATAGTGGAGAGGAGGTAGGAAAGAGAGGGAGGGAGGGGGGGTGGGAGATTTTCCTCTAACGTTCTCAAACACGCACATACCCTGCACTGGCTCTGTAGGCAGCTCCCATGGGAAAATCCTAGACCAATCTTAAAAGGCGGTGCTTTTGGGGCCGATTCATGTCACATGGCCAGGGCAGCCAATTGGGGAGTTGTGATTTGATTCAAATTGTGGTAAGTCAGGTAAGGGGAACGTGGGAACTGGAGGGAAGAGCGAGAGGGGAGAAAGAATTGCACCATCGTTTCCCTGTTTCAATGTGAATTTCATGTCCAAGTTAAGGTAAAAAATACCTAATTCCAATGTCCATGGTTGATGTGGTATAAAACATGTACACAGAATATAACAAAAAGGACACTTTTTTTCTAGAAACTACACTTCCAAGGATGGAAAAATAAAACATTGTTTACTCCCATCATTCCATGTCTGGGACATTGGGCCATATTTGGTTCTCTGTCATTCTGTTAGGCAGATATAAAATTTTGTAGCCGCTGTGAAATTATGTAGGTCCATTGTAAGTGGGATGGCACGCTAAACTGGAAAAAACAGCCTCATACTAATGTAAAACGATGAGTAAGGAGAAGCTAACTGGCCAAAAGCATTGACCTTTTTTCTGCTTTCCCACACAGTTCCAGGTCATACTAGGTGATTTGGATACCTTCCAACAGCGATCAACAATCTCACACAACGATTTTTACTGACAGATGCAAAAGTGACCTGTTTTCATTTTCTTTGGCTGGGCAGAAGGAGGGAGAGCGTGTGGAAAGAGTGGAAACATCTTGCTCTATTTAGCACTCTCTTACTGAAAAGCTGACATCATTTCAGTGTTAATCATTAAATCAAGTTATCTTTGAGTGGAGAGTAAAGCCTGAATACCAGTCGTCAGTCTGCAATGGAATACCGGTGGACAAAGAGGGGAGAGCGAGTCACAAACTGTTAACAGTTATGTTACAGGTAGACATAAATATGTTGATTTTAAAAAGACAGAGATACTCTTGGGTTTCGGTAGCTGCAACATCCTACTATGAGTTTTAACTATGTCTAATATTTTGTGCCCTAATGTTTTTTTAGCCCTAATGGCAAAACAATGTTTTTTTTTTATTACTTACACTTGCTGCAAGACATCATTAGATTTTGAAGTTAGTTAGACAATTGCAACCACTCTTCTCATGTTGAAAAAAACTAAATGATGAAATGAGGTTGCATGGGTAAATGATTTAGTAAATTCCAAAGGGCTGTATGGCCATATTCATCTGAATTTACTCAAAACTTGGGTTACTTAAAAGTGAAATAATAAAGTGCACTATTTGTAATGAACAGAGAGACGATACCACAAAAAAAATAGAAAATACGCATTAAATCAACAATACAATATGATTAACACCGATTTAAAGAAAGAACCAAGCATGTCTGGTGCGAGTTAAAAACCTTCTTATAACTCTCCTATCATTTGGCCACAATCCTTGTACTGCATTTTTGAAATTTTTAAAGTCCGGGTAAATCATTCTATATGTTGTAAACCTGTAAAAAGACTGTAAACTGTGTAGTACTGAATTGTGGAGTTTATAGGCGGCCTAAAAAAACATGGTGCAACGATGCACTGGAGTCATCCTTAACATAAGCCATACTCTGTAAAAACGACATTACTACTAACGTTAAAGCACATATCATCCATGTCGTTCACTCCCCGTGCGCCTCCAACGTCTCAGAGTAGGGAATACAGCTTATTTGTTCACAATTTGGAAACCTAATTTTTTATATACAGTATATTATATATTTGGCTTGGTGGTTAATAACACATTTTCAGACTCAGAACATATACAGTATATATATATATATACACTGTAGCTTAACACCTAGAGTAGGGGGTCACTTTTCTGTTGCAGCAAGTGCGTGAGGAAAATACTTGGTGACCTACTAAATGTACTTTCCCACAGTATCCTGAGGGTATCTGGCCAGTGTCTCATTCCGACAGTCTGAGGTAATTACCAGCTCTGTTAACTAACCATTACCACCAGACAGCAACCTGAACTTGGACCACAGCAGAGCCTGTCTGGGCTTGACATCACACACACCTTCCTCTGACTCACTTCACTCACACACATGTACATACATACACACTCGCACATACATCGCAGGCATGCAGAAGATAAAAAACTCACACGCAACTCTCTCACACATGCGCACACCCTTCCCTGACTCACATTGCAACCACTCATTTCACCTGCAAGTCACATTATTTCCTTCACGACTTTCCCAGGAATGCATCCAGTTGTGTTAAATAGAATGAGAGCGAAAGTCTGCTGTTCATTTCATTTTGTGCATACATACTGCGTATGTAAACAATATGAAAAAATTGGCATGCATTAGGGATGATACTAACAGTGAACTTGTTTCCAAAGCACCCAAGACAGATGTGCTATGGTTTCTATGTCAAGTTGCTTTATTATTTCAACACTGCTTAATTGCTCCTTGTGTTCTACTCAGTCAATTCTCTAAAGGGTCGAGACGGTGTGACCCCATCCGCCAATGCCCATTTTTGTTGGCAAATATGTCCAGTAATACATCTTAGCTTACAGAGAAATTTCTTTAGTTTTGTATTTATTTGACAGCTAAAAAACCCAACATGTAATATATTGTAGTTACTACATTAGGTTATGAATATATTATACTGAGAGTTTCATTCTTACCATACCATCAAAATGATATATTAGGAGTTGTCATCAGTAGCAACACAAGATGAGGCACAACCATGAATTCATGCCTCTGCCCTTAAAAATATGTAGAAAAACTCTAGTTAAACATTGTCCATTTAGTCCCACTCCCTCAGTCTGTTTAAATCTTGCTCAATCCCTTTTTGTTTCTTTCCCTTGTCAAATCTGTTTTCCACTTTTGACCATTTTCTTACCCTCCACTTGGCCTCAACATTTCTGCTTTTTCTTCCCTCTCTTAGTCCCTCTTTATTGGAGCTCACTAAAAGGGGTAATGAAGAAGATAATAGTCTAGAGTCTAGCAGATAACAGTCTAGCCGTCACACAAATAGCACTAATGCTTCCCCTTGGCTTGGCACAGTCAGTTCATTCTGTTTTTTACCCACTCAACCTTCAACCTCAACCTCTATCTCTTCCTCTCTCCAACTGAACCTATGTCTTGTCTCTTGTTCTATGTCTTGCTTGAAACTCCATCTACCCCCTTCCAGTGCCCCCTTCAATCTCACTCTCTTCTTCTCTCTAGTTGTCTCTCACCTCTAACCTCTTTCTTTCTCTCCATCTCCAAGCACTCTTTTTTTCCTCTCTTCAGACGCCAGATAGCTGGGGCCGGTCTAAGCCAAACAGCTGAGGAAAACAACGTACTGAAAAGGTCCGTAGACTATTCTGCTCACTGGGCAGTGGGTTTTGAAGAGGGACAACAACAGCTCATCTCAAAAACATAAAAAGTTGGATTAAACGGCCAGCCAACCTCTATTTATGTGTTGCGTTTTTTGTATTATGGGATAAAATTAAAACTGCCAGACTACAGACTAAACATTCTAAATTGGCGAGGCAATGCGATAGGTGGCACATGACATTCAACACTTGCCTACTGTGCTTTTCATTTGTAGTAGTTAAATACCATGTCAGTGTTGGGTTGGGTCACAAGGGGAAATTGCTCTGTGCTTCAGACGGAGCAGATCGGCTGAAGGTGAAACAATTAGTCAAAAAAGTGATACAACAGAAAAAGAATCTGCAACTATGTTCACTCCATTTGTCTAGACAGAAATAGACTATTTTCTTTTTAAGCAACTGAATGGGTAGACGTTTTTTTTTTAGAAAGCAGAGAACTTTTCATCACTTATTCAATAAATCGCCGTTTTTGTCAACATCGCTAAGGGTTCAAATCCTAACAACACATGCTGTAGTAGATAGTAATTTAGCTTGGAATATGGACAGTAAATGCCAGAATAGTAGAACGGCAATCGAAACAAACATTTCGACTTTGGCTCAATATTAATTGTGACAGCAAGTGTTGCAACTGTAAAAAGAAGCTCCACTTAAGCACACTCCTTGAGAATTCATACATTATTTTTAGTGTAGATTTATACATGAAACAAAACAGTACTCTGAATTGTTGTCACAACCTATTGAAGAAAGTTAAACTGAGAGAAAACTCCACATGCTCAACTGCATAAGGTTGGAAAACCCTGGGATCCTTCACTGCCTGTTTTTATTTGGAAAACCCGATTGTTGAGGAGACAGATGGTGGGTTTTGTGGTGCTGTTATTTGTGCGATAAAGACAACTGGTTCTCTCAAATATAAAGCATTCATGCAACTGTCAGTTAACATTTGTCTCTTTAAGACAGACATTGTACTCCAAATGTCCCCCCCCCCGTTTGCCTATGCAGTGTGACGTTTACACGTGCTTACACACTAAAATTCTCTAAAAATGCTTTCACTGCTTTTCACTAAACGTGCCTTCACTGCACCCATTCTACCTGATATTGTTACGACATCCACAGCTCTCCTCGACATGCGCTAACAGTTCTCAAACTGTCACTACACCCACACGCACATCAAACTGAAATTCCACCCACTCAACCTGAATCCATCAACCTAAACTACATTTGCACATGCACATACACACCCCCCGACATACACACCCCCCGACATGGGAGAGCCACCGGCAGATTCCTTGCTCAACGTTTATAGCTGCTGGTGCATATTTCACCCTCCAGCCCCCCTCTTTACCACTTCTCTCCCTTTTCCTTTTTTTCTCATCTCTTCTTGATGTAAAGGCACGCAGGCACACAGGGAATGTTATTGTAATACAGATTGGTTCATTCAGGACTGTAAATATTGAGAGTGGTGTCGGTGGTGGCTGGTCTGGTCGGTTCACTCCTGAAGAGCTTTGAGGGAACGGAGAGGAAACAACTCTCTCACATGGCTTTTTGACAGACAAGGTGTCAGTGTCAGGGTAGAGTACCAGCAAGTCTTTTTACATACAGGTTGGCCTTCTAACTGGCAAATTCTGTGGCTTGAGGCATACACTGCTGGCCAGATTCACACAGGTGTGGGCTATTTTATTTTTTGATGTCACACCCAAGCAGGATCCCAATGATACAACTATGGTTTCTCATTTTGTTGCAATCTGAGGAGTAAGTGGGCAGAGTTTATCCTTTTGCGTGGGCACATGTGAACACATGCCTGTATGCAAACACCCCATGTCTGTATAAACAGAACTGTGCGTCCACTGTCCGTGTCACTTTTTGGACAATATCCAATCGCAATTATATATTCCATCAGCCTTAGTTGTAGTAAACTGTGGTTTGGACTAAACCAAAAGTGGGGGAGTTTGACATATTTACAATTAACAGTTAGAAAGGTCAAGGAAGCCATCCACATGCAAAGCCAAAGACCATCCTTGACCAGCAGTTACGATCTCCCCTCCTTATATGACCACCTGTTATCCCGTGACTAAGGCTACATCCACACTAATATGTTTCAAAAACAATCTCCGTCCACACGAGCGTTTTAGCACCATTAGTTGAGCAAAATAACTAAAGAGGTCACTAAGAATGAGTAATAGTTCCAAATATACAACTAACACCCCCCCACAAACCCACCACCATAAATTTAGATCAATACCTCAGCTGAAGAAAACATCCAACTGTGCCCATGAAAAAAGCTTGTGTTTATCACACAAAAAAAGGATAGCGGTGTTAGATTAGGGTTGGGTCCCGAATCGTGGTGCCAATATGACACCAGTATATAGCAACACAGATTTCCGTGCCACTTAAATGCCTGCGCTGCTGTCTGGTGTTCTGAAATGGATGTTAAAGGCAAAAGAAGTGTGGTTCTTCTTTTTGTTGTTCAACAGCCATTGAATGATGAAATAAGTTATTGCTACTACATTTTAAATAAATTATTTAATATGACCATATGGCCTTAGCAATACACAAATCGTTCTTTAATGTCGCCGACTGCCGTTATATATATTATATATATTTATAGATTCAGGGACCGGCACCATTTTAAAAGTATCGTTTTAGCACCGGTATGATGTGATTTTACAGGGACCACAAATGACTGACTGGTCCACAACACAATGGAGACAGATGCTGAGAAAGATAGTAACATCATTACTGCTTCAAACAACTGCTGAGCTTGTGGACCTACACAGACGCTTCATCCACACACATTCATGTCTGTGTCAGAGTCATCAGAGATAATTTCAGGACACATACACACACACACGCACGCACGCACGCTATGGGAGGGTGAGATAAGGCAAATAAAAGAGGAAAAGGGCTTGGGGTTAAGTGGCAATAATGATGCAGAATCAGCGTGTGTGTGTGTGTGTGTTTGAACTCACATCAAAGTGTCTCTGGGAACCTTGTTCATGTCAACAGGAGACAGGGCAGAGGAACCCAGCATTAAACGCAAAGAGGTAGAAGGGGAAGGTAAAAAAAAAAAGAAAAGAAGAGGGGGTGTGGGGGTAAAAAGGAAACAGTACACGATGGTGAACAAAGGCTAAAGGGAAAGAGAGGACTGAGGTGGAGGAGGGTAAGAGAGGGTTAAGGAGAAGTGGGTCGGAGGTGAGAGGTTGGAGTATTAGGGCAGAGGAGGGGAGGGGACTCGCGGTAAAGGGGTTCACCTCTAGTGTGAATGCAATGAGGTAAAACCAATAGAAAGGAGGATGGAGAGAGTTCCTGTGTCATACACCCTCTTTAATTCCACCCTTCCTTCCCTCCCTCCCTCCTCCGCTGCTCCCTCTCTGCGACCGGCCCCAGCAAATTCCCTAGGGCCAGGGGCAGTCCCCTTTCAGTCTCCAGTGACACAGTAATTAGAAGTGTGGGAACTGAATCCGTCCCTCTTTCTAAGCCCCGCACTCCCACCCTCCCCCTCCCTCCCTCCTTTCGTTGGCCCTCGTCCCCCCTTACCAGGTCCCGGCTACTACCCTTCCCCTCCACTTCCTTTGCCACCTCTCTTTTTGCACCCCACCTCAGCTCTCAATCTCAGGAAGTAGCATCTACCCTCATAAAGAAGTCTCACATGAGGTTAGAAAGACATATTTTGACATCTGAGGCTGATATTGACCTCATAATAAAAACAAAGTATCTGCAAGTCTGCATCATCTACATCTAATGTGATGGATGCCTTCAAATACATAAAATGTGTTTTTAATTGACTATTTCAAGGACATTGAAGATGTGAATATCATCTACTAGCATATTCAATTAAAAATTGTATACCTAATGAGAACCCATATTGGCTTAATCCTCATGGGCCACCTGTGATGGTCATGGGAGCTACATATCACACACACTCACACACACACACACACACACACACACACAACCCCATACCCTTCATTCACCCCCCCAATCCACCCTACCTCACCCCCGCCTTCTCTAGAGCCACAGAGTTCCCTATCTCTTCGAACAGAGCAACGCTGTCTCTCCCGCTCTCTGTCAAGCCCACCACCACCCCAACCCCCATTCACTATCTCCGCGGCGATAACCATGGGAACAGCAGCACTGTGGGAACGGGCCACCAGTTGACCAAAATAGACAGCAGGAAAATGGAGGGAAAGAAAGAAAGAAAGGGCTCCCTGCATCCAAGGAGGCATGTGTGTGTCTGTGTGTGTGTGTGTGTGTAGGAGGTCCATGGGATCATCCAGACAGACAGGTACTCAGGCACTCCAGTCACCTCTGGTTTCCACCGGCAACAAAGGGGACGTTAGGTGGCTTGAGTTGCTACATTAATTAATTCATGGTTATGTGGCTTTGGTTTGAGTTGGTGGGACATACCAAGAGCTTTCCTTCTCACACACACTTTACACGGTCCTACAGTTACTAGATAGCAGTGTCCCATGCAAAAAGGCTAAACCCTTAACCACAAACACTCACACCCTAACAGCACACTAATACTACACTATCACACACCCAGTCACACCCGCAACCACACACCTCTAAAAGCACACGTGAAAACTCAAGCATTAAGTCTAAAAGTTTACATAAGGAATGAGATGAATGGAATGACTGGCATTCAAACATTTTAAATAGTGGTGCGTATATAAAAAATACCAAAGATGCTCTTTTCAATAATAATAATACATCTTGACTGTGACATGTCAGAATATTCAGTGTTTCCTCTGGGATTGTTTTTCCAGCAGTAGTGCTAAAGTGCTTGAGTTTTATTTTGCGCCGTCTGAAGAAATTTAGCACGTTCGCTGACACAAGGAGGACTTTAAGACACTTATTTGTACAGTCGTAGATGTTGAATTATGTTGAATAAAATGCTTCAAGACTTCTTGCCTCTTTCCTCTCCCTCCTGTCACCTCTCTCTCCATACTTTCCTGTCTCACCTGTACTAGCTGTCATCCTGTCTAATAATGGAATACATGAAGTAAAGTAGGCTACTTGATTAAGCAACCTACAAGAATAAAATCAAATAACTACTGACAGGCATTTTCAGATTTCACATACAGGAGACAAAATATGCGTCTCCCTTTATCCAACTAAGCCCATCTTCATCATTACCATCATCAGCCTCTCTTTTCCTTACCAAAAAGTTTACCAAACTCATCTGACAAATCAAAAATATATCATTAGAATAACAAGCACAGAGATTTACAGGGAACAGTTTGGTTGAAAACTATTTGAATTTCTGTTAGCTGTTTAATGAGCATGTGCTGAAAAGGAAATAGGTTAAGATTATTGATGTCCCTAATATTAAGTAATTTCGAACATTATTAGGTTTTGTCACATTACAAACAAGCTTAGTTAAGCTAATCAAATCATAACAGAAAACATATTGCCTCGTAAAAACTCACACCATCTAAGCATAGGCCTAATGTTACATTCATTAATAAACCGTAATTTGATCCGAAATTTGCTACTGACGATTCTACCTCGGGGGGCCCCCAACATGCGTCATGTTCAGCGTCGTCTCTACGTCTTAGCTGAACTTCGTTGTAATAGGTAGGCAGTAAGATCGGCAGCAGAGCCTTCATTGCGGCCAACTGCTCTTTCAAACGGCAATAACCATTAACAGACTGCTAAACGGTGGCAATGTCTAGGGGTGTTCGATTTATAATCCTCGCCCATCCCTATCCCGAGTCTATGGTTACATAAAGTAGAGATAGCGAGTTGATTGCGTTTGGGGCGATTTTTATATAGCAGCGGCAGTAATTTAGCAGCGGCACTGCACATACAGGGGAAACAATGATATTATATTAGTTTTTCCCTTTTCTTTTAATCATGGTTGCTCTTCATCTTCATCATTATCTCATTTATATTTGCAATTGGTGCAGTCTTCATTTCCTTTTATTAAAAGGCACATGGCAACTTTGTTTTATTAATTAAGGTTATTAACATTATAATTTCATTATCTGACTTTGGATACTATAGGATTTTTTATTTTGTATGTACCAGAGCCTTACTGGGCCCTTAGTCATAGGAAAATATAATTGGATATCAGAGATGTGATTCCTGTGGAGGAAGGTCTGGCTAGTCCACACAGCATTCCGGGATGGGAGAAAAACATGCTCTGGTTTATTGGCATTTCTTTAAACCAATCACAATCATCACGGGCGGCGCTAAGCTCTGGGAAGAGCAACGGTGCCGCTGCAAAACAGCCTCTGGAAGGAACTTGTTTTGATGGAACGTGTACTTTCAAAAGTTGTTTTAGTCGTGCAACAGAAAACTCAGATTGGACAGATAGTCTAGCTAGCTGTCTGGATTTACCCTGCAGAGATCTGAGGAGCAGTTAACCACAGCCCTCAGAAATTGTCCAGAGTTTTAAAATTCCAACAAAAAGAAAGCGTAAGGTAACAGACATCCGGCCGAAAAGAGTGAAATCCGGCGGAATTTCCGGCGGCAAAGGGAGCAATCCAAGAAGTGAAACGTGGATAACGACTACTCCAATAATAACCTCACAACTTGAATACACACTTCTGTAGATATCAGGATAAAACAAAACTGGCATAGCTGAACTATGCATCAAAGCTGCTCATACTTATTGTTTGGTATGTTTTCATTGGTGCATAGGCAATGCTGCTGGTATCCAGAGAGTACAAACAAGAATACATGCATGCAAACACACTTCTCAGACATCATGGCATTAGTTAAAATGCTGGGCTGCAGTTCCTATGAGAAACATTAGACACTGGTTTTCCTTGGCCTGAAAGAGGAGGAGGAGGAAATAGGGAAAAGACGCAAGTTGTGCATCATCATTTTTTTTTTTTTTTTTTTTTTTTTTTACCTACTGCGGGCCTAATTTTCCATCCCATTTATATCCTGTGTCTCTCAGTAGTTTAGAAGTCCCAGACATGTAAGGTCTTCCGCTTTTATTTTATCTCCCATTTTCACTCACCCAAATTTACAGTATTTATCTACATTCAGTCTATCTCCTTCTTTCCCTCTGTTGCATTTTATATACCTCTTCTCTGAACTCTCTCTTTGCTCTTTTCCCTTCTGATTTCTATCAATCCATCTACCCTCTCTATCTATTTACACTGCCCCCCTTTGCTCTTTCAGGCCTTTCCCAGGCCAAGGAGCCTAGAGCCTTCTACCTCTTTGCTGCATGGGGGAGAGGGGTTTGTCTGCCTGACATTCTCTCATTCCCATCCTGCGAGGACTTTCACTTTAATCTGACTCTGTGAGTAAGTGAGGAGAAAGAGAGAACAAAACACATAAAATATGTGTGAGTGTGTGCCTGCAGCTCCCAAAGAAAACAGACTTCTCATCTCCTGATAGCATCACATCACGCAAACTGCAGGCTTTGGGAAGACCCACGGCAAGACTTAGTTTCAGAGCTGGCCTCACATTCCCGAGACTTACACATGCACATACAAGCAGTACAACATGACGAGAACGCAGGTCAGACATTCAAAGAATGTTCACAGAATGTACAGACCTACACCCAGAACATAAACTGTGAAAACACACAGTCGCAATGATGATGTACACAGTTTCACACATCAGAGACAAGTGAAGAAAACAGCGATATATCACAGGAGCATCAACTATGGAACGCAACACACACAGTGGTACAGAACAGTGGTTGAGTTCACAAACCACAGACTATGTGGGGGGGGGGTTACCATCTTTTATCTCTGTCTCCATGAGGTTTAAATTTAATTGTTGACACAACTCATTCTCGGAAAACACACACACACACACACACACACACACACACACACACACACACACACACACACACACACACACACACACACACACACACACACACACACACACGTATAAAAAATATACTCACAATGGATTGGATTATTGTTGTAAAGCTACATAGGTCAGAGGTTCCCAATCTTTCTGGGTTTCTATCCCATCATTTGCATTAACCACATTCACGTGACACTGAAGGTTTAAATCAGTTCTTGATTGATGCTAGAAGAAAAACCTACAAGGCCCTGGTTCCTCCGGGCCAGTCTGAGTTGCCTTTCAGAAAGTCTTGCAAGTCTTGCACAAGCACTATAAGATTCTACAGAAACTGGGAATCATGGAGCATCCACCTTTTACTCAGACTTCTGTCAGAGATTTTTTTTTTTTATCTTAGCAGTCTGAAACTCTATAAATATTAGACAGGAAGACACATACAATCACAGAATTTCAGTACCCCTACTCTTGTGTGACTCTAAGCGCAAACACAACAGACCACACACATTCGTCATGTTGAGAAGCAACAATCATGAGCTAAAAGGTAGCTAAAATTACGCAGTTAATAACCTAACATTATCAAAACACAGCAGGGAAGGATAACATGACTTGCTTCCGACTCCTTCATGCCATAGGGGATGTTTTTATTGTACCTGCCTCTGGCTAGGCATCTTTTCTTTTCAAATATTGTTTTTTATAACTGTCTACCAGAGTTTATACTGGTGTCCTAAACACATGAAAAACATTCCACAACATATCCAACGATAAACTTTTAGTTTTGCATTCTAGAGCTGGGTGCTATGAGGCAATTTGCCCATGTAATTAAACTACAAAAACTAAATCCTACAAACTTTAAATTTAATAGAACTAGTACAGTGCCCGTACAAAATGTGCCTGTTTGGAACGGGCTGCTTGCTTGGCCTATGGTATTGCTCCTTGTAGCATTCTCCAGAACCAAATTGTACCCCCCAATTACTTTCAGAAGGACCCCAAACCACTTAATATGGAACTCCACTGTATAGCCTACTACTGACTTACAGTGTACTTCTACATCAGAGGAAGACATTGTACTACTACATTTACCTGACAGAGAATGTTGCAGATTCAGAATTTAATCACACAATATCACAATTAAAATGTGGAGTAATCAGACATTTTCCTCATGGCAGTGCGCTACCCATCCGGCCTGTTATGAGAGCCAATCAGCAAAAAAGAAATTCCTCAACCGTTATTGTTTGGCCATTTAGTTTTATTCACAGTTTTTGAATATTCAATATCCAATGCTGTCCAACCCGCTCCAAAATCCAAACCCCAAGTTCATTGGGTACCCAGAAAACCAAGTGTGAAGTAGATTGGATTAACGGTTCATGAGATATTTCAGAGACAGACCACACACACACACAACACACACCACACACAACACACACACCACATACAACACACACACACACACACACACACACACACACACACACACACACACACACACACGAGAAAGACTGGCTCCATGTTAGCCTGTTAAGTTGTTTGCCTCCAGACAAACTGATGTAACCCTCATATTCTTGGCTTAAACCTACAATCAAGTTATTCTCTCTCCTGGAAGTCACAGCAATCAGCTCACAGTCCCAAAAAAAAAAAAACTTCAAATAGTGGGTAATAAAAAAATAATTGGGGTTCTGCCAAAAGGACCCATTTGTAATGTCACATGTGAGCAAGCATGGCTGCCTCCAAAGCTTGACTGGAAGTGGACGAGTTACACAAGCTACTAAAGTGGGCCCGTGTGCCACAGGGTTGTGATAATAACGACCCTAAACCTCTCAGCTATTTCTCACTGGCAGGTATTAGCATGGTTGACAAGAGTTATTTATCATGCAGGCAGAATGCAGTTCAGATGGTTTGCTATGTTGCACTGCGTGTTGAGTGTAGGAGAATGAGCTATCATTCACTAAGCTGCAAAGACTGAAGATCACATTTCACTATCGCAAGGGAAACCATTATACCATGACCACAGACACAAAGACAGTCATACCAGCAGTATCTGGGAGAGGAAAACATGATTGCTGGGACTAGTTCTCACAACATTTTTCTAATGTTACCTGCTTGATTTCCATTTCATTGGTGAAAGAAAAAATTGTGGGTAACCTTTAAGTAAATTTAGACAAGATAGTTGCATGGTACACACAATTAGTGCTTTAATTGTTCACAAATATTTTCAAATTTCTAATCAGAAATTTTTGACCTACTTTTGCAATTGGTTTTTATATGGTCTGGACATGCCCTAATTGAGTTATTTAGCCTGACTTATACACCTGAAAGATACACACATTTTCAGGTTATTCAACACTGTGAACAATAATGCATTTAACGGCTTCATTATCTGTTTTCTGTGTGGTACTGTTGTCGTTTGCTGACCCAGGCTTTGTAATTATATTGCAAATAATTCTGCCTCCCTTAGGAGACTATTTAGACGCAGAGGGCAATCACTCACAGCAGCACAGTCTGGCTATGCAGCTACTGTACTCTAAAAAACATGAGAAACTTCCTCTTTCTGTGTGCATGTTTGAGAGGAAGGCATCGGTAAGTGGTTCCCTCTCCCTGAGCGGCAGGGGAAAGTAGACCCTCTTGAGTGCCTCTCGGCTTCCCCACCTCCCCCATGAGCCAATAGCGCGCGCGCATACACACACACACACACACACACACACACACACACACACACACACACACACACACACACACACACACACACACACACACACACACACACAGACACAGACACAGACACACAGACACACAGTGTGGTTTCTCCTCTGGAGGGGAACATAAACAGGGCTGTCTGTCTGCGAGCGGAGAGCTAGTTCTCATGACATCACCACCCGGCAGGAATGCTCTGCCCCGTCAAAACCCCTCCACTGGCCAGCAACTCGCACACACACACAAACACATACATACACAAAAACACATGTTGAATGATTTATGCACGTCCACATTTTCACAGGGAAATGTACCACATACGCAACATGCACCCAACTGGCATTTTGAGCTATTATCTCACCTCTGGACTTTTCTTACTTTGCAACTGTTTTTCATTTCTCACTGCACACAGAAATCGTATTCCTCTGCATCTCTTCCCTTAGCTTTATCACACTGTTTTGCTCATTCTACCCCATCATTTCTCATCCTCTCTGTATCTGTATTGGCTGTACACAGTGTCAGACCACACACAGACCACAGAAACAGAGAGCAAGCATGAGCGAGCAATGAAAAACACTCAAGTATAACTGCCTGATTATAGAAAATAAAGATATAACACCTATGAGAAACTTTGTGTGTGTGTGTTTGTGTGTGTGGGTGTGGGGGACATGGGAAATTACGCACTACTTCATTGTATTGGTGTTTGGAGGAAAAGCCCTATTGAAGCTCTCCCTCCTTCCTTCTCACCTCTCTTCCTCCCTCTCTAACGCTCTCCTCTGTTTTCCATCCCTCCATCACTTCCTACCTCATCTTTCTCTTCCTAGACATCTCCCCTTTCTATTTTCGCCTTCTTATTTCCAGCTTCTTGCTCCTCTCTCTCAATCTCAACCTGTCACTGCAATGTTTTCTCGCAATTTCTGTCCCTTCTCGTTTTCCGCCTCTCTGTTTCTCTCAGGCTCAAGCAGGGACAGGAAGCAGCTTGGCTCTCAGACAATGGAACACATCAAAAAGCAGCACCAGCCTCACCAACTTCTCACACACACACACACACACACACACACACACACACACACACACACACACACACACACAAAGACAAACAGGACATTCCAGCTGCCGGCTGCACCGGATTCCTCGCCTTGGCTAATCTGAAACGGAGGAGAGTGAGACTGGGAGTGGAGCGGAGCAGGGAGGCAGGGTGAGAACAGGGAGAGCAGGGGAGATGGAGAGAGACAGGGCCAAGCAGAGGGTGAGAAGGAGAAATAGATACAGGGAGGGAGAAATGTTGGGGTACAAAAAAGGGGGTAATTGGAAAGGAGGGATTAGGGAAGGTGAAGCATGACTGAAAAGGGATTTGTGAATGTTGCTGTTACAATGTGTTACTGTAAAATCTATGTTTGCATACAATTGTGTTCTCTTGTTGTCTAAAAAGGCATATGATTGTGGTATGCATACCCATTATGATACATTATACTGTAAGTACCTGCCAAGAGACAGTAGATGAAAGTCTATTATCTCTAATCTATATTAATGTTGATTTGTACATCATCACTGATACATTTGATTCTTAAAAGGATGTTTGAATTTGTTGTCATCAGTGATTCAAATATGAATGTGTGTGTAATTTAAATCATCAAGTAGGCACAAATGTGTTGGCATGAATGCTGTGTAAAAACTAAAAAAGGACAGAAACCAAAGAGAGGAGAAACAATGTGTTATAACAATGTGGGAAGATGAAATAAGGTATTGAGAATAAGAGACAGAACAAGAGAAACTGGGAGTGGAAGCAGAGAGAAATACTATGGCCATGTTTACAGTGCTGCAGGTACATTTTAAACACACCATTTACAGTATATTTAAAAAATAATATTTTTTCTTAGGTTTCCGTACTGAAAGGCCTTCGTCCAGCTTGACTTTTAGGCAGTAGTCAAACAAACCAGTATAAAGAGATTGTTTTAAACATGTAGACCGTTTTGCAAACAAGGGCGGATACGCACTCTGACAGAGCTTTGTTCCTTAGACTCTCTCTGTGTTTACTTGCTTTCGGTTCCAATATACAGATTGAAAAACACAGGTGCTGGCATTGATACGTCTCTGGTTTACAACTGCTCAACTGTAAAAGAATTACATTATTGACAGTCATACATGCTACATGCTTATCTAGGCTGATCAACTTGTGTGACCGACTATGGACTCAATCACAATGTTTGTTTACAATAACTTTCGGGTAGTAAACCCCTGCGTCCTGCACTGTACATACAATTTAACAGCTCTGAGTAAAACAGGACAATGAACTGGATACTCTCTCATCTCATTCATCTAAAATGCATTATGCTGATGCTTTCATATGTCAACACTTTTACTAACATTAGGTTGAGGACCTATTTTACCTGTTGGGCCACAGATTAAAAGAAAATGACACCACCCCAAACTAGCAGTTAGCCCGATTGACAGTCAGACGCTGCTGTTCGTAACGCTACATTTGGTTTATTAAAGACGTGACCAAAGCAACACAGTACAGAAAATAAGCACAGCAGAAACGTCAGATAGGTCAGACCTCCATGTTTAACTATATATCTTTAAATGTTACACTTACGGCTGAAAATGACAACAGAAATAAAGAAATTTGCTGATTTCACATTTTCCCCGGAATTCAACTGGTATTTGTCTACAAGGAAGTGATTTTGTGTTAGCACAAAGTCATGGTGATTCAGTCTAAACACAAATACAAAATAAGTCATCACAGAGAAAGCTGGAAGCAGCAGGAAGCTGGCTTCTTAACAAATGATTACCTTTCGAATGATTAGCTCTTTAATTTAATATCCTTAAAAAACAAACAACCATAAGAGAAAATTCAGTGGTGCCTGAGTAACTATAAATTCACACACAAGCATGCACACACAGATACATATCATGCATGCAATCGCACACGCACACACAGGGGCCAACTAGACTGTGGGAAAATAAGCAGGCATGATTTCTTAAAGACCAGATGCTTGGTGAGTGATGGCTCATCTTCTTCCTTATCTATCTGTGTGTGTGTGTGTGTGTGTGTGTGTGTCTGCTATTGTGTCTGCTCAAACAGCCATGAGAATCAACTTCAAAATGAGTCAGGAACACTAAAGACACATTTCACAGGTTACAGGCTGCCGTATTTTTATGTGGGATTTTTCAAACCTCTTCCCAAAAAAACTGCCTACTTCTTACAATTTCAACATTTAACTGCTACAGCAGACTAATTATATGTTGCAGCCATCTACTGCAGCTCAAATGAGGATATCTATACTTTTAGCTGAACCGGGATTCTTAACCATTAAAATACAGTGTGACCTCAAGCATTTCACATACTAACTAGGCCTGTCACAAATGATTACTCAATCCTCTGATAGCAATTATTTGAGGTGAGTGCGATCATTTTGCATAATCGATTGATTCCGCAATAAAGGAAATTTAAAGCCAATGTTACTAATGTGGCAACACATAGAAAGTGAATAAGGTGTTTTTTTACCAGCTGGAAAAACGTGGAGAAAGAGAACTTTGCTATCTAGATCTTACTGCTGTTGGACTGTTTCAGCTCATATGAGACCATATTTGTTCCTCGATTCATAGAGTCTCCCCGACGGGTGCAGCAGTGTGTTTGACAGCTCTAGGGGAAGTTAGGCTGGAGTTAGCTTACATCCAGCTTTTCTAATTACATAATTCACAGACAAATGTTTGGATGGAAACATGGTGTTATAAGAGTAGCATGGGTTCTTTTAGGAGTAGTTCAGTGTGTAGTGCAAGCGTAGCGAGTGTGTGGTCGAGTGAGAGTGACGGTGGGTGCGTTCAGAGGAGCAGGTGTTGGCGATTGGAGCAGAGAAGAAAATAGCAGTAAAGTTGTCAAGTGGTAGTAAATGTACAGTGTAACACCAAAGTGAGCCTCAACTTCGGCCCTAGAGGCAAAACAAAGTCTTCCCTGTGCCTCCCGACCACAGTCTGGAAGCTGAAGCAGGAACGGTTAACACTGGCTTTGTGTTTCCCCGTTGCTTTTGAAAATAAAATCAAGCCTCTTTTTACATTAATTGTCTTGAACCACGTTTTCGTTACATCAGGTCCACCTACACAACAGTTTTAGAACAAGCTTTTTAAAAATAAATCTGTGCAGCAGAGCGAGAGGTGAAACATTGTTTTTTGAAGATTATTTGACACTGCTTTGCCAATGATCGCATCATTTCGATGAGCAGCCATTGACATTTACAACATGGATTCAGGTCTAGTTGCAAAGCCACACAACAGCACTGCTGTGTAGCATAAAATGAAAATAGACAATTAAATTGTTAATCGCAATTATTTGTAGGACAATTAATCGTCAACTAAATTTTATGATCGACAGCCCTAATTCTAACTATATTTTTCCTCAAAGATGAACTAAATTGAATTCTTCAGATTAGGGCTGCAACTAACGATTATTTTCATAGTTGATTAATCTGTTGATTATTTTCTCAATTAATCGATTAGTTGTTTGATCTATAAAAATGTCAAAACATGGTGAAAAATCTGGCTCAGTGTTTCCCAAAGCCTAAGATGACGTCCTCAAGTGTCTTGTTTTGTCCAAAACTCAAAGATATTCAGTTTACTGTCACAAAGGAGAGAAGAAACTAGAAGATATTCACATTTAACAAGCTAGAATCAGAGAAATCTTATTTTTTTTAATAAAAAAATGACTCAAACAATTAATCGATTATCAAATAGTTGGCGATTAATTTAATAATTGACAACTAATCGATTAATCGATTCATCGTTGCACCTCTACTTCAGATAAGTACAACAATATTAACATGTGTAAAAACTATGCAGAACTTGTTTTAATCCTGTTTACATTTTTAGGTCCAGACTGATTACCATTTATCAACTATCAGCAAAATCCGGATTTTGCATTTATTTGCTATATCATGCTATATCTCTATCGGAAGAAATATCCTTATCCTAATATCAGTGATAGTGATTTCAACCACATCACCTATTATTAATCCAATAACTGTACTGTACATACATACACTTATATTTACCCTTGCATACCCTCTTCATTAGTGTGAGCCACCGGTTCCCCTTTCAATGACTTGTTTATGAATTTCAGTGAAGCACACAGGAATACTTTCATATTTCTGATGAATGATCACTCAATGAGTCAGCATCTCATTCCAGGAAAGAAGTCATCTCCATAGAAAACGTAGCAGCTAAGTGAAAGTTAAATATTTGTGGTCATGTCTTAATTGCTCACTTATTCATAAACTCACACATTGGGGTTACACAACAATCACAATGGCCTTTCCTAAATTTAGCTGCCCTACAGACAGACAGAAAGACAGACGCAGCGACAGCACGTCCCCCTCCAGACAAAAACACACAAAGGAGACGGACATACAGGCTGCCAATCAGTCACTCATAACTACACCCACTAACTAACTACATGTGTGTATGCCAGAAAGAGTGAATGTGAGGGTGACCTGTGTTATGTGTGAGCTTTCTCCCAATGTGTGTGTAATCGCTTTTAGCACTTTCTCAAACCGTATGTGTGTAACAGGAGACGTGAAGCCCTCGCCACACACAGTGGGAAATATTTGGAATGGTTTCCCTCGGAATGTCTTGGCGTGCCTATGGAATGCCCCCCTCCTCACCACTGCCTCCTCCCCTTTCTCCCCGTCGCTCCCCTGAGAGGGGAGGGAGAGTGGAAAAACAGTGGGACACATAAAAACCTATTCTGTCACCACGAAAAACAGTACATGCACAGAGACAGAACCCGAATGGAGACGAAGCCACAGAGCTCAAATGCACTTACAAACACACTTTGTATAGGTTTGTGAAAATGCGTGTTTGTGTTTTTTGTTTTGTTTTTTTTACAGTCTATGGTTTGGGTATATAGCTTGTTTGTGACCAAAGTGTGACCCTGTGCATATGTGTGGTTATCTACAAACTCTGTGTGCATTTAAAAATAACAGTGAAATATGAATTAAGGTGTGTGAGAATATACGAGTCTATAAAAAAAAGTGTCTTCTGTTTTCTACTGCATTTTAACGCATATGTACATCCTGATACCGTCTACTTCTATTTCACTCACATGCACAAATATACACACACATGCACACACACAGCCAGTGAAGGGTAACTTTAAACGTGTCTCAACCTCTCACATTCCTCCTGTTTCTTAGCCCGCGGCTCTCTTTGTAGATCAAAAGGACAGACAAGTCTTTCTATCCCCTCGCCCTCCTCCACCTCTTCTCTTCCTTCAATGCCACCTTTCTCAGACACTCTCTCTTCCTCTCGCTCTTCCTCACTCAACAAACACTCATCTCGCTTGCACACATGCACTGATAATTTCTGACTTTCTCACACAATCTCTCTGTAATTCCGTCTCAATGACTCCATGTTATTTTTGTCTTTCTCCCGAACTTACTCACTACTCCTCAGTTGCTTTTGCCATCACCTCTGTTCTCACTTCTCTCCCTCCCTCCCTTTTTCCTCTCCCTAACCCCATCTCTCTCCCACCCCTCCCTCTCACGGTGTGGCGGTTCCTGTTGCTCTTGTTTTCACTTCCCCAGTAGTCTGGTGCGTGGGAACCAGTGATTCTGCTGCAATAGTGTCTATGACTGATTCTGAGTGTGTGTGCATGTGTAAAGTTGCTGAGGTGACTGTGTGTGTATGAAGGTGTCTGTATGTGTTTATCAGTTTTGAAAGTGTATGCTTATTACCGTGTGTGTGTGTGTGTGTGTGTTTCAATGGCTTCATGTCTATCAGGATATCTTTGCTATCTCAACACGTCTATCAAAGGCCAGTAAGGGACATCTGATAGAACTGCACAGCCCAACGGAAAGGTGTGTGCTTGTGTGTATGTAAAATATAGATGCAGCAGGCATCAGTGGTAATGATATAACTGAATAAGGAAACTGTAATGGACCAATAGCCAACTCCACCCTCTTACCCAACCCATTGCAGGAATCCACACAGATGAAATTTAAGGATTACAGACTAAGTTAATACAGTGACACTCATCAACATTTTTACATAGTAAAGATGTATCTCTCTTAATATATTTTTGGGGCTCAAAATACACTTTCTTTTTCACAAATTAATATACTGTGAATAAACTATCACTAAATGTTTATTACTTAAGAAACATTTTAACAGTATATTTGTTCCAATAAGTTCAATATCAATATTCAAACACATTTACAGTATAGTATACTGTATAGTATGAATAGTTTTTACATCCTGTAGTTTTCATTTGTGCCAGAGTGGAGGGACAAAGCTATATTCTTCTGAGTTGAAAAATGATATGTTAGCCATGGGAAACTATTTTGAACAACAATGGTTTTAACATGTTACTGACTTTAGGAGGAACCAAACATTTTCTTTCAACTGAAAATGTTATCAATGTGGCTACAAAGCAGAAACAGCTGCATTTGGATGCTTGATTGGCATACAGAATATGGATGAAAATAAAAATGTATCTTGTTTATAACAATTCAAAGGCTTTGTCAACAACTAGGAGGAACCACGTGGAATTTAATCTTTAATTTCTCCTGCATGTCTTTTTTTATTTTTTATATAACAATAAATGTTTCTTTCTGGGCTATCCAGTTCATCCTGTGTGGTAGGTCTCTGCCATGTTTATTTATTTTTATATGGGCAAGTACAGTACATGGCACAGACCAATGCCATATACCACAGCACTTATAGCCTAAGCTAGTTTATTTACAATGCGGTCCCTAGATGGGCATTTAAATACATGACCGAATCCAGTTTTACTACAGGGAGACATTACTTTAAAGTTAGCATGATTCTTCCTTCATTTTAGATTGAATACACCAATACATATATCTTTAAAGTTAGTTAACATAACTTCTAAAAGAACCACTCTCACTTTTCTGGAGTTGGGTTTTCTCAGAGCCACACCGATGATAAATCAATTGCAGATAAATCCATCAAACACAATAAATGAAGATTACATAATTGAGTGAATCATAAAAACCACAGTGTTTCTTTTGTTTTTACCACTTCATTGTATGCAAGTACACGTAAGAATGCAGACAAGGACACACTTGCACAGGAGGCCCTTCTCCATCTCCCTTTCCCTCTTGGGGTCTCCATAGTGGACACACATTCCAATGCCTCTGTTGGGCCTATTGATACACAGAGACAAACATTAACCCTTTCCCTGCACAATCTTTACACACACGCACACGTCTGTGGTTAATCTTCTCTTCTGACTTTTTTTTTTACTTCTCTTTCCTCAGGACATTGATCAGTGGTGTATGTGCATGAGGGAGAAACACTGAGAAACAAAGGGAGAGAAACTAACCCATCCATTGCTAATCAGAGAGCTTTACAATCAGATAACAAAGGGGTTAACTTTGCCTGGGTGGGCCAAAGACCAGCCCCCAGGATGAAACTCTCTCTCTAACCACACACACACACACACACACACACACACACACACAAAATTTGCATATCGTATTTTATAACCTGTGTCTTTAAGGTAATAAATGAGCGTATTCAACTCATTTACTGTTGGTCTTCAATTTTAGATCATCTTCAAAAAATAAATTCCATTAAATTATCAAGGATTAATTAAAAAAGCAAAGGTAGTTTTTTTTCAGTTAGCTATCATTTCATGTTAATTTAATTTAACATATTTTAAATTAGAATATATAGTTATGACCTGAATGAGGTTATAAAAGATTACCCCAAAGATTACCAAAGGACAAAAGTTGTCTCACGTTTGCTGAGGCAGTGCTGTTAATGGTGGTGTGTAACAACAAAGTCACATTTGGCCCTTCTTTAGCCATAATATATCAAAGTGACATTGACTTGAAGTGGCATCAGGAGTGACCAATAAATAGGAAAAGTAGGCGGATGACCATTTGGCCACTGTGCATGTGTTTTATCGTGGTATCATCAAGACAGGAGGTAGGTGGTCCAGGTGTTTTACATCTTGGGTCTGAAAGAAATGCACCCAGTGGTGTATCTTGACACATTTAGGGCCTCCCACCAGGAGCAGGCCAGAACACCCAAGTTTAGAAACTTTGTCCTGCAAAGATACCCCTCCCAATCACAACCGCCGCCACAGACACACAAACACAGTCGCAGCACACACAGGTTTCCCTTAACAGCCACCCATGGAGATATCTACAGGTCATGTACCATAAATCCGACAATGATTGGTAGCAACAAGCTGACTGACAAACATCTTTTCCAGGCTCCACAAACATGATTGAATAGGAATTAGAATAATGCAGTGCATTGCACACTTATGTGTATCTGTATCCAAGTAAGCAATGTTTCTGTAATTGAGGAAAGAAGAATATGATACTGAAAGGTTTTTATCCAGTTTCATTTCTCCTCTAGGTTCAACTTGTTTCCATCCTGGTTCCCTTTTGGTTAAATTAGAAAAATATCTCGTGTTTAATTCATACCACTGAATGATTCTATTTATTTTCTCATACATCCATCTAACCCTCCTTTTGATACCACTTACACAAGTCCAGGTTGTGGTGGCAGCAGGCTAAACAAGTAACCCAGTTACCCTAGTAACCCATCCTTCTCTTCAGCCACATCCTCCAGCTCCTACTGGTGTCCCCGAGGCATTCAAAGGCCATATGGGATAACTAATCCTTTTCAGTGTCTCCTGGGTCAGCCCCAGGTTCTGGAACAAGAATAGCTCACAGCCTCAACTGGCCACCTTAAAGGAACACGCCGACTTATTGGGACTTTTCACCGTAACCCCCAGAGTTAGATAAGTCCATACATACCCTTCTCATCTCTGTGCGTGTTGTAACTCTGTCCGACGACTCCACCGGTAGCTTAGCCTAGCACAGATCCTGGAGGTAATCGGTTCCAACTAGCCTACTGCTCCGAATAAGTGACAAAATAACGCCAACATTTTCCTATTTACATGTTGTAATTTGTATAGTCACAGCGTGTACAAATAACAAGGTCACATGAGACACAGCATCTTCTAACCGTATTTAACTGGGAACTATATTCTCAGAAAGGCGAAGCATTGCTACTCTCTGCTCAGGGCTTCTCAGGTGCTGCAAGCATATCACTCCGCCCAAGTAGCAGAAGTAGCAGTGCTTTGACTTTCTGAGAATATAGTTCCCATTTTATATACGGTTAACCGTGAATAAGCTAAAGCCCCAATAAGTCGGCATGTTCCTTTAAACGTGAAGGTGCAACGGTTCAACTTCAAGCTCCTTCCTCATTCCTTTCAGTAAAGGTGAGCCCATTTTGGCCACTTGTATAAAAAATCTCATTCTCACTTTTACCACAATAATCCAGTACAACACCTACATTACTTACATTTTCTCAAAAAAAATTTTTTTTTAACTAGTGTTTTATAAAGACCCTCTTCTTCATTTTCCCTTATCGTACATTTCTTTCTTTCTCTTTCTCTCAGTACTATGCAAAACACCACAGCCACCATATTCTTTGTTCTCAGAATTCAGGAAGTTTAGCATTGTTTTATAACCACAGAAACAGCCAGGGTATTTATATTGCTTGTACGTTTTGCTGATATAGGAACTGAAGCTTTTTCTCTCTCTCATTGAAAGCTGTTGCATGTATGTACTGTTTAGTCTTGGACCTCAACTGGTGAACTTATGACTGTGCCCATAGTACTCACTATTTCCCAATATGTATGTATTGATAATTACTGGCATTATATTAATTAGTAAAACAATACAGACATTTTTTTTAAATTAATTTAATAAAAACACACTCTGAACCAGCGTGGATTTCCCTACCTGGCAGCGGCTGAATATGTCACTGGGAGTGAGCTGGACATTGAAGTGTCTGAGGACTCGAACAGCCTGGTCTCTGGCCTTTTCTGAACAGTCTAGGGACAGACAGCGACCCTCACCCACCTGGGACCGCAACTATGTGGGGAGACAGAGGCAACATGTGTATACAAGCAAACAACCTGGAACCAAGGCAAGCCCACTAGCAGCCTCAACATAAACAGCAAGGCTGTGGAACACCCTAGACGTATCATCCTAAACACACACACACACACACACACACACACACACACACACACACACCAAGAGTTTACATATGTTAGTACTTACACTTTGGAACGGTTGTCCACATGTGAGTATGAAACGGCCTTCAGCTTGTGCTAACTGACACACAACAAATACACATCAGAACAAAACAAAAAGCATAAATGCAGTAATGTTATTATTGGTTATCTAAAATATGTAACATTTTGGCTTTGTGAGTTCTTTTGTTTGTGTTTATTGTGTATAAAAAGGTATGTGTGTGTCTTCTGCTCGGACTGCTAACTAACCTTTGCCGCTACTCTGTGATCATCGGTATTCTCCAACATGACCACATCGACTCCTAAACAGCGCAGGTACCTCCCGAGTCCCTGTAGCATGTTGTCACACACCACCCGCAACTGCTGGGGGGGCAGAGCAGGGGTGTCTTCTGAGGGCTTCTCGCCACACAGGAGGCCTTTCTCTGTGTCGGAGCGAGGGGGACTGATCCTTTGAGCCCCCTGACATTCCTAAATAGACAGAGACAATAATGTGATACTTAACTGATCCCCACAGGGGGATTTTCTTTTCACTTGCACCACAGTACAGGGAGGTCAAAGCACAGGGTGAGCTATACAACTGCACCCCTGGAGCTGATAGGAACTGCTGAAGTGTCTTGGTCAAACACATGCTCAAACCCAGGTTCTTCCGTTTAACTGTATTTATTGTGTCATTTGGAAGCTCAAAGCTCTAAGAATTGTTATATGTATCAGCACAATAGTTATGAAAATAAATAAAAATGGGTTGGATCTAATTTATTGCAGTCTGGGAAGTTAAACAAACATCAGAAATAACCCAAGTTCTAAATAAAAGTCCAGAAAAATGCTAAAATTTGAAAAATTTGAAAAATCTCATACACACTGTCCTTCTGATTCAAAGACCCTCCTAAAGTTACCTGCTTTTTTCCCTCATGTTCCTTGTTTATTCATAGCAAAGTAACAGGAAAGTGTACAGAAATGTGAAAAGACCACCATATTACACTTATTCAGAGTCAATTGCTAACATGTCAAGGAGGGTCAAGAACAGGCCAAGTAGGTAATGGATTCTGGCTTCCACAATCCCATTAATGAAATTTTCAAACTATCTGTAAAAGTCTTCATTTTGTCCTCCTTGCAAAATGAATGTATTCTAACATCCTAGACCAAAAGACACGTGGTATCAATTGAAACCTCATAAAAAAATAAAAACACTATCAATAACAGCAATTGCTGGTGAAATGGTAATTGACTCCAGACCTCTTTGCCATGGGCCTGTTTCATCTGCTTGGCATGTTTCTCCTTCTGTTTATTGTCTGCACTCTTCTCTGATTGGCTTGATGAGATGCTGCGCAGGTCAGCTGGTAGCCCAAAGTAAGCTGGGTTTCTGGAGAGGACAGAGTATACATCCAGCAAACAGTAGGCATCTGCCACTAGAAGGAGGTTAAGAAACAAGAGAGAGAGAGAGAGAGAGAGAGAGAGAGAGAGAGAGAGAGAGAGAGAGAGAGAGAGAGAGAGAGAGAGAGAGAGAGAGAGAAAGGGGGAGG
Source organism: Sander lucioperca (assembly GCF_008315115.2). Taxonomy (NCBI): domain Eukaryota; kingdom Metazoa; phylum Chordata; class Actinopteri; order Perciformes; family Percidae; genus Sander; species Sander lucioperca. The sequence goes on along the minus strand of NC_050173.1, from coordinate 11,391,713 downwards.
AGGTATTGGTTTGCAGTAGTCAGGGGATAACAAAATAATCTGTGATATTCTTTAGTGAAAAGAACAGCGACCATCTGTCTTCCTGTCATTGTCTGTGTGTGCATGCATAATACCTTACCTGCATATCTAATTTGGCTGATGCGCAGTGGCCGTTTCTCCCAGTTGGACATCTGCTCCGTCTTGTCTAGGGGCTTTCCCAGGACCTGTTGTACCAGCAGACTGAGGCCTTTCTCTGCAGAGTCCTCTCCTACCAGCACCTCCTTAGGTCCATTTTGAGTCCTATTGACCTTTCGACGCTGGATCTGGAAAAGGCATTATAGACATTAAAGTCAGAATTTAATGTGTTGAATTTTCCTCCAATAAAGACCTGTTTCCATGGTTGCAATTACAGCAACTTTATTTATTTGAAATCATCTAGAATTTGTGACCACGCAAGGCTCCAGGCAATTTAAAAAAAATCCCCTACCATTTAATGTCCTGCCACATCATCCTCTTTCAACCAGACATTCTTCGTTATTTTCAAAAACATTTCTTGGATTCCTCACATCCTGCAACATGCAGCCTACTCCAGCAGATGGTGAAGCAACCTCATCAGTTACAGAGCCATGTTGCCATTTCCACATTCCTATCCACCTCAGAGAACAAGAGCTTAGCTACATACTGTATATCTCAGGCAAACTACTGGGCCACAGCTGCAGTATGTACCTGAGTTATGACCATGCAATAAAACACAGACCCAAATGTTAGAATCCTCTGGCCCTTTCACCCCGGTTAAATGGGGTACAGTGGACAAGTGGCAATGCCAACACTGATGCTTGCTGAGCTGAACCAGGGCAATGCCGCATTTCCACTGCATGTTATGGCTCGGCTTGACTCGACTGTCACCGCCGGCATGTTCCAAGCGAGCTGAGCCGATACTAAAAGGTGGAGTTTAAACACTGCAGACCACTGATTGGTCAGAGAAAACAGTTATAGAATAAGTCACTTGTGCAACACGGGACATCCTGCACAAACCCGCCATTTTGAAATAGTGTTTTGAATTTCAATTATCAGGCACCAAATCTTCTGTATTGAAAATGTATTTGAATTATGACAGCACTGTAATGTAATGAATCTAAGCCTGAATTTAGTAAAACATTACACTCCTACTAATTAAAGAAGCATGATGTTCTAATAGCGTATTTTCTATTGGCACTCTAAGAATAACTGCAGGATTAATTTTAGAAGTCAGTTGTATGAAGTTATTTGAATGACGGATAATGTTACCTTTTGGTGTACATTAAGAAGATCAAGCATCCCCTCCATCCTCAATGGCTCCTCTAAAAGCTGGTGCCAGGTGGCCAAGAGACACTTGAGATCCCCTGACATACCATAGCCTGAATGGGAAGAAAGGAGAAATGTTAGAGACAGAATAATAGTATAAACAGCCTCAGATGAATTTGATTTAACCTTTGTCAAGCCTGTTTCTTACCCAGTTTAAGGATGTTTCTTTCGGAGAACAAGCTCCTGATGAAACTAATAGTATCTGGGTGTTGACAGAATCCGTTTGCACAAAGGTCTAATAAGAAAACCTGGTCCAAAACTGAAAGCTGTATTAGGGCAACTTGCTGAGTTGAGATACAGCCAAACGTGGGCTGCCACTCCATGTCAATGCCTACTATATCACATTCCTAAGAAAGGATAAAGACAGGGGTGGATAAGACAGCAGCACTTTTTTTTTTTTTTAAATGATTCACAATAAATACTTTCATTAGTAACCCCATTTGCCTACCTATTACATATAGAGACTATCATTAATGGTTGATTTAGAGACACAAAACATTTTCAATCAAAAGCTGCAGTTGGTAACTTTTATATTATCATATTTGCTCAACCCTAACCCTAACTGTCACTATATTCTTACAGTACTTCATGAGACAGATAATCTATGATCTCTGCCTAGTTTGACAGTTTGATTATAGGTTATGAGCAGTCAGTGACACTGCATTAGGAGCCTCCTCGACTCTGATTGGTTGTATTCCTTTGCGGTGGAAACTTGCAAACGCCATTACGAGCACTATGGGCAGGCAGGAACAGGATTTTTTTCACAGAATCTGTCTCACGTGTCAGGATATAGTTAACAGCTTTAGCAAATATGAGAAAAAAAGTTATCTACCTACTGAACCTTTAAGCATTTAGTTCTCTGTACCTTCAGCACAATGTTTCGACATCTCTGAAGAGATTCCGGCGAGTCCACAAAGTGAACCTTGTCTTTGGTGAGTGGCACTTGATAGAACTTCTGACAGTGAGACCGAGACGGTATCCACTGCTCAGTTTGTGCTGAACCACTCCAACCTATCTGTCTGAGCAGAGGTGACAAATGTGTGTATTTTTGTGATTGTGCATTTTAAAAGGAGAAAAGTGTGTGTGTGTGTGTGTGTGTGTGTGTGTGTGTGTGTGTGTGTGTGTGGGAATGAGAGTGGATAGATAACATTAGAGATGCTGCAACTATTCCTCTTTGTATAAAAGAAGTACTGCCTGTGATTACCACAAGTTGCATAATAGGATATGTTTATACATATTCTGGCCAACTCACTGTAGACCAGGCGGTAGACTCTGCTGCGTTTCCCATACCCCAGAGGGAAGTCGATTTCTGGGGATGTTGTACCTCAGTGACCACTGAGCGGCTTTCTGAAGACCACAGTACCTCACCAACATCTCCACCAAATGGATCTGCAGCTCAAGGTCATCTGCCACAACGTACTATACATACATAATACACATATGCACTTTAAAAAAAAAATCACCATACATCCTAAATAACATATTTGACACTAAGATATATACAGTAGAGTTTATTTCTCCACACTGGTGTATGCATACACACCTACCTGTACATGGTCACTCCAGTTCTCCTCTGTCATGCTTTTCTAAAAGAGTACAAAATACTAATAAATACTCACAGAGTGTGATTAACTTATTATTTTTGTAACAATTCCAATATTGCCCTTTTACATATTGTGGCAAAATAAAAACCACATTTACAAACAAACCAAAATTGCCATTTTTCTTTCCAGCAGTTGTGTCATCATGGGTAAATTGGGTCATTTTTAGTGTCCGTTTCCACTAGTCCTTGCTCCACTTGTATGACGGTGACAGTAAGACTTTTATTAAATCATCTTATTTGATAGCGGCCTTTTATGAAAGTACCTGCAATATGTATTTACTGATAAAGTAAGGTTAGTAAATACTTTGTTACAATACTTTTGCTTTTCTCTGGCACCCACAAACCTGGGCCAAAAAAGTAATTCTTTAGAAAACATCTAATGCCGCCATCTGCTCATGTTTTCAGGAGCGGAAACTATCCTTCACCCCGAAATCAACCGAGATTCCACTGAGATCTGTTACCAGCTTTTATTGGCTAAAAAGGCACAATTACGATTTGATCAGTGATTAAAGATGACGTGTAACTAAAACATAAGATCTGAGCAGAAAAATATAACATTTGGAATAAATACTTCAGACACAAAGGGTCTACATAGATCAGATTTATGTATGTATGATAGATGTATTCAATGAAATTACATTGACCTAATAAAATAAATAACTACTATTGTTTTAGTGCATTAAAAACATTGCATTCATCAATGTGTCAAATTTCAAAATGCAGCTAATTTAATGTCCAAATAACTTAAATAAATAACCCATGGGCTTTACATATTTCAAAGCACTGTATATGAGCCAGCTAGGCTTGCCTTAACCCTTGATTTAAAAATATTTCTGAGAAAGTCTTCTCTTTTTTTCTCATATGCATATCAATATTCTTCCCAAGGAATTAAAGGCTTAAGAGTAAAATCTTGTAATTAAATTAAAAAGGCATGTAGGTGTAGGCTTAAAAAAAAAAAGGTCTTCCGTCCTAAAAGCATTACCATTATTGCCATTAATTAATACTAGCTATAAAAAAAGCAAGTCACTGATGAGTAGCCTGCGTGATTACATGGTATAAATTATGATTTGATGAAATAAAATGCCTGCTGCATCACTTACATCCACAAACCTCTTGTACATGAGGAAACGCAAAGAGTCCAATCTCCTCTTGTGCAGAGCATTGGGACACAGTCCTGAGTCAAAAAGACAAGATCACAATCATTTCTGCCTGAGATGTACACCCATACATGAACAACTACACACGTGCCAGTCACACACCTTGGTCAATGTTGAATTTCTCCAAGAGTCGGAAGACTTGTTTGGTGAGCAATTTGGGCTGGATCTGGCTCATGCATTGTTTGGTCAGAGAGATGCGAGGGAATCGCCTGTGGAAAAACACACACGCACACAAGATCTTACAGCGACACACTGATGCCTACATACATACTATAGGTTCCCATATGTTCACACATGTTCCATACATGCTTATCTCTTCCACACTGAAGCTGGGATGGCACCACAAGTCTAGCAGTGTGACCAGTCGCTGTTCTAGATGATTGTGGCCTATGACGAAGGACTCTGCCAATGGCAACTTATTTTGCAAGATTAGTGGTACACACATCTGCAGAAGAAGATTGTAAAGGACAATGTTGGAAATTGGTTAGATATTTTAGAGGCCATTTTGAAAAGTCAGATCTAACACATTTTAAGTAGAGTATGCTAATGTATTCACTGCTTACAGTATGAATAAAGGTTGCACAGGCATGTCTGTTGAAAATGTTTTGTCTCACCTCCTCCATATCCAGCTCTTTCTGTAACTTCAGCTTTATGGCGAGTACTGCTGCCTGTGAAAAACCAAAGTATAAAACGGTGTCAAATTATTTTGTCTGAAATCATTCTTGCATAAAAAATAATAATGCTAACATCAAATGAGGAACTCACCTCTTTGTAGCAGTGAAGAGCCTGCAACCTTTTAATGTGCAGTCGGAGTATGGCTGGATCCAGGGAATTGAGTTGGTAGATGTTTATGAGACTTTCTACAAAGTTGGGCTGGGTATCTGTTAGTAAGCCCAGAGCCCGCTGTTGAAGCGCCATTGCTTGTTGCTCTGAGAGTGAACTCAGGGTCACCTGATGGAGGGACGGACACAAATGACAAGTAGCCAAAAATATATGTACAACAATATCTCAAAAAATTAAGAAGAAAAAAATCTTTACTGAGATTGACAACATGAAGAATAGATCAAAAAAGAAGAGCCTGGAACATAAAGTAATAATTGTCGCCAATACTGAATTTTGCAACAAGGTCACTCATGAGACACCACTGAAGTATTGGAGCTAATCTCGCTGTCGTAGAGGAACTGGAAACACGTGTGTGGCATGACGTTGGATCATCAGGAGTTCAGTGATAAAAAATATACAATATACAGGACCACTTTAGATGATCCATGTGCTCTAGTATTCTCTTTTTAGATGCAAGGCACCTCATTAAACATGACCTTTAGCTCACTCACTTTACTCCACAAATGCACTGGCTACTAAACATGTTGAAAAAAACTAAAATTTGCTTTTCTGTAAATGTGGTTCAGGCAATCTCCCAACTATGATGCATGTCTTCTACCAGTTTACAAAGATGGCAGTGTAATACATTTTATATTTAGCTAGTTATTCAATATGCACACACAAACATGCATATGCTCATTTAGATATTAATTAAAAAAAGATACCTGTATAAATCATTACCTACATGTGGCACAAGTGTATTTTTTTGCCTAGAGATTGGCACGAGGACTAACTGCTAAAGACGAAGCCGGTTGCACTGTGGAAACAGTTGAAGTGCTGAAGCAGGTCTTAAACTTAAACTCTGGAGTACATTTCTTTAGTTTAAAAGGGTTTGTTTCATGAGTCTCTTCTACCTGAGGACTTTCTTTCATCCATGACTGGAATTCCATGAGGATGTGCTGGCCGAGGGTGTGGCTCCGACCCCGCTGTTTGCCTGGACAGGCCTCCAGGATTGTTAGTAAAGCCTCCAGAGGCTCAGACAACTTTGAAAATCCCTGGAGGGCTGTCCAATGTAGCTGTAGGGGGAGAAAAGAGAGGGAGCAGTGTGAATTAAAACTAAAATGTTGAGGAAAGGGTAAATGTATAAAACATTACAGCTTATTCGTCTTTGTAATCTTGTTTTTAGGTGGATTCATTCAAACCTGAATATGTGGGTCATTCATATTACAGCCACACAATTATACACAACCTTTGCAGCCTGTTGGTCATGTTAAAGGGAATCTCTTCCATTTGTTTGCAAAACACAGTTGTTTTAGTTTGGAACTTAAGAGTGCTTGTTCACCATCATTTACAAATACAGTATGTTTTGTGTGTCAATTGGTAATTTATCAAAAGATTTGAGTGATTATAGAGGGGTGAGTTAACCCTTTTGAAATACCAGTGTTAAACTAGACTAGAAATTTGCAATACATATTAAATAAGTCAAAGTTGTTGGTAAAATAAGTGACTTTTTTTTAGAATAGCTGCACCACAGTAGCCAGTGGAGACAGCTAACTACCCTCCCTGTGGCCAGCAGACACAGAGGCTTGTGACACATTTTAGGTCTCAGCTAAAGAATGCAAACTCTGGCATTATAACATTTCTAAACAAGAAAATAATATCTCTGTGAGAAAGGCTTGCGCTGTGTCTTAATTTGCAAAACAGATGTCATCCACTCAATATCCTCCTCACACAGATCTCAAGTTCATTCAGTGCAATGCGAATTCCTTCCTTCCTACTGACAGACACTCTGGTTTCCACATTAACACACACACTGGTGAGCTTCATTTAAACATGCTGGTATCCAAGCTCTCTCTCTTGTGTTCCTTCCTGTGCAAGTGCTTCTCGCAGAAACACAGATTCCACCCCTCCCCACACACACACACACACACACACACACACACACACACGCTGTGAAAGTGACTCTCACCGTCTGCAGATCTTTCCGGTTCCATAGCTCGAAGAGTTGGTCTCTCAGCACGGCAGGGTCAAGACCTGAGGGGATTACACACACGCATAGATGAGGTGGGGTTTCACTCTGACCTTTGACCTCTATAACCTGTCAAGGAATCCCAACCTATCAGCCTTTATAGTTTTTTGTTGTTGTTTTTACCATATGAGGCACCTGATGGCTTTCTATTCAGCTCTTTTGGGCCTTAAAGTAAAGAGTTCTGATTTGGGAAAATGGAACTTTTGCAAGATGCAAATCCTCTAGATCTAATTCTCAAAGCTGTAATTCTATAAAAATATGCAAAGGCTATGCAAGTGTGTCATTTTGCCAACAATGAAAACCCATTCATTTTTCTACTGAAGCCTCCAGTTACCACAATTCCCTGCTTGAACAAATGTTTATCAACTTTTCCAAACAATGTTGCCTGGCTATAATGGCGATTAACTTGCTATGCAAATATACGTTTGCGTACTGTATACGTTTGCATGCCCTTGCTCTTGAGTGCCGGTCATATTAATAAAAGGTCAAATTTGTCTTGAAATACCTTGTTTTGTGTCCAACCTAAATCTTAGCTTACAGGTAATGTGATATACTGGAAATATTGTTAGTTAAAACAGGCATAGCAGAGCAGCCATAACATCGGATTAACAGCTGAGGCTGGTTGGACAGTAGAGGAACCCAGCATTAGCTCTGCATTCCAGCTGAATCTGCAGCCAAAATACTCTCAGAGCACATTTTTTGAAAGACCATGGGGAGTAAAAGAGCTCAGAAACAAGAAGGGATGTAAGCATGCATGCATGCACGTTTTGTGTCTATGTGCCTGTGTGTGTGTTCCACTTAGACTTCCCAAAAGCTCCAGCTCTTTTTCTGTCGCTGATGCTGTGTGGGCTTTACCATACCTGCCCCCCCTACCTCCTTCCCAGGGCTAGTTTTCCTGTTCTCCTCTCCCTCCCTTGCAACAGCCTCTCTCAATTTTGTCTCGGATTTCCCCAGGAAAGGGCTATGCGGTGGTCACGGTGTAAAACAGACAACCTTCCTGATGCATAGCCTGGGAAAGCAGACCAAAAGGCCTCTCCCTCTCTCTGTGTTGGTCTCTCTCTTTACTACATCGCTCCTGGCCTGACACCTTTTGTCTCTTTCATGTTGTCTCTTAAACAGGAACTTTACCTGCCTTAGAATCTTTATATATACTGTGTGTGTGTGTGTGTGTGTGTGTGTGTGTGTGTGTATATATATATATATATATATATATATATATATATATATATATATATATATATATATATATATATGACAATCAGTGTTCTTAAAAAATTCTACTTGATATGAAAATCTAATTCCAGTTACTTAGAAGATGCTTGATACGTTGCTATGTAATCCATCGTATTGACTACAATATCTGCTTTTACTTTTGTAAATGATGCTTAACTGTTGCATGGTAATGCAGCACATACTTTTAAATGAACCTTCCCTTCTGCTATCTCACCATTGGGCCACAGCTTTGACCGCAACATGACAGTAGCGTGCTATAGAAAATGGTCAACAGCAAAGTAGCCTGTGTATATAGTAAATGGGCTGAGCCGTACAGAAACACTGCAATGGTCCACTGAAAGGTCATTTAATTTGAACAGCTACAGTTTCCTTTAATGCTCTCTGTGGTTCTCTGCTGTTATACAACCCGCTCCAGCCCATTCATCCCACTGACGAACATGCGTACGTGCACAGGGACTCACACAAACACAAACAGCACAACCCGCTTCACTTCAGTCCCACTGTTTGTGTGAGGAGAGGAGAGGAATGTGGAGCATGTAGCTTCTTCAGAGATTTGGCTGGTGGATGAATGACAGAGCTGGAGGCTCCCCATTCATTGCGACATAATAACCTCCATCACCACGTACAAATACACGGACACACATACAGTACATGCACTCATTCACCTTTCGGAGGGTGTTTTTTTTTTTTTTTTTACAGATCCTTTGAAATATGAGAAAACACTGTATTTACAACAAGTGGATTTTAAAGTACTGAGACACTATCCTAACCTCCCACTCTTTCAAAACAATAAAAGTCCCACTTAAATTTCAGTAAAATTAGACAGAGATTAAATCTACAGGCAGGTCTAACTGCCTGTTGCCAGGCAGCTGCCAAAATAAAGGAAACACAGAGATCAAGTGTCTAAATGGGGCATGTGGTGTCACTAGAGCCACCAGAAGAGCTTTCAGTGTGACTTGGCAGAGGTTGTGCAAGTGGCTCAACTGCACTAGAACACAACATTCTTCTACAAGTAGCCTACTTCTCTCCTTTTGTATTTTGCCGTAGGAGATGGAAAGATCTTTCAACAGATGCTATGACAGAATCTTCAAAATGAGGAGAGTACAAGCACTTGCAGAATTTGATTCGTGTTAAAGCAGTGTTTGCATGTCAATTACCTCTCCAGAACTGACTACAACTTGGTTTCAATCCAAATGTGGTCTGACACATACCTACAGTGAAAAAAGAGTGACAATGCCGACTGAGATCATTGAACACCCCATGAGCTCCTTGTGTTCAGCAAACTAATGTTGCTATGAGACATTTGTTAACAAAGCAAATCACAGTGGCAACAAGTCTACACTACAATAGAGAATACCTTGTGCTGAAAAATAGCTGGTTTGAATTTAAAAAGTAATCTATCAAAAAGACGATGAAGTACATTTGTATTGACTGTATGAATAATACAGTCCACAGGAGTGATGACATAGTAACATAGTGGTTTCAGCACAACAATCTGCTGGACAAAACCTTATTTAACCTGAGCATCTGATATGCTTATCGTGTGCTTTATTAATTGTTTAGGTTGTTCGGATAAATGTATGTGAACACATGTTCCTTATACAGTATAACCACTGTACAAAAGCTATGTTACCTATGGAGTCTGTATACCCATCACAACTTTACATTAAACCCTCATGTGTGTTGTTTCCTTACTACATTTTGTAAGAGAACTGTGTGTTGTAAAACTGTGATACATACCCACTGCCTCTGGAGTAGTATAGTTCATTTTGGGTGTGCTGCTGTCACTCTGTTGAGGAAGGAACACAAAGCAACACTGCTATTAACAAGACCACCACAATTGCTCAATTCAGTATATTACTATCACAACATGAAAGCAAAAGATCATTTTGTTATGTACAACATACAGTAATATGGTAAAGCAACTGAGCTGGTAGGCCAAGATACGATTACGATACCCTACATACAGCTTGTTAGCTAATGCATCTGCCTTCAATTAATGTTGGGCAACAACTTTGCAGTGTCTTGAATGATTCTGGGCGCAAAATTAACTTTTTTGTCCACCAGCCAAATGACTAGTGAATGTTTAAATTGTCCCAGCCACTCAATAGATTACCAGTTTTGACTGTTAAATGAAGAAAATCGACCTGCATATTTTACCAGTCTGGATGTCATGTCACTGGACCAAAAACAAAACAAAAAACTAAAGTGGAAATCAAACCAAAAGAAAATGAGAATCATGTCATACAACAGCAGTTAAAAAAGACCAACATCAAGGAAAACTGTTCAGCATAAATGATTACATACACGCACGCACGCACGCACGCGCACGCACGCGCGCACACACACACACACACACACACACACACACACACACACACACACACACACACACACACACACACACACACACACGAAAAGCAGCCTGCGAAAGGGCAAGATGCCAGCTGGCTATGAGACTTAATTTCAAGCTAAGGATGATTTTTTTATTAGGCTTGAAGTCTGGTTGTATCTCCCTGTCTGAATGCCTGCAGGCTTTAGCGGCCGGTTTTAGCATGCAACAGTGTCCAGGCAACAGAACGTTTTTCAGAGGATGGAGGAGGAAGAGAAGAGAGCACCTTTTTTATCTTCTATCCCCGCCTAGTGGTAATTGAAAATATTACACTTCCTCGGTGATTGACTTCACACTCTGTTAGCAAACATTAGCTTGTCTGGCACAGACAAATCAAGCACTCAATCAACTTCTGATGACATCCGTGCGTGTTCTTGCTCTTGTGTTTCAGATGCAAGAGCTAATTAAAAGCCAAAACAGTTTGTAGTTTTGCCAAGTACGTTGTAACGTTACCATGACTTACGTTAGGCTAACGTTAGCTCAAACCTCAGTGCTAGGTAGTCATATTGCTCTCCAAAACACAGTCGACATTATTTTTCAGAGTGTTGACAAGCGATATACATACATTGTTACGCTAATGTAACGTTACGTTATCGATGCTAATGGACTCACCATGTGCTACTTTACTTTCTTCCAGTTAGCTATCGTCAGGTAAACAAACGTTAACGTTACCTTGCGTCAGTTGAGTTTGTGTGGGGCAGTGGACCAGTTTGTATATTTTTTGTTTGCCCTGCATTTAACATTCCAGGCAGCCCTTTCCCTCACACTGTACAAAAATCCAGATTTATTAGTCAGAATTCACAGGCTATGACCCCTGAATCATGTCATAAAACAGCAAACATATTTATAAATACACACTGTCAGATATTTTATTGATAGAGTTTATCAGGAGCGGTAAACACACTGTAGATAAAGCTGCCTGTAGTGCTACACTTAGGGAAAAATAATCCTGCTGTCAGTTCTTGATCCACTACTTGGTTTTCAGTGGAGGCTGTCAATGCAGGCACAAAGTGCACTACCGCCATCATCTGGTCAAGGAACGCGGAGCAGACAACTTTTTTAAACAATGTAAAAACACACAATTACTTACTTTAAACCAGATTTATTAATGAGCAGTCTTGTATAAAGTACCTGAAAACAATACTTGAGTAAAAGTACAAGTATCTTACCAGAAAATGACTTTGGTAAAAGTTAAAGTCTCATTTTCGAATATTACTTGAGTATCTGATATTTACTGTACTTAAGTATCAGTTTCTGATATAAAATTTACCTAAGTATTAGAAGTAAAAGTAAAAGTAAAAAAAACTTTATTATGAATTTTATGGCCAAAGGTGTGTAACGTTATTTTCATCACCACTGTCGTCGGGGTGGTCATTGTCTGTTACCATGGTGGCAGAGCCTGCAGCAGGTGCTTCCATGACAATGTCATTATGCTTCCTCCTCTTGACCTCTTCTTCTTTAGTTTTGGCCTATGTTTTTTTTTTTTTTTTTGCCGCTTGGCAAAAAAAACAGGCATCAGGTCACCAACTGGAATGGAGGGTGCATTGTCTTGGCAATTTAGGAGAAATGATTCGCCAAACCTGCTTTATCCAGTATAACAAATTTCTTCTGATTTTATTTTGTAGTAACGAGTAACTAAGATGCTTAGGGGAAATGTAGTGGAGTAAAAGTATACATTTTATTTAGGAAATGTAGTGGAGTAAAAGTAAAAGTTTCTGGAAATATAAAAAACAAAGTAAAGTACAGATATGTGAAAATTCTACTTAAGTACACTAGTGAAGTATTTGTACTTTGTTACATTACAACACTGTTAATGAGCCATACACTGTAAATTCATATTGATTTAACATAGATTATTTTTAAAACCACTGTACACCATGGTCTACCCATCATTTTCCATGTTAATGCAATAACTTTATTGCTAGGAGAAATTACGGTGTTCTTTTGCAACAGTGTGTTTCATGTGAAAACCACCTGTTCTACCATCAAAGTTATAGTCATCACCCCAAATAGTTAGTAGATAAGTTAGGGTTTAGGGCTGTTAAGCTAAAATATGAATACAATACTTAGTTGCATTACTCAATTAATTTAACCTAACCAATTAACCTTCTCAAGCTCCCTTCCTCCATATTATGATTTTATTGTGTGGAATTTCAGAGTGCTCCACCCCTGTAATATCACTAGATATTATTAATTTGAGTTTATCCTATAAACAACAAACATAAAAAAAACAGAGTATTGAGATAGTTGTTTTATTGGTAATCTGTTATGATATAACTGAACATATACATTTTAAGTGAGTGCTGAAAGAGCATCTGTAAGGTAAGTTCAGATGAGCAGCGTTGTTTCTTCATCCCACCCAGTTTTCCTCCAGGAAACATGTTCTCCTGGACTGAATTTCAGTTTGTATGCCTCAAAAATGAACTTGAACAGTCCAAACACTTTGGCTCTGGGAGCTTTTCTTCTGGAAAAGAGCAAAAATACATTAAGTGCTTTGATCATATCTGTGTGGGGATTTGCATGAACAGATATGTATGTACTGTACAGTTGACACCAGAATCTAAATCACAGTTGTGTTACAAAGATCATGTTATGTTGACTTATAATCAGCAGCGTTTGTCGTCTGTAGTCAAAACTTTGATATGTGAGTTTTAAAAGCAACATGGGACACCTATAGTGGCCAAAGAGGCTTAACAGAGCTGCATCAGTAAAAAAAGATAAATTATTAACCATCAAGAACAACAGTGTTCTTAATGGTTACATTTTTGATAACATAAGTGTCATTATATATGTATAAGATGTGTTTCACTATAAATATTTAAGCTGCACAGTACTTTTTAATGTTTATTTGAATATAATGAAAACATATCATCGTGTGCCTCATTTCTCGGGACCTCTTTACAAACTGGAGAAGAAAAGAATAAAGAATTGCACTGTACTGCGTTCAGATATGTGAAACATGTTGTGTTTTGTATTTCATTCCTCACATTCAGTGTGACATCTCTGCATACACTCTTTCTCAGTTTCAAAGTTGTTAAAGTTGCCCCCACACCCTCCATAGGTGAAAAGCTGGCAGCTCGTTGAGGAGGAGTTGTAGAAGTAACGTGGGAAATTCCCCAAACACGTTGGGCCGTCTGTTGGTGGTATTTGTTTACAGACCTCTACACGGAGAGATACAGGAAGAAGCAGAGAGAGACAACCAATAGTTAGTTATTGACTCTAAAATACATCAACTGTTGTGTATGGTTTGTACTTTTAGTTCCTGTGATCAATATCAGAACCAGGATCTCTCTTCCATTCAGCACACATTTATTATCAGCACTGCTCAATTAGTGTACCATGTTAATCAATTGAGTACATGTAAGTTGATCTCTACCCTGTTGCTATGAGTTGCATTAAAGTTCTTATTGATATAAGTGTCTATGGCTAAACATCTTTAAGCTGCACAGTACTTTTTTGTTAATCTGAATCTAATTTTTAAAAAAATATGATCATGTGCATCATTTCTGGGCACCTCATTACAAACTAGGACAATACAAGAATAACAAAGCAAAAATAAGCATAACACTCTACTGTGTGTGAAACATGTTGTATTTTGTATTTCACGCCTCACCTTCAGTGTGACAATTCTGCATACACTCTTTCTCAGTTTTAAAGTTGTTCTGGTTGCCCTTACACCCTCCATAGATGAAAAGCTCGCAGCTCATTGAGGAGGAGTTGTAGAAGTAACGTGGAATGTGCGCCTTACATGGACCTGTTTTTGGTCTTTGTTTACAGACCTCTAAAGAGGAGAGAGATAACGCAAGTAACACAGAGACAACTATTAGTTAGAACTTGACTCTAAAAGACGTCACATGTACAGTAAGGTATGGTTTGGATTTTTAGTTCCTGTGATCAACATCAGAACCAGGATCTCTCTTCCATTCAGCACAGATTCATTATCAGCACTGCTCAATAACTGTACCATGTTAACCAACTGAGTAAGTTGATCTCTTACTTGTTGCATTAAAAATAAATTTATTGGGCAGATTCAGCAGAGTTGTATTCAGCAGAGTGGTATTGGACAGAGGATCCTCCACGTCTGCAAAGAATAAAAAAGCAAAAATAAGCATTGAACTCTACTGTGTGTGAAACATGTTGTATTTTGTATTTCACTCCTCACCTTCAGTGTGACAATTCTGCATACACTCTTTCTCAGTGTTAAAGTTGTTCTGGTTGCCATTACACCCTCCATAGATGAAAAGCTGGCAGCTCATTGAGGAGGAGTTGTAGAAGTAACGTGGAATGTAAGCATCACATAGACCTGGTTCTGGTGGTTGATCACAGACTTCTACAAGAAGAGAGAGATACAGGAAGTAACACAGAGAGACAACTATTAGAACTTGACTCTAAAACACGTTACATGTACAGTAGTGTATTGTTTGTACTTTTAGTTCCTGTGATCAACATCAGAACCAGGATCTCTTTTCCATTCAACACATATTCATTATCAGCACAGCTTAATAAGTGCACCACATTAGTAAGTTGATCTCGTACCTGTAGCACTGAACAGAGGAGCTTTGAGCAGAGTTGCATCCTCCACGTCCTCAGAAGCCACAGAGGGCTCCACCTGTATCACAGCCACAGACAGACACGGTCAGAGATACATGACATTTAAATCCTCTTGTAGAAATGTTCCACATAACATTCTTTCAACTTGTTTCAAGATTATCTTAAACACTTTCTCTGTAATTTGGTTGACAACATCACATATTCTGTAATGTCTTATTAAAGCATTTCACTGAAGCTAGCATTACAAAAAGTGAGACATACCTATCCAATATATATATATTTTTTTAAATATCTACAGCATTAAATCAAAGATAGTTATGGTTGTCCTGTGTTCTGTTTTACTGGTTCTACTGGTTTACTATTTATTATTATTATTATTGAGCCAGGATCAGCGACAACATTAAAATGCTGCACAGATGTTTCAGTATTAAAACAGTCATATGGCTTAAAATAATAAACCTTTCATTCACTGTTGGTATAAAGAACCAGTATGACAGCATTACAAGAGACAGTGAATACAAGAATATAATAATCCACAAAAAGTATAAGAATGGCCATAAAGAAAGAATAGATAATCCTTTATAAAAACAGCTGCGGAGCTCAGCCACTCACCTCATCCCCATCAACAGGGACCCCCTGGAGGGTCCAGGTCCACCCCAGGAGCAGCACAGAAACCAGAATCATTGCTTTCTCCATCTTAACACTTCTGTCCTGATGTGTCTGAAGTTCTGAGAGCCTGAATTGATGGAAATATAGCTATCTACTTGCTTCTTGTATTCTTATATTACTCCCCAGCCCAGTACATTGACCTATAGACTTATTTGTGCTGTGTTGCCCCATATGTATTTACTCCCACGGCCAAACAAATAAATGAGTAAAACATCATCTAATGTGGTTGAGCAACTTAGACATTGGACATTAACATCACAAATCAAAGTGTTTGTTTCATTCACTGTAATCCCACACAGTGCTACTAAATGAAAGGCAATATGGTATGGCAATCAAAACCAGGTATTTTAACCCAACAATAAACTATTGTTTACTCAACAAGTAATGTTTTAATTTTATGTGGACAAAACGTTTCACATTTATGTGAAATTAAAGTTCAACTAAAATATATTAGATTTAAAGGAAAGAAAATAGAAAGAAAGAAAAAGAAGATATGTGTATGTATAGATTTCAATGGGATCATGTGTGTCTCTTGATATAAACTAACATTGTAAGTATTGGTAAGGGCTATCTTCACAGTTCACAATACAAAAGAATGAAGGGAGATGGATGTTTTAAAATTCAATGTAAATGGTAAAACTCTGTTCTGTCACTATGGAGATAAATGTCAAAGTCAAGAAAACTGTCTTGCGCACAAGTTTGAGGGTGTATTGAGAAGTTTAACATTAGTAGGCTATTGCTGTGGGTGATTTCAACATATTGATCCAGGGAAATACAGATTGAACATTTAACCCATGAAAAAAGAATTCTAACAACATTAAACCAAAAAAAAACTTTTGTGTTAGAGTTTGTTATTCTAAAATTCGACACAGAATCTTTTTTAATGCAAATGTATAATTGATTTCAGATACTGTTCTTCTTGATTACTGGTCTCCTTACTAATAATCAGTATCGGCCCTGAAAAAACATTTCAGTCGACCCCTATGTGCAATAAAAGAGTAATTGGTGGCTGCAATCATTCCTCCTTTCCATACTAAACATGAAGAAATCCCTTCATGACCCAACGGTAAAAATTCTGGACAAAAAAACCACACTCGTTTCATACAAAGATTTATTCTTTTTTTTAAAGATTATTTTTTGGTGGCTTTTTCCCTTTATTACATAGTGACAGTGGATAGACAGGAAAGGGGGGAGAGAGATGGGGGATAACAAGCAGCAAAGGGCAGCAGATCTGATTCGAACCCACGCCGCTGCAAAGGACTCAGCCTACATGGGGCCCACGCTCTTACTGGGTGAGCTTGAGGCCGCCCCTATGCAAAGATTTATTCTAAAGTTAAGTTGAAGCTAATATGAGGCCTCTGTGTGTAGGTTTACTGTTGGTGTTTTGTCCCAGCAACAAACCATGTGATTACCAGAAGGTACCCGCACGCTGCAGCTCAGCAAGAAAACACTGTCTGCAGAAACACAAACAGGGAGAAAATCTGACTTTGAAAATACCTACATGACTCATGAAGCTTCCACTCAACATTAGAATGTATTTTTACACAGAATCAGGACAGTGAATTTTGTCCTCCATCTCTAACAGTGGAGTCACGTTAGGAAGGGATGACACAGCCAGTATAGACAGAAGAAATCATTACATCCACCAGTAACTCTCAACATATTGCCATGTAAGTGCTGTATCAAGACAAACTTGGAAAAATTGCTGCGAATGGAATAATATATGCATAGTAACATTTTCGAAAGGCATGCTGTTTTATTACTTTAAAAAAACTTGAATTGTAACAATGGAGTTGCATTCATATTTTTGACCATTACTAACTGAAAATCAGGCAACTTGTAAATTCATTAGTTGTAATTTTGTTAAAAGGTACAATATGTAACATTTCTGCATTAAAAACTCTAAAAATGACTATACCTATGTTATATATTTTGTTGAGTTGTGTACTTACACTATCCCAAATGTTTCAACAATTTTCAAACCCAGAGAAATCTCTAATTTTATTTTTGACATGGGACGTTTTGTTAAGTCGCCTGTCAGTGGCGTCATATAACCTTTGACCCCTCTATTTACTCTAACTTCGGTCAAAACACGGGAACTCAGATGATACGTTTGAGAGTAATTTTAAATCATACAATGTCACAGAAAGAGTTATACTCAGTAACCATAATACTGTTTTTTTCTGCCACATGGCATCATTTTGTCATTGATTACATGTCACTTTGCAACAGTTATACAGCAGAGACCTTATTTATTGATATTGATTGATTTCAATACAACAAACCTCTTTTGCCCCAGTGACATATGAAATATACTGTCATAGTTTGGTTCTAGCAGCTGGCTAATGTTAGCTTGCTTGCTCACTAGCTTGCAAACTGGCCAGCTAGCTACCAATACAAATCGAATCAAGAAAAACGTAATTATGTTGGGGAAACTGCAGCTATTTTATTAGAATAACATGAATAAACGTTACTAAATGTAACGTGAATAAACTTAGTTCAGTTCAGTTCAGTCACCTTATTATCCCAAATGGGAAACTTGATATGCAGTCAGAAGTGAAATGGGTAAACTTCCGTGAACAGATGCATTCTAATCGGCGATGCTGTTTAACAATGAAAACTACAACTCCCATAGTTCCACATAACTTCACAACGGCATTAAAGCAACACTAGGTAATTTTTTCCCGCTTCAGTCCCCCTACAGGTCGGAAGCGGAATTGTCCATTACATTACATTATGCAAGTTTGCCAGATCGGGTAGCGGATCTGTAGTTCGAATGAACTGGACAATGTAATGTAATGGACAATTCTGCTTCCAACCTGTAGGAGGACCAAGCGGGAAAAGTTACCTAGTGAAAATTCTACTTAAGTACACTAGTGAAGTATTTGTACTTTGTTACATTACAACACTGTTAATGAGCCATACACTGTAAATTCATATTGATTTAACATAGATTATTTTTAAAACCACTGTACACCATGGTCTACCCATCATTTTCCATGTTAATGCAATAACTTTATTGCTAGGAGAAATTACGGTGTTCTTTTGCAACAGTGTGTTTCATGTGAAAACCACCTGTTCTACCATCAAAGTTATAGTCATCACCCCAAATAGTTAGTAGATAAGTTAGGGTTTAGGGCTGTTAAGCTAAAATATGAATACAATACTTAGTTGCATTACTCAATTAATTTAACCAAACCAATTAACCTTCTCAAGCTCCCTTCCTCCATATTATGATTTTATTGTGTGGAATTTCAGAGTGCTCCACCCCTGTAATATCACTAGATATTATTAATTTGAGTTTATCCTATAAACAACAAACATAAAAAAAACAGAGTATTGAGATAGTTGTTTTATTGGTAATCTGTTATGATATAACTGAACATATACATTTTAAGTGAGTGCTGAAAGAGCATCTGTAAGGTAAGTTCAGATGAGCAGCGTTGTTTCTTCATCCCACCCAGTTTTCCTCCAGGAAACATGTTCTCCTGGACTGAATTTCAGTTTGTATGCCTCAAAAATGAACTTGAACAGTCCAAACACTTTGGCTCTGGGAGCTTTTCTTCTGGAAAAGAGCAAAAATACATTAAGTGCTTTGATCATATCTGTGTGGGGATTTGCATGAACAGATATGTATGTACTGTACAGTTGACACCAGAATCTAAATCACAGTTGTGTTACAAAGATCATGTTATGTTGACTTATAATCAGCAGCGTTTGTCGTCTGTAGTCAAAACTTTGATATGTGAGTTTTAAAAGCAACATGGGACACCTATAGTGGCCAAAGAGGCTTAACAGAGCTGCATCAGTAAAAAAAGATAAATTATTAACCATCAAGAACAACAGTGTTCTTAATGGTTACATTTTTGATAACATAAGTGTCATTATATATGTATAAGATGTGTTTCACTATAAATATTTAAGCTGCACAGTACTTTTTAATGTTTATTTGAATATAATGAAAACATATCATCGTGTGCCTCATTTCTGGGGACCTCTTTACAAACTGGAGAAGAAAAGAATAAAGAATTGCACTGTACTGCGTTCAGATATGTGAAACATGTTGTGTTTTGTATTTCATTCCTCACATTCAGTGTGACATCTCTGCATACACTCTTTCTCAGTTTCAAAGTTGTTAAAGTTGCCCCCACACCCTCCATAGGTGAAAAGCTGGCAGCTCGTTGAGGAGGAGTTGTAGAAGTAACGTGGGAAATTCCCCAAACACGTTGGGCCGTCTGTTGGTGGTATTTGTTTACAGACCTCTACACGGAGAGATACAGGAAGAAGCAGAGAGAGACAACCAATAGTTAGTTATTGACTCTAAAATACATCAACTGTTGTGTATGGTTTGTACTTTTAGTTCCTGTGATCAATATCAGAACCAGGGTCTCTCTTCCATTCAGCACACATTTATTATCAGCACTGCTCAATTAGTGTACCATGTTAATCAATTGAGTACATGTAAGTTGATCTCTACCCTGTTGCTATGAGTTGCATTAAAGTTCTTATTGATATAAGTGTCTATGGCTAAACATCTTTAAGCTGCACAGTACTTTTTTGTTAATCTGAATCTAATTTAAAAAAAAATATGATCATGTGCATCATTTCTGGGCACCTCATTACAAACTAGGACAATACAAGAATAACAAAGCAAAAATAAGCATAACACTCTACTGTGTGTGAAACATGTTGTATTTTGTATTTCACGCCTCACCTTCAGTGTGACAATTCTGCATACACTCTTTCTCAGTTTTAAAGTTGTTCTGGTTGCCCTTACACCCTCCATAGATGAAAAGCTCGCAGCTCATTGAGGAGGAGTTGTAGAAGTAACGTGGAATGTGCGCCATACATGGACCTGTTTTTGGTCTTTGTTTACAGACCTCTACAGAGGAGAGAGATAACGCAAGTAACACAGAGACAACTATTAGTTAGAACTTGACTCTAAAAGACGTCACATGTACAGTAAGGTATGGTTTGGATTTTTAGTTCCTGTGATCAACATCAGAACCAGGATCTCTCTTCCATTCAGCACAGATTCATTATCAGCACTGCTCAATAACTGTACCATGTTAACCAACTGAGTAAGTTGATCTCTTACTTGTTGCATTAAAAATAAATTTATTGGGCAGATTCAGCAGAGTTGTATTCAGCAGAGTGGTATTGGACAGAGGATCCTCCACGTCTGCAAAGAATAAAAAAGCAAAAATAAGCATTGAACTCTACTGTGTGTGAAAGATGTTGTATTTTGTATTTCACTCCTCACCTTCAGTGTGACAATTCTGCATACACTCTTTCTCAGTTTTAAAGTTGTTCTGGTTGCCCGTACACCCTCCATAGATGAAAAGCTGGCAGCTCATTGAGGAGGAGTTGTAGAAGTAACGTGGAATGTAAGCACCACATAGACCTGGTTCTGGTGGTTGATCACAGACTTCTACAAGAAGAGAGAGATACAGGAAGTAACACAGAGAGACAACTATTAGAACTTGACTCTAAAACACGTTACATGTACAGTAGTGTATTGTTTGTACTTTTAGTTCCTGTGATCAACATCAGAACCAGGATCTCTTTTCCATTCAACACATATTCATTATCAGCACAGCTTAATAAGTGCACCACATTAGTAAGTTGATCTCGTACCTGTAGCACTGAACAGAGGAGCTTTGAGCAGAGTTGCATCCTCCACGTCCTCAGAAGCCACAGAGGGCTCCACCTGTATCACAGCCACAGACAGACACGGTCAGAGATACATGACATTTAAATCCTCTTGTAGAAATGTTCCACATAACATTCTTTCAACTTGTTTCAAGATTATCTTAAACACTTTCTCTGTAATTTGGTTGACAACATCACATATTCTGTAATGTCTTATTAAAGCATTTCACTGAAGCTAGCATTACAAAAAGTGAGACATACCTATCCAATATATATATTTTTTAAATATCTACAGCATTAAATCAAAGATAGTTATGATTGTCCTGTGTTCTGTTTTACTGGTTCTACTGGTTTACTATTTATTATTATTATTATTGAGCCAGGATCAGCGACAACATTAAAATGCTGCACAGATGTTTCAGTATTAAAACAGTCATATGGCTTAAAATAATAAACCTTTCATTCACTGTTGGTATAAAGAACCAGTACGACAGCATTACAAGAGACAGTGAATACAAGAATATAATAATCCACAAAAAGTATAAGAATGGCCATAAAGAAAGAATAGATAATCCTTTATAAAAACAGCTGCGGAGCTCAGCCACTCACCTCATCCCCATCAACAGGGACCCCCTGGAGGGTCCAGGTCCACCCCAGGAGCAGCACAGAAACCAGAATCATTGCTTTCTCCATCTTAACACTTCTGTCCTGATGTGTCTGAAGTTCTGAGAGCCTGAATTGATGGAAATATAGCTATCTACTTGCTTCTTGTATTCTTATATTACTCCCCAGCCCAGTACATTGACCTATAGACTTATTTGTGCTGTGTTGCCCCATATGTATTTACTCCCACGGCCAAACAAATAAATGAGTAAAACATCATCTAATGTGGTTGAGCAACTTAGACATTGGACATTAACATCACAAATCAAAGTGTTTGTTTCATTCACTGTAATCCCACACAGTGCTACTAAATGAAAGGCAATATGGTATGGCAATCAAAACCAGGTATTTTAACCCAACAATAAACTATTGTTTACTCAACAAGTAATGTTTTAATTTTATGTGGACAAAACGTTTCACATTTATGTGAAATTAAAGTTCAACTAAAATATATTAGATTTAAAGGAAAGAAAATAGAAAGAAAGAAAAAGAAGATATGTGTATGTATAGATTTCAATGGGATCATGTGTGTCTCTTGATATAAACTAACATTGTAAGTATTGGTAAGGGCTATCTTCACAGTTCACAATACAAAAGAATGAAGGGAGATGGATGTTTTAAAATTCAATGTAAATGGTAAAACTCTGTTCTGTCACTATGGAGATAAATGTCAAAGTCAAGAAAACTGTCTTGCGCACAAGTTTGAGGGTGTATTGAGAAGTTTAACATTAGTAGGCTATTGCTGTGGGTGATTTCAACATATTGATCCAGGGAAATACAGATTGAACATTTAACCCATGAAAAAAGAATTCTAACAACATTAAACCAAAAAAAAACTTTTGTGTTAGAGTTTGTTATTCTAAAATTCGACACAGAATCTTTTTTAATGCAAATGTATAATTGATTTCAGATATTGTTCTTCTTGATTACTGGTCTCCTTACTAATAATCAGTATCGGCCCTGAAAAAACATTTCAGTTGACCCCTATGTGCAATAAAAGAGTAATTGGTGGCTGCAATCATTCCTCCTTTCCATACTAAACATGAAGAAATCCCTTCATGACCCAACGGTAATAATTCTGGACAAAAAAACCACACTCGTTTCATACAAAGATTTATTCTTTTTTTCAAAGATTATTTTTTGGTGGCTTTTTCCCTTTATTACATAGTGACAGTGGATAGACAGGAAAGGGGGGAGAGAGATGGGGGATAACACGCAGCAAAGGGCAGCAGATCTGATTCGAACCCACGCCGCTGCAAAGGACTCAGCCTACATGGGGCCCACGCTCTTACTGGGTGAGCTTGAGGCCGCCCCTATGCAAAGATTTATTCTAAAGTTAAGTTGAAGCTAATATGAGGCCTCTGTGTGTAGGTTTACTGTTGGTGTTTTGTCTCAGCAACAAACCATGTGATTACCAGAAGGTACCCGCACGCTGCAGCTCAGCAAGAAAACACTGTCTGCAGAAACACAAACAGGGAGAAAATCTGACTTTGAAAATACCTACATGACTCATGAAGCTTCCACTCAACATTAGAATGTATTTTTACACAGAATCAGGACAGTGAATTTTGTCCTCCATCTCTAACAGTGGAGTCACGTTAGGAAGGGATGACACAGCCAGTATAGACAGAAGAAATCATTACATCCACCAGTAACTCTCAACATATTGCCATGTAAGTGCTGTATCAAGACAAACTTGGAAAAATTGCTGCGAATGGAATAATATATGCATAGTAACATTTTCGAAAGGCATGCTGTTTTATTACTTTAAAAAAACTTGAATTGTAACAATGGAGTTGCATTCATATTTTTGACCATTACTAACTGAAAATCAGGCAACTTGTAAATTCATTAGTTGTAATTTTGTTAAAAGGTACAATATGTAACATTTCTGCATTAAAAACTCTAAAAATGACTATACCTATGTTATATATTTTGTTGAGTTGTGTACTTACACTATCCCAAATGTTTCAACAATTTTCAAACCCAGAGAAATCTCTAATTTTATTTTTGACATGGGACGTTTTGTTAAGTCGCCTGTCAGTGGCGTCATATAACCTTTGACCCCTCTATTTACTCTAACTTCGGTCAAAACACGGGAACTCAGATGATACGTTTGAGAGTAATTTTAAATCATACAATGTCACAGAAAGAGTTATACTCAGTAACCATAATACTGTTTTTTTCTGCCACATGGCATCATTTTGTCATTGATTACATGTCACTTTGCAACAGTTATACAGCAGAGACCTTATTTATTGATATTGATTGATTTCAATACAACAAACCTCTTTTGCCCCAGTGACATATGAAATATACTGTCATAGTTTGGTTCTAGCAGCTGGCTAATGTTAGCTTGCTTGCTCACTAGCTTGCAAACTGGCCAGCTAGCTACCAATACAAATCGAATCAAGAAAAACGTAATTATGTTGGGGAAACTGCAGCTATTTTATTAGAATAACATGAATAAACGTTACTAAATGTAACGTGAATAAACTTAGTTCAGTTCAGTTCAGTCACCTTATTATCCCAAATGGGAAACTTGATATGCAGTCAGAAGTGAAATGGGTAAACTTCCGTGAACAGATGCATTCTAATCGGCGATGCTGTTTAACAATGAAAACTACAACTCCCATAGTTCCACATAACTTCACAACGGCATTAAAGCAACACTAGGTAATTTTTTCCCGCTTCAGTCCCCCTACAGGTCGGAAGCGGAATTGTCCATTACATTACATTATGCAAGTTTGCCAGATCGGGTAGCGGATCTGTAGTTCGAATGAACTGGACAATGTAATGTAATGGACAATTCTGCTTCCAACCTGTAGGAGGACCAAGCGGGAAAAGTTACCTAGTGAAAATTCTACTTAAGTACACTAGTGAAGTATTTGTACTTTGTTACATTACAACACTGTTAATGAGCCATACACTGTAAATTCATATTGATTTAACATAGATTATTTTTAAAACCACTGTACACCATGGTCTACCCATCATTTTCCATGTTAATGCAATAACTTTATTGCTAGGAGAAATTACGGTGTTCTTTTGCAACAGTGTGTTTCATGTGAAAACCACCTGTTCTACCATCAAAGTTATAGTCATCACCCCAAATAGTTAGTAGATAAGTTAGGGTTTAGGGCTGTTAAGCTAAAATATGAATACAATACTTAGTTGCATTACTCAATTAATTTAACCAAACCAATTAACCTTCTCAAGCTCCCTTCCTCCATATTATGATTTTATTGTGTGGAATTTCAGAGTGCTCCACCCCTGTAATATCACTAGATATTATTAATTTGAGTTTATCCTATAAACAACAAACATAAAAAAACAGAGTATTGAGATAGTTGTTTTATTGGTAATCTGTTATGATATAACTGAACATATACATTTTAAGTGAGTGCTGAAAGAGCATCTGTAAGGTAAGTTCAGATGAGCAGCGTTGTTTCTTCATCCCACCCAGTTTTCCTCCAGGAAACATGTTCTCCTGGACTGAATTTCAGTTTGTATGCCTCAAAAATGAACTTGAACAGTCCAAACACTTTGGCTCTGGGAGCTTTTCTTCTGGAAAAGAGCAAAAATACATTAAGTGCTTTGATCATATCTGTGTGGGGATTTGCATGAACAGATATGTATGTACTGTACAGTTGACACCAGAATCTAAATCACAGTTGTGTTACAAAGATCATGTTATGTTGACTTATAATCAGCAGCGTTTGTCGTCTGTAGTCAAAACTTTGATATGTGAGTTTTAAAAGCAACATGGGACACCTATAGTGGCCAAAGAGGCTTAACAGAGCTGCATCAGTAAAAAAAGATAAATTATTAACCATCAAGAACAACAGTGTTCTTAATGGTTACATTTTTGATAACATAAGTGTCATTATATATGTATAAGATGTGTTTCACTATAAATATTTAAGCTGCACAGTACTTTTTAATGTTTATTTGAATATAATGAAAACATATCATCGTGTGCCTCATTTCTGGGGACCTCTTTACAAACTGGAGAAGAAAAGAATAAAGAATTGCACTGTACTGCGTTCAGATATGTGAAACATGTTGTGTTTTGCATTTCATTCCTCACATTCAGTGTGACATCTCTGCATACACTCTTTCTCAGTTTCAAAGTTGTTAAAGTTGCCCCCACACCCTCCATAGGTGAAAAGCTGGCAGCTCGTTGAGGAGGAGTTGTAGAAGTAACGTGGGAAATTCCCCAAACACGTTGGGCCGTCTGTTGGTGGTATTTGTTTACAGACCTCTACACGGAGAGATACAGGAAGAAGCAGAGAGAGACAACCAATAGTTAGTTATTGACTCTAAAATACATCAACTGTTGTGTATGGTTTGTACTTTTAGTTCCTGTGATCAATATCAGAACCAGGATCTCTCTTCCATTCAGCACACATTTATTATCAGCACTGCTCAATTAGTGTACCATGTTAATCAATTGAGTACATGTAAGTTGATCTCTACCCTGTTGCTATGAGTTGCATTAAAGTTCTTATTGATATAAGTGTCTATGGCTAAACATCTTTAAGCTGCACAGTACTTTTTTGTTAATCTGAATCTAATTTTAAAAAAAATATGATCATGTGCATCATTTCTGGGCACCTCATTACAAACTAGGACAATACAAGAATAACAAAGCAAAAATAAGCATAACACTCTACTGTGTGTGAAACATGTTGTATTTTGTATTTCACGCCTCACCTTCAGTGTGACAATTCTGCATACACTCTTTCTCAGTTTTAAAGTTGTTCTGGTTGCCCTTACACCCTCCATAGATGAAAAGCTCGCAGCTCATTGAGGAGGAGTTGTAGAAGTAACGTGGAATGTGCGCCTTACATGGACCTGTTTTTGGTCTTTGTTTACAGACCTCTAAAGAGGAGAGAGATAACGCAAGTAACACAGAGACAACTATTAGTTAGAACTTGACTCTAAAAGACGTCACATGTACAGTAAGGTATGGTTTGGATTTTTAGTTCCTGTGATCAACATCAGAACCAGGATCTCTCTTCCATTCAGCACAGATTCATTATCAGCACTGCTCAATAACTGTACCATGTTAACCAACTGAGTAAGTTGATCTCTTACTTGTTGCATTAAAAATAAATTTATTGGGCAGATTCAGCAGAGTTGTATTCAGCAGAGTGGTATTGGACAGAGGATCCTCCACGTCTGCAAAGAATAAAAAAGCAAAAATAAGCATTGAACTCTACTGTGTGTGAAACATGTTGTATTTTGTATTTCACTCCTCACCTTCAGTGTGACAATTCTGCATACACTCTTTCTCAGTGTTAAAGTTGTTCTGGTTGCCATTACACCCTCCATAGATGAAAAGCTGGCAGCTCATTGAGGAGGAGTTGTAGAAGTAACGTGGAATGTAAGCATCACATAGACCTGGTTCTGGTGGTTGATCACAGACTTCTACAAGAAGAGAGAGATACAGGAAGTAACACAGAGAGACAACTATTAGAACTTGACTCTAAAACACGTTACATGTACAGTAGTGTATTGTTTGTACTTTTAGTTCCTGTGATCAACATCAGAACCAGGATCTCTTTTCCATTCAACACATATTCATTATCAGCACAGCTTAATAAGTGCACCACATTAGTAAGTTGATCTCGTACCTGTAGCACTGAACAGAGGAGCTTTGAGCAGAGTTGCATCCTCCACGTCCTCAGAAGCCACAGAGGGCTCCACCTGTATCACAGCCACAGACAGACACGGTCAGAGATACATGACATTTAAATCCTCTTGTAGAAATGTTCCACATAACATTCTTTCAACTTGTTTCAAGATTATCTTAAACACTTTCTCTAATTTGGTTGACAACATCACATATTCTGTAATGTCTTATTAAAGCATTTCACTGAAGCTAGCATTACAAAAAGTGAGACATACCTATCCAATATATATATTTTTTTAAATATCTACAGCATTAAATCAAAGATAGTTATGATTGTCCTGTGTTCTGTTTTACTGGTTCTACTGGTTTACTATTTATTATTATTATTATTGAGCCAGGATCAGCGACAACATTAAAAAGCTGCACAGATGTTTCAGTATTAAAACAGTCATATGGCTTAAAATAATAAACCTTTCATTCACTGTTGGTATAAAGAACCAGTACGACAGCATTACAAGAGACAGTGAATACAAGAATATAATAATCCACAAAAAGTATAAGAATGGCCATAAAGAAAGAATAGATAATCCTTTATAAAAACAGCTGCGGAGCTCAGCCACTCACCTCATCCCCATCAACAGGGACCCCCTGGAGGGTCCAGGTCCACCCCAGGAGCAGCACAGAAACCAGAATCATTGCTTTCTCCATCTTAACACTTCTGTCCTGATGTGTCTGAAGTTCTGAGAGCCTGAATTGATGGAAATATAGCTATCTACTTGCTTCTTGTATTCTTATATTACTCCCCAGCCCAGTACATTGACCTATAGACTTATTTGTGCTGTGTTGCCCCATATGTATTTACTCCCACGGCCAAACAAATAAATGAGTAAAACATCATCTAATGTGGTTGAGCAACTTAGACATTGGACATTAACATCACAAATCAAAGTGTTTGTTTCATTCACTGTAATCCCACACAGTGCTACTAAATGAAAGGCAATATGGTATGGCAATCAAAACCAGGTATTTTAACCCAACAATAAACTATTGTTTACTCAACAAGTAATGTTTTAATTTTATGTGGACAAAACGTTTCACATTTATGTGAAATTAAAGTTCAACTAAAATATATTAGATTTAAAGGAAAGAAAATAGAAAGAAAGAAAAAGAAGATATGTGTATGTATAGATTTCAATGGGATCATGTGTGTCTCTTGATATAAACTAACATTGTAAGTATTGGTAAGGGCTATCTTCACAGTTCACAATACAAAAGAATGAAGGGAGATGGATGTTTTAAAATTCAATGTAAATGGTAAAACTCTGTTCTGTCACTATGGAGATAAATGTCAAAGTCAAGAAAACTGTCTTGCGCACAAGTTTGAGGGTGTATTGAGAAGTTTAACATTAGTAGGCTATTGCTGTGGGTGATTTCAACATATTGATCCAGGGAAATACAGATTGAACATTTAACCCATGAAAAAAGAATTCTAACAACATTAAACCAAAAAAAAACTTTTGTGTTAGAGTTTGTTATTCTAAAATTCGACACAGAATCTTTTTTAATGCAAATGTATAATTGATTTCAGATACTGTTCTTCTTGATTACTGGTCTCCTTACTAATAATCAGTATCGGCCCTGAAAAAACATTTCAGTCGACCCCTATGTGCAATAAAAGAGTAATTGGTGGCTGCAATCATTCCTCCTTTCCATACTAAACATGAAGAAATCCCTTCATGACCCAACGGTAAAAATTCTGGACAAAAAAACCACACTCGTTTCATACAAAGATTTATTCTTTTTTTAAAGATTATTTTTTGGTGGCTTTTTCCCTTTATTACATAGTGACAGTGGATAGACAGGAAAGGGGGGAGAGAGATGGGGGATAACAAGCAGCAAAGGGCAGCAGATCTGATTCGAACCCACGCCGCTGCAAAGGACTCAGCCTACATGGGGCCCACGCTCTTACTGGGTGAGCTTGAGGCCGCCCCTATGCAAAGATTTATTCTAAAGTTAAGTTGAAGCTAATATGAGGCCTCTGTGTGTAGGTTTACTGTTGGTGTTTTGTCCCAGCAACAAACCATGTGATTACCAGAAGGTACCCGCACGCTGCAGCTCAGCAAGAAAACACTGTCTGCAGAAACACAAACAGGGAGAAAATCTGACTTTGAAAATACCTACATGACTCATGAAGCTTCCACTCAACATTAGAATGTATTTTTACACAGAATCAGGACAGTGAATTTTGTCCTCCATCTCTAACAGTGGAGTCACGTTAGGAAGGGATGACACAGCCAGTATAGACAGAAGAAATCATTACATCCACCAGTAACTCTCAACATATTGCCATGTAAGTGCTGTATCAAGACAAACTTGGAAAAATTGCTGCGAATGGAATAATATATGCATAGTAACATTTTCGAAAGGCATGCTGTTTTATTACTTTAAAAAAACTTGAATTGTAACAATGGAGTTGCATTCATATTTTTGACCATTACTAACTGAAAATCAGGCAACTTGTAAATTCATTAGTTGTAATTTTGTTAAAAGGTACAATATGTAACATTTCTGCATTAAAAACTCTAAAAATGACTATACCTATGTTATATATTTTGTTGAGTTGTGTACTTACACTATCCCAAATGTTTCAACAATTTTCAAACCCAGAGAAATCTCTAATTTTATTTTTGACATGGGACGTTTTGTTAAGTCGCCTGTCAGTGGCGTCATATAACCTTTGACCCCTCTATTTACTCTAACTTCGGTCAAAACACGGGAACTCAGATGATACGTTTGAGAGTAATTTTAAATCATACAATGTCACAGAAAGAGTTATACTCAGTAACCATAATACTGTTTTTTTCTGCCACATGGCATCATTTTGTCATTGATTACATGTCACTTTGCAACAGTTATACAGCAGAGACCTTATTTATTGATATTGATTGATTTCAATACAACAAACCTCTTTTGCCCCAGTGACATATGAAATATACTGTCATAGTTTGGTTCTAGCAGCTGGCTAATGTTAGCTTGCTTGCTCACTAGCTTGCAAACTGGCCAGCTAGCTACCAATACAAATCGAATCAAGAAAAACGTAATTATGTTGGGGAAACTGCAGCTATTTTATTAGAATAACATGAATAAACGTTACTAAATGTAACGTGAATAAACTTAGTTCAGTTCAGTTCAGTCACCTTATTATCCCAAATGGGAAACTTGATATGCAGTCAGAAGTGAAATGGGTAAACTTCCGTGAACAGATGCATTCTAATCGGCGATGCTGTTTAACAATGAAAACTACAACTCCCATAGTTCCACATAACTTCACAACGGCATTAAAGCAACACTAGGTAATTTTTTCCCGCTTCAGTCCCCCTACAGGTCGGAAGCGGAATTGTCCATTACATTACATTATGCAAGTTTGCCAGATCGGGTAGCGGATCTGTAGTTCGAATGAACTGGACAATGTAATGTAATGGACAATTCTGCTTCCAACCTGTAGGAGGACCAAGCGGGAAAAGTTACCTAGTGAAAATTCTACTTAAGTACACTAGTGAAGTATTTGTACTTTGTTACATTACAACACTGTTAATGAGCCATACACTGTAAATTCATATTGATTTAACATAGATTATTTTTAAAACCACTGTACACCATGGTCTACCCATCATTTTCCATGTTAATGCAATAACTTTATTGCTAGGAGAAATTACGGTGTTCTTTTGCAACAGTGTGTTTCATGTGAAAACCACCTGTTCTACCATCAAAGTTATAGTCATCACCCCAAATAGTTAGTAGATAAGTTAGGGTTTAGGGCTGTTAAGCTAAAATATGAATACAATACTTAGTTGCATTACTCAATTAATTTAACCAAACCAATTAACCTTCTCAAGCTCCCTTCCTCCATATTATGATTTTATTGTGTGGAATTTCAGAGTGCTCCACCCCTGTAATATCACTAGATATTATTAATTTGAGTTTATCCTATAAACAACAAACATAAAAAAACAGAGTATTGAGATAGTTGTTTTATTGGTAATCTGTTATGATATAACTGAACATATACATTTTAAGTGAGTGCTGAAAGAGCATCTGTAAGGTAAGTTCAGATGAGCAGCGTTGTTTCTTCATCCCACCCAGTTTTCCTCCAGGAAACATGTTCTCCTGGACTGAATTTCAGTTTGTATGCCTCAAAAATGAACTTGAACAGTCCAAACACTTTGGCTCTGGGAGCTTTTCTTCTGGAAAAGAGCAAAAATACATTAAGTGCTTTGATCATATCTGTGTGGGGATTTGCATGAACAGATATGTATGTACTGTACAGTTGACACCAGAATCTAAATCACAGTTGTGTTACAAAGATCATGTTATGTTGACTTATAATCAGCAGCGTTTGTCGTCTGTAGTCAAAACTTTGATATGTGAGTTTTAAAAGCAACATGGGACACCTATAGTGGCCAAAGAGGCTTAACAGAGCTGCATCAGTAAAAAAAGATAAATTATTAACCATCAAGAACAACAGTGTTCTTAATGGTTACATTTTTGATAACATAAGTGTCATTATATATGTATAAGATGTGTTTCACTATAAATATTTAAGCTGCACAGTACTTTTTAATGTTTATTTGAATATAATGAAAACATATCATCGTGTGCCTCATTTCTGGGGACCTCTTTACAAACTGGAGAAGAAAAGAATAAAGAATTGCACTGTACTGCGTTCAGATATGTGAAACATGTTGTGTTTTGTATTTCATTCCTCACATTCAGTGTGACATCTCTGCATACACTCTTTCTCAGTTTCAAAGTTGTTAAAGTTGCCCCCACACCCTCCATAGGTGAAAAGCTGGCAGCTCGTTGAGGAGGAGTTGTAGAAGTAACGTGGGAAATTCCCCAAACACGTTGGGCCGTCTGTTGGTGGTATTTGTTTACAGACCTCTACACGGAGAGATACAGGAAGAAGCAGAGAGAGACAACCAATAGTTAGTTATTGACTCTAAAATACATCAACTGTTGTGTATGGTTTGTACTTTTAGTTCCTGTGATCAATATCAGAACCAGGGTCTCTCTTCCATTCAGCACACATTTATTATCAGCACTGCTCAATTAGTGTACCATGTTAATCAATTGAGTACATGTAAGTTGATCTCTACCCTGTTGCTATGAGTTGCATTAAAGTTCTTATTGATATAAGTGTCTATGGCTAAACATCTTTAAGCTGCACAGTACTTTTTTGTTAATCTGAATCTAATTTTAAAAAAAATATGATCATGTGCATCATTTCTGGGCACCTCATTACAAACTAGGACAATACAAGAATAACAAAGCAAAAATAAGCATAACACTCTACTGTGTGTGAAACATGTTGTATTTTGTATTTCACGCCTCACCTTCAGTGTGACAATTCTGCATACACTCTTTCTCAGTTTTAAAGTTGTTCTGGTTGCCCTTACACCCTCCATAGATGAAAAGCTCGCAGCTCATTGAGGAGGAGTTGTAGAAGTAACGTGGAATGTGCGCCTTACATGGACCTGTTTTTGGTCTTTGTTTACAGACCTCTACAGAGGAGAGAGATAACGCAAGTAACACAGAGACAACTATTAGTTAGAACTTGACTCTAAAAGACGTCACATGTACAGTAAGGTATGGTTTGGATTTTTAGTTCCTGTGATCAACATCAGAACCAGGATCTCTCTTCCATTCAGCACAGATTCATTATCAGCACTGCTCAATAACTGTACCATGTTAACCAACTGAGTAAGTTGATCTCTTACTTGTTGCATTAAAAATAAATTTATTGGGCAGATTCAGCAGAGTTGTATTCAGCAGAGTGGTATTGGACAGAGGATCCTCCACGTCTGCAAAGAATAAAAAAGCAAAAATAAGCATTGAACTCTACTGTGTGTGAAACATGTTGTATTTTGTATTTCACTCCTCACCTTCAGTGTGACAATTCTGCATACACTCTTTCTCAGTGTTAAAGTTGTTCTGGTTGCCATTACACCCTCCATAGATGAAAAGCTGGCAGCTCATTGAGGAGGAGTTGTAGAAGTAACGTGGAATGTAAGCATCACATAGACCTGGTTCTGGTGGTTGATCACAGACTTCTACAAGAAGAGAGAGATACAGGAAGTAACACAGAGAGACAACTATTAGAACTTGACTCTAAAACACGTTACATGTACAGTAGTGTATTGTTTGTACTTTTAGTTCCTGTGATCAACATCAGAACCAGGATCTCTTTTCCATTCAACACATATTCATTATCAGCACAGCTTAATAAGTGCACCACATTAGTAAGTTGATCTCGTACCTGTAGCACTGAACAGAGGAGCTTTGAGCAGAGTTGCATCCTCCACGTCCTCAGAAGCCACAGAGGGCTCCACCTGTATCACAGCCACAGACAGACACGGTCAGAGATACATGACATTTAAATCCTCTTGTAGAAATGTTCCACATAACATTCTTTCAACTTGTTTCAAGATTATCTTAAACACTTTCTCTGTAATTTGGTTGACAACATCACATATTCTGTAATGTCTTATTAAAGCATTTCACTGAAGCTAGCATTACAAAAAGTGAGACATACCTATCCAATATATATATATTTTTTAAATATCTACAGCATTAAATCAAAGATAGTTATGGTTGTCCTGTGTTCTGTTTTACTGGTTCTACTGGTTTACTATTTATTATTATTATTATTGAGCCAGGATCAGCGACAACATTAAAATGCTGCACAGATGTTTCAGTATTAAAACAGTCATATGGCTTAAAATAATAAACCTTTCATTCACTGTTGGTATAAAGAACCAGTATGACAGCATTACAAGAGACAGTGAATACAAGAATATAATAATCCACAAAAAGTATAAGAATGGCCATAAAGAAAGAATAGATAATCCTTTATAAAAACAGCTGCGGAGCTCAGCCACTCACCTCATCCCCATCAACAGGGACCCCCTGGAGGGTCCAGGTCCACCCCAGGAGCAGCACAGAAACCAGAATCATTGCTTTCTCCATCTTAACACTTCTGTCCTGATGTGTCTGAAGTTCTGAGAGCCTGAATTGATGGAAATATAGCTATCTACTTGCTTCTTGTATTCTTATATTACTCCCCAGCCCAGTACATTGACCTATAGACTTATTTGTGCTGTGTTGCCCCATATGTATTTACTCCCACGGCCAAACAAATAAATGAGTAAAACATCATCTAATGTGGTTGAGCAACTTAGACATTGGACATTAACATCACAAATCAAAGTGTTTGTTTCATTCACTGTAATCCCACACAGTGCTACTAAATGAAAGGCAATATGGTATGGCAATCAAAACCAGGTATTTTAACCCAACAATAAACTATTGTTTACTCAACAAGTAATGTTTTAATTTTATGTGGACAAAACGTTTCACATTTATGTGAAATTAAAGTTCAACTAAAATATATTAGATTTAAAGGAAAGAAAATAGAAAGAAAGAAAAAGAAGATATGTGTATGTATAGATTTCAATGGGATCATGTGTGTCTCTTGATATAAACTAACATTGTAAGTATTGGTAAGGGCTATCTTCACAGTTCACAATACAAAAGAATGAAGGGAGATGGATGTTTTAAAATTCAATGTAAATGGTAAAACTCTGTTCTGTCACTATGGAGATAAATGTCAAAGTCAAGAAAACTGTCTTGCGCACAAGTTTGAGGGTGTATTGAGAAGTTTAACATTAGTAGGCTATTGCTGTGGGTGATTTCAACATATTGATCCAGGGAAATACAGATTGAACATTTAACCCATGAAAAAAGAATTCTAACAACATTAAACCAAAAAAAAACTTTTGTGTTAGAGTTTGTTATTCTAAAATTCGACACAGAATCTTTTTTAATGCAAATGTATAATTGATTTCAGATACTGTTCTTCTTGATTACTGGTCTCCTTACTAATAATCAGTATCGGCCCTGAAAAAACATTTCAGTCGACCCCTATGTGCAATAAAAGAGTAATTGGTGGCTGCAATCATTCCTCCTTTCCATACTAAACATGAAGAAATCCCTTCATGACCCAACGGTAATAATTCTGGACAAAAAAACCACACTCGTTTCATACAAAGATTTATTCTTTTTTTTAAAGATTATTTTTTGGTGGCTTTTTCCCTTTATTACATAGTGACAGTGGATAGACAGG
Source organism: Sander lucioperca (assembly GCF_008315115.2). Lineage (NCBI taxonomy): Eukaryota > Metazoa > Chordata > Actinopteri > Perciformes > Percidae > Sander > Sander lucioperca. Next base: position 11,355,799 of record NC_050173.1, on the reverse strand, counting down.
AAAGGGGGGAGAGAGATGGGGGATAACAAGCAGCAAAGGGCAGCAGATCTGATTCGAACCCACGCCGCTGCAAAGGACTCAGCCTACATGGGGCCCACGCTCTTACTGGGTGAGCTAGAGGCCGCCCCTATGCAAAGATTTATTCTAAAGTTAAGTTGAAGCTAATATGAGGCCTCTGTGTGTAGGTTTACTGTTGGTGTTTTGTCCCAGCAACAAACCATGTGATTACCAGAAGGTACCCGCACGCTGCAGCTCAGCAAGAAAACACTGTCTGCAGAAACACAAACAGGGAGAAAATCTGACTTTGAAAATACCTACATGACTCATGAAGCTTCCACTCAACATTAGAATGTATTTTTACACAGAATCAGGACAGTGAATTTTGTCCTCCATCTCTAACAGTGGAGTCACGTTAGGAAGGGATGACACAGCCAGTATAGACAGAAGAAATCATTACATCCACCAGTAACTCTCAACATATTGCCATGTAAGTGCTGTATCAAGACAAACTTGGAAAAATTGCTGCGAATGGAATAATATATGCATAGTAACATTTTCGAAAGGCATGCTGTTTTATTACTTTAAAAAAACTTGAATTGTAACAATGGAGTTGCATTCATATTTTTGACCATTACTAACTGAAAATCAGGCAACTTGTAAATTCATTAGTTGTAATTTTGTTAAAAGGTACAATATGTAACATTTCTGCATTAAAAACTCTAAAAATGACTATACCTATGTTATATATTTTGTTGAGTTGTGTACTTACACTATCCCAAATGTTTCAACAATTTTCAAACCCAGAGAAATCTCTAATTTTATTTTTGACATGGGACGTTTTGTTAAGTCGCCTGTCAGTGGCGTCATATAACCTTTGACCCCTCTATTTACTCTAACTTCGGTCAAAACACGGGAACTCAGATGATACGTTTGAGAGTAATTTTAAATCATACAATGTCACAGAAAGAGTTATACTCAGTAACCATAATACTGTTTTTTTCTGCCACATGGCATCATTTTGTCATTGATTACATGTCACTTTGCAACAGTTATACAGCAGAGACCTTATTTATTGATATTGATTGATTTCAATACAACAAACCTCTTTTGCCCCAGTGACATATGAAATATACTGTCATAGTTTGGTTCTAGCAGCTGGCTAATGTTAGCTTGCTTGCTCACTAGCTTGCAAACTGGCCAGCTAGCTACCAATACAAATCGAATCAAGAAAAACGTAATTATGTTGGGGAAACTGCAGCTATTTTATTAGAATAACATGAATAAACGTTACTAAATGTAACGTGAATAAACTTAGTTCAGTTCAGTTCAGTCACCTTATTATCCCAAATGGGAAACTTGATATGCAGTCAGAAGTGAAATGGGTAAACTTCCGTGAACAGATGCATTCTAATCGGCGATGCTGTTTAACAATGAAAACTACAACTCCCATAGTTCCACATAACTTCACAACGGCATTAAAGCAACACTAGGTAATTTTTTCCCGCTTCAGTCCCCCTACAGGTCGGAAGCGGAATTGTCCATTACATTACATTATGCAAGTTTGCCAGATCGGGTAGCGGATCTGTAGTTCGAATGAACTGGACAATGTAATGTAATGGACAATTCTGCTTCCAACCTGTAGGAGGACCAAGCGGGAAAAGTTACCTAGTGAAAATTCTACTTAAGTACACTAGTGAAGTATTTGTACTTTGTTACATTACAACACTGTTAATGAGCCATACACTGTAAATTCATATTGATTTAACATAGATTATTTTTAAAACCACTGTACACCATGGTCTACCCATCATTTTCCATGTTAATGCAATAACTTTATTGCTAGGAGAAATTACGGTGTTCTTTTGCAACAGTGTGTTTCATGTGAAAACCACCTGTTCTACCATCAAAGTTATAGTCATCACCCCAAATAGTTAGTAGATAAGTTAGGGTTTAGGGCTGTTAAGCTAAAATATGAATACAATACTTAGTTGCATTACTCAATTAATTTAACCAAACCAATTAACCTTCTCAAGCTCCCTTCCTCCATATTATGATTTTATTGTGTGGAATTTCAGAGTGCTCCACCCCTGTAATATCACTAGATATTATTAATTTGAGTTTATCCTATAAACAACAAACATAAAAAAAACAGAGTATTGAGATAGTTGTTTTATTGGTAATCTGTTATGATATAACTGAACATATACATTTTAAGTGAGTGCTGAAAGAGCATCTGTAAGGTAAGTTCAGATGAGCAGCGTTGTTTCTTCATCCCACCCAGTTTTCCTCCAGGAAACATGTTCTCCTGGACTGAATTTCAGTTTGTATGCCTCAAAAATGAACTTGAACAGTCCAAACACTTTGGCTCTGGGAGCTTTTCTTCTGGAAAAGAGCAAAAATACATTAAGTGCTTTGATCATATCTGTGTGGGGATTTGCATGAACAGATATGTATGTACTGTACAGTTGACACCAGAATCTAAATCACAGTTGTGTTACAAAGATCATGTTATGTTGACTTATAATCAGCAGCGTTTGTCGTCTGTAGTCAAAACTTTGATATGTGAGTTTTAAAAGCAACATGGGACACCTATAGTGGCCAAAGAGGCTTAACAGAGCTGCATCAGTAAAAAAAGATAAATTATTAACCATCAAGAACAACAGTGTTCTTAATGGTTACATTTTTGATAACATAAGTGTCATTATATATGTATAAGATGTGTTTCACTATAAATATTTAAGCTGCACAGTACTTTTTAATGTTTATTTGAATATAATGAAAACATATCATCGTGTGCCTCATTTCTGGGGACCTCTTTACAAACTGGAGAAGAAAAGAATAAAGAATTGCACTGTACTGCGTTCAGATATGTGAAACATGTTGTGTTTTGTATTTCATTCCTCACATTCAGTGTGACATCTCTGCATACACTCTTTCTCAGTTTCAAAGTTGTTAAAGTTGCCCCCACACCCTCCATAGGTGAAAAGCTGGCAGCTCGTTGAGGAGGAGTTGTAGAAGTAACGTGGGAAATTCCCCAAACACGTTGGGCCGTCTGTTGGTGGTATTTGTTTACAGACCTCTACACGGAGAGATACAGGAAGAAGCAGAGAGAGACAACCAATAGTTAGTTATTGACTCTAAAATACATCAACTGTTGTGTATGGTTTGTACTTTTAGTTCCTGTGATCAATATCAGAACCAGGGTCTCTCTTCCATTCAGCACACATTTATTATCAGCACTGCTCAATTAGTGTACCATGTTAATCAATTGAGTACATGTAAGTTGATCTCTACCCTGTTGCTATGAGTTGCATTAAAGTTCTTATTGATATAAGTGTCTATGGCTAAACATCTTTAAGCTGCACAGTACTTTTTTGTTAATCTGAATCTAATTTTTAAAAAAATATGATCATGTGCATCATTTCTGGGCACCTCATTACAAACTAGGACAATACAAGAATAACAAAGCAAAAATAAGCATAACACTCTACTGTGTGTGAAACATGTTGTATTTTGTATTTCACGCCTCACCTTCAGTGTGACAATTCTGCATACACTCTTTCTCAGTTTTAAAGTTGTTCTGGTTGCCCTTACACCCTCCATAGATGAAAAGCTCGCAGCTCATTGAGGAGGAGTTGTAGAAGTAACGTGGATTGTGCGCCTTACATGGACCTGTTTTTGGTCTTTGTTTACAGACCTCTACAGAGGAGAGAGATAACGCAAGTAACACAGAGACAACTATTAGTTAGAACTTGACTCTAAAAGACGTCACATGTACAGTAAGGTATGGTTTGGATTTTTAGTTCCTGTGATCAACATCAGAACCAGGATCTCTCTTCCATTCAGCACAGATTCATTATCAGCACTGCTCAATAACTGTACCATGTTAATCAACTGAGTAAGTTGATCTCTTACCTGTTGCATTAAAAATAAATTTATTGGGCAGATTCAGCAGAGTTGTATTCAGCAGAGTGGTATTGGACAGAGGATCCTCCACGTCTGCAAAGAATAAAAAAGCAAAAATAAGCATTGAACTCTACTGTGTGTGAAAGATGTTGTATTTTGTATTTCACTCCTCACCTTCAGTGTGACAATTCTGCATACACTCTTTCTCAGTTTTAAAGTTGTTCTGGTTGCCCGTACACCCTCCATAGATGAAAAGCTGGCAGCTCATTGAGGAGGAGTTGTAGAAGTAACGTGGAATGTAAGCACCACATAGACCTGGTTCTGGTGGTTGATCACAGACTTCTACAAGAAGAGAGAGATACAGGAAGTAACACAGAGAGACAACTATTAGAACTTGACTCTAAAACACGTTACATGTACAGTAGTGTATTGTTTGTACTTTTAGTTCCTGTGATCAACATCAGAACCAGGATCTCTTTTCCATTCAACACATATTCATTATCAGCACAGCTTAATAAGTGCACCACATTAGTAAGTTGATCTCGTACCTGTAGCACTGAACAGAGGAGCTTTGAGCAGAGTTGCATCCTCCACGTCCTCAGAAGCCACAGAGGGCTCCACCTGTATCACAGCCACAGACAGACACGGTCAGAGATACATGACATTTAAATCCTCTTGTAGAAATGTTCCACATAACATTCTTTCAACTTGTTTCAAGATTATCTTAAACACTTTCTCTGTAATTTGGTTGACAACATCACATATTCTGTAATGTCTTATTAAAGCATTTCACTGAAGCTAGCATTACAAAAAGTGAGACATACCTATCCAATATATATATTTTTTAAATATCTACAGCATTAAATCAAAGATAGTTATGGTTGTCCTGTGTTCTGTTTTACTGGTTCTACTGGTTTACTATTTATTATTATTATTATTATTGAGCCAGGATCAGCGACAACATTAAAATGCTGCACAGATGTTTCAGTATTAAAACAGTCATATGGCTTAAAATAATAAACCTTTCATTCACTGTTGGTATAAAGAACCAGTATGACAGCATTACAAGAGACAGTGAATACAAGAATATAATAATCCACAAAAAGTATAAGAATGGCCATAAAGAAAGAATAGATAATCCTTTATAAAAACAGCTGCGGAGCTCAGCCACTCACCTCATCCCCATCAACAGGGACCCCCTGGAGGGTCCAGGTCCACCCCAGGAGCAGCACAGAAACCAGAATCATTGCTTTCTCCATCTTAACACTTCTGTCCTGCTGTGTCTGAAGTTCTGAGAGCCTGAATTGATGGAAATATAGCTATCTACTTGCTTCTTGTATTCTTATATTACTCCCCAGCCCAGTACATTGACCTATAGACTTATTTGTGCTGTGTTGCCCCATATGTATTTACTCCCACGGCCAAACAAATAAATGAGTAAAACATCATCTAATGTGGTTGAGCAACTTAGACATTGGACATTAACATCACAAATCAAAGTGTTTGTTTCATTCACTGTAATCCCACACAGTGCTACTAAATGAAAGGCAATATGGTATGGCAATCAAAACCAGGTATTTTAACCCAACAATAAACTATTGTTTACTCAACAAGTAATGTTTTAATTTTATGTGGACAAAACGTTTCACATTTATGTGAAATTAAAGTTCAACTAAAATATATTAGATTTAAAGGAAAGAAAATAGAAAGAAAGAAAAAGAAGATATGTGTATGTATAGATTTCAATGGGATCATGTGTGTCTCTTGATATAAACTAACATTGTAAGTATTGGTAAGGGCTATCTTCACAGTTCACAATACAAAAGAATGAAGGGAGATGGATGTTTTAAAATTCAATGTAAATGGTAAAACTCTGTTCTGTCACTATGGAGATAAATGTCAAAGTCAAGAAAACTGTCTTGCGCACAAGTTTGAGGGTGTATTGAGAAGTTTAACATTAGTAGGCTATTGCTGTGGGTGATTTCAACATATTGATCCAGGGAAATACAGATTGAACATTTAACCCATGAAAAAAGAATTCTAACAACATTAAACCAAAAAAAAACTTTTGTGTTAGAGTTTGTTATTCTAAAATTCGACACAGAATCTTTTTTAATGCAAATGTATAATTGATTTCAGATATTGTTCTTCTTGATTACTGGTCTCCTTACTAATAATCAGTATCGGCCCTGAAAAAACATTTCAGTTGACCCCTATGTGCAATAAAAGAGTAATTGGTGGCTGCAATCATTCCTCCTTTCCATACTAAACATGAAGAAATCCCTTCATGACCCAACGGTAATAATTCTGGACAAAAAAACCACACTCGTTTCATACAAAGATTTATTCTTTTTTTCAAAGATTATTTTTTGGTGGCTTTTTCCCTTTATTACATAGTGACAGTGGATAGACAGGAAAGGGGGGAGAGAGATGGGGGATAACACGCAGCAAAGGGCAGCAGATCTGATTCGAACCCACGCCGCTGCAAAGGACTCAGCCTACATGGGGCCCACGCTCTTACTGGGTGAGCTAGAGGCCGCCCCTATGCAAAGATTTATTCTAAAGTTAAGTTGAAGCTAATATGAGGCCTCTGTGTGTAGGTTTACTGTTGGTGTTTTGTCCCAGCAACAAACCATGTGATTACCAGATGGTACCCGCACGCTGCAGCTCAGCAAGAAAACACTGTCTGCAGAAACACAAACAGGGAGAAAATCTGACTTTGAAAATAGTTCCACATAACTTCACAACGGCATTAAAGCAACACTAGGTAACTTTTTCCCGCTTCAGTTCCCCTACAGGTCGGAAGCAGAATTGTCCATTACATTACATTATGCAAGTTTGCCAGATCGGGTAGCGGATCTGTAGTTCGAATGAACTGGACAATGTAATGTAATGGACAATTCTGCTTCCAACCTGTAGGAGGACCAAGCGGGAAAAGTTACCTAGTGTTGCTTTAAAAGTCTGTGATTACCATCCATTGTTTTGATTGAGAGACCTCTAGCGGCAGAAAATTACATATTGAACGTTTAAGTCCATCAGTGTTAGAGTGGTTTTAAATTTCAAATAACTACTTTTTCACTATGTTTTTGCTACAGATTACTATTTCACATCATGACAATTATTCATCTCAGCCCACACATAACCGGTGACTTACAATATGTGTTCAGCGCTGCCCCCACATTAACACTCCTACGGCAAAGTAAAACACAAAAGAGTAAACAGAACAAAGTTCGGCTTGTTGCAACATCAACAAATGAATAAATGTCATGATGTTAAGAGTTAATCTGTAACATGCATTACCGTATATTTTGTCCTGCATTATTGTGTCTTATATAAACATTTACAGTGAAAAGGTACTTTATTGGAACTTAAAAACCAGACTATAGAGAACAAGCGAGTAACAATTGGAGGAAAGGAAAAATAAATAACAGTTTAAGTGTTTTTACAAATACTGGTTACTTACGGGGTACAGTACGAAAAACAAAACATTACATTTTACAAATCCATTTTCTAATATATTTTTTTTTACTAATGAAATAGCATGCCTTTTGAAAATGTCACCATGCATATATTATTCCATTAGCAACAGTTACTTTCTGAAAAAAAAAAGGTTTTTAAAAGTGCAAATAAAAGAAAATATATAAATTAAATACAAAATGCATTACAAAATTCAACATCTAAGAATTAAAGACAAATAATGTTCAAAAATGTGCAAATTGATAGGTGAGGTGTGAGACAATGCCATATTAATATGAAAAAGTACAATTTGGTGTGCCTGGGTGCCTAGTGGTAAAACGTGCGCCCATATAAAGAGCTCAGTCCTCTGCGCAGAGGCAGCAGGTTCATTTCTGACCTGTGGCACTTTGCTGCATGTCATTCCCCTTCTCTCTCCCCTTTAATGTCTAAGCTGTCACAATAAAGGCCTAAATGCCAACAAAAACCTCCATATCATTTCACATTCAGTAGGCATGGTTTCATCAAGACACCTCAGTATTTTCTGAACAAAGGTGAATGTGTGAATTTAGCAGAACAACAGTACAAACACGTCAGACACCCTGGGGGAGATCAAAACTATTTTATCTTACAACATGTTACTACAACAAAAATGTTGCCGCCATTTTGATGCTACAAAGCGATCACCCGACGTTAGCATTCCATTGACTGCCATTCATTTTGACGTCACTTTGACAGCGAATAACTCACATCTGACGGGTTTAAAGACTTTATTTGTCCATTGTTTATTTCTAAAGAAACACGACAATGTATAAAAGGCTCCATTACCTTGTACCTCACGTTATGGCTCCGTAGTATACGTTTTTGTAAAAATAGGCTAACGATTGTGTCATAACCACGCGACTTACTGTCGCATAGTAGAGGAATTACCGTATAGTACAGGAGAAGCTTGCAGGCAGTTTCGACTTACAGTAGCTGTTTAAGTTGAATTACTAATGTTAACTATCATTTTAGTGATCAATAATTAGCCTGTGCCTATGTTATTTCCTAACATATACCTATGCTCTCCGTCTCTGCAAGATTGGGAATGATTGAGATTTCTCTTGGCACAGCTACCAGAAGACTTACAACTTTCAGACAGGTTGCTCACGTCGCATTTACGTCGTTTCTCTCAGTTGGAGTCTGCGCAGTAATGCTCAGCGCTCACCGGAAAAGTGCTTCTAAGGGTCTTCACTGGTCTCCATCCAGAGCAACGGGGTCTGTTGGTCCATTCTTATATACAGTCTATGTTACTCCCCCGTCATGTAGTGGGCCGGCGCCTTGCAGCTCCACCATTATCGTGTATGTGAATTGGTGAAGGACAGGCAAATTGTAAAAGTGCTATGTCTGGTAAGGTAGAAAGGCGCTAAATAAATGCATACATTCACCATTTACCATGGGATGAGTGGTTCCTGCTTCGAACGGGCACCGACAACGCTGCAAGCAGCATGTTACGAGAGTAGCATAAAGCCGCCTGCACACTGCCTGCGTGGCGTGAGCGTGTTAGCTGCGTGGTGTGTCCGTTTTTATTTTGGCTCTCATGTTAACAGGTTAGAGCCATAGACAGTGTATAAGAATGGACCAACAGATCCCGTTGCTGTGGACGGAGACCAGTGAAGGATATTAGCAAGGGGGTAAGCGTCTCCTCACAACCTGAACCTCCTATGGCGCCATTTTGATGCTAATAAGCACTCACCTCCCCGTTAACATTCCATTGACTGCCATTCATTTTGACGTCACTTTGACAGCGAATAACTTTACATCTGAAGTGTTTAAAGACTCTATTTGTCCATTGTTTATTTCTAAAGAAACACGACAATGTATAAAAGGCTCCATTACCTTGTACCTCACGTTATGGCTCCATAGCAGACGATTTTGTAAAAATAGGCTAACGATTGTGTCATAACCATGGGACTTACTGTCGCATAGTAGAGGAATTACCGTATAGTACAGGAGAAGCTTGCAGACAGTTTTTCGACTTACATTAGCTGTTTAAGTTTAATTACTAATGTTAACTAGCATTTTAGTTAGCAATAATTAGCCTGTGTCCATGTTTTCGCCTTACATATACCTACGCTCTCCGTCTCTGTAAGATTGGGAATGATTGAGATTTCTCTTGGTACAGCTACCAGAAGACTTACAACTTTCAGACAGGTTGCTCATGTCACATTTACGTTGTCTCTCTCAGTTGGAGGTAGGGCTGAACGATTTTTGAAAATAATCTAATTGCGATTTTTTTCCCAAATATTGCGATTTCGATTCGATTATTTTTTTAAGCTCTTTGTCTTCTGTATTATTCAACAAAGAATAATATAATGTATAGTATGAACACACAATTACACACTAGACAGTTAAATAAGTAAAAATATAGTATATATCTACACACACACACACACACACACACACACACACACACACACACACACACACACACACATGTAATTTTTTACAGTGCACAGAGAGGAGCTGCCTCCAGCCCCTCCCCCTCGTGAAGTTGCGTGCTGCCGAGTGCACTTGTTCAGAGAGGCTATCGTTGCGTTAGCTAGTTGCTGGTGTTCTTGCCATGGGATTAACTGTACTAATAAAACCATTGAAACACCGCGGCCACGCTGCTGTGAAAGCTCCCCGAACGTCATTTATCAGTCTGATTGTTACCCCTCTCAGTGGCAGCTCCTCCACTCCATATCTTTATAACGGAGCTAACCGCTAACCGGAGCTAACTGCTAATCAGAGCTAACCGCTAATCAGAGCTAATCGTTGCCAACCGAGCCTTGAGTTCTGTGTATCTGTATCCATTAACTGCATGTATAGACTCAAGCCCGAATAAAACCCTTCATTTTATTAAAATGGCTGTAAAAGTTTTAAACTACAACTCAGAGTTGTTTGAATGACAGAAATCAGCTCAAGGTACAGTGTAGCGTTAGCATGCTAGTTGATGCTTTCTCTATGGAGTGCAGACTGATTGCTCTCGCGAGTCATGTGACCAAATCACAGCCTTTGCAATTAGGAAATCGCGTTTTAACATATTGCGATATTATCGAAAATGCAATTAATCGTAATCACCGGAAAAGTGCTTCTAATGGCCTTCACTGGTCTCTGTCCAGAGCAATGGAATCTGTTGGTCCATTATATGTATGTCAATGGATACTAGAAGCACTTTTCCGGTGAGAGCCGAGCGTTACTGCGCAGTAAATAAGAGAGAAATCTCAATCATTCCCAATCTTGCAGAGACGGAGAGCGTAGGTATATGTAAGGAGATAACATGGACACAGGCTAATTATTGCTAACTAAAATGCTAGTTAACATTATTAATTAAACTTAAACAGCTAATGTAAGTCAAAACTGTCTGCAAGCTTCTCCTGTACTATACGGTAATTCCTCTACCGTGCGACAGTAAGTCGCGTGGTTATGACACAATCGTTAGCCTATTTTTACAAAAATGTCTACTACGGAGCCATAATGTGAGGTACAAGGTAATGGAGCCTTTTATACATTGTTGTGTTTCTTTAGAAATAAACAATGGACAAATAAAGTCTTTAAACGCTTTAGATGTAAAGTTATTCGCTGTCAAAGTGACGTCAAAATGAATGGCAGTCAATGGAATGGTAACCTGTTCTGCAGGTACTCCACGGAAAGTTGGAAGTGCGCCCTCATTTAGAAGAAGTCTCCCGGCTAATCCTGCCTTGTACAGACTGAAGTTAGAGAAATAGCTAGCTAGCTGATGTGATCCTTACCTAGCTACTGTGCATGTGCGAATCCCAGCAAAGATGGTACAGAAGTAGGATGTCTCAATATGGGCACTTTAAAGTGCTCATATTATGCTCATTTTCAGGTTCATAATTGTATTTAGAGGTTGTACCAGAATAGGTTTATGTGGTTTAATTTTTAGAAAACACCAGATATTTGTTGTACTGCACATTGCTGCAGCTCCTCTTTTCACCCTGTGTGTTGAGCTCTCTGTTTTAGCTACAGAGTGAGGCATCTCACTTCTGTACTATCTTTATTGGGAGTCGCACATGCGCAGTAAGCACTGCTAGCTTGTCAGTTGCAGAGCATAAGGGTGTGCCATGCTAGCAGCTAGGCGAACATTATAACGTGTGTTACAAAGTGACGCACGTTCGTCACGGAAGTAAAGGCTGGACTACAATAGCTGTTTGGAGCAGTTTGTTAACAGTGTTTTCTGTTGGAGATGATAAATCCCTTTGGGGTAGACTTTGGGCTTTTTGACTTTGTAAACCTATAACGTGCACAAAAAGATATATAGCACAATAAAGGAAAGTAGAAAAGCCAAAAAGCATAATATGAGCACTTTAATAAAATAAATAGTAATTGACAGGGTCTGTTAAAATGTCTCTCATTATGTTCTGTCTGTTGTAGCCTTATTTTTTTAGGAATGGAAGACCTCAAATCTTAGGGCTACAACACAGACACATATGTTTACCAAACACACGAATAAACAGTAATATGAGAGACTCATACCTGACGCAAACCTTCCTCAATCGTGTGTAATGACTGGAGGGAGAAAGTGAGGTGTCCCTTAAAGTAGCTCAACAGCGCTACTCCCCCCTGCTGGATCCCTCTAGTACTACTACTCTTACAACAGAACACATAAAACAGAAGAAAACATGAAAATACTGTAATACAACGGCTACAGCAGACAACATTATAACCATAAAAATGATAAGCTAAATGATAAACTGAAATGCTTTAATGTCAGAATATATAAAACACAAAATATGAGGCCATTAAATGTTACTACTACTACTACTTGATCTGACTTGCTGGTAATGCACATTATCTGTCACGCCACCACACAGCAAACATTCACAGGGTCAGAAAAGTGTTCCTATTAGATGAATAACTCCTGATCTAAGAGAGTGCAGACGTTGAGAAATGGAAACATTATCACTCGGCACATAATATACAGCAGAGACATGCAACTAGTTTACTGTGATGAAGATCTTTAAACTAGTGGTTCGTCATCTGGACTCTAGGAGTAACTTATCTATAAGCATGGCCAGAGCAAGTTATCAGTTGGTTGTCAAAATCTATAATAGATGTCCTTCCAATTATCATTGCTGAAACATTTGTGCTCATGGCTGTACAATATACTACTTTGTATCTGTGATGGTATAACTGATATCTTAAATGAGGAGCTGAAAAAGGAGCATTTCCATGATTTTTGTCTTTTTTTATGTATTTATGGACGCCAGGAAGAAACTGCAGCCGCAGAAATAGGTTAATAAGAGTAACAAACAAGAGGCACCAGAGAAACAGAGTCATGACTTGTTTTATTACTGATCTGTTGTAGTATAACTTCACATATTCTGTGAGTGCCAAGACAAAATCATGTTATTTTATTGTGCGCCTTATGTGATGCTGGTTCATGTTGCATCTCTGTATCATGATGAGCAGCAATGTTTCCTCATCTCACTTAGTTTGCCTTCAGGAGCTCTCCCTCTGTAAAAGAGCAAAAAAACAAAAATAAATGTTGTCATCATATGTGGATGGAGATTTAATGTGTTATGCATCTCCTTTATCATCTCACCATCATTCACCACCCCGCAGTACTCGTCACACTCAGCCTTGCTGTAGAACTTGTTGGCGTTGCCCTGGCAGAAGCCCTGTTTGTAGGGCACGCACAGTCCAACGGTGGAGTCAAAGGCCCAGATGGGTGGCTGGCCTGTGCAGGGTTGGGCCACCATGGGCAGACGGCACACAGCTGTGAAGACAGAACAAAGGAGCATTGATATTTTCATGTATTTCCAGGGTTTTATTGTTTTTTTTCACTACATCATAACAGGCAGTATTACTTAATTCTGGCCTACAGATGGAAAACCTAGCAAAGGGAGCCTCATCAAACACAATCAACAGTATTTGTGGGTGGGTTTGCTACTGTAGTCTAGTCCCATTTCAAATTTTAAAAAGAAAAATGGTTAAAAATACAAACAAAACAAAATACTGCACTTACATAGAATAAACTGGCAATGGGCCAAACTATTAATGATGCATGTATTGTATAATCTTCCCATACAGGTATGCAGTTTTATTTTGTATTTCACTCCTACCCTCAGTGCGACATCTCTGCAGGCACTCTCTCTCATTTTCAAAGTTGTTCTGGTTGCCCAAACACCCTCCGTACTTGAAGAGTTCACAGCTCATTAGGGAGGAGTTGTAGTAGTAACGCTGGTGCATCCCAAAACATGGTCCTGTATCTGGTGTTGCTTTACAGGCCTCTACGAGGAGAGAGAGAGGGAGAGAATAGCAGGAGGAAGGATATATGCCCATTAGTTGCAACATCAGAATCAGGATCTCTTATCTTCCATTCAACACACATCCATTTTCATGAATGCGCTATGCTGTAGGATATATCTAAGCGTATCAGGGTTAATCAACTGAGTAAGCTGATCACTTACCGGTTCCATTGAAAAGAGGTGTATCATCACCAGAACCCTCAACGTCTGCAGGAGCCAAAGAAGGTACCACATTTCTTTTCATCCGCTGTATCACAGCCGCAGACAGACTTAGTTAGAGATACAAAGACACCTGAACCCCAAATATACTGTTTAAATGTCACAATCACAATCAACAGATGTCTTGTAAACCAACTGCATTAAACGCGCTGTCCACATTAGCACACTCTAAAAGAGACAATTTTTACAAGTACTTTATTTTATATTAAATATATATATTAATAAATATTTATTAAATGTAGAATATTTAGATTATGTTGCTAATACAGCTGAAGTTTTACTTGATTCTGAACTTCATACTCCAACTAATGCTGGAAGGGATTTATTTTATATATATAAAAAAAGAAATTCCACACTCGCCCCATCCTGGGCGGTCCTCTTCCTTCAAGCTTGGGTCCTCTACCTGAGTGCAGTCTCTTAGCTATTCCTAAGACTGTGCTCCTCTGGACAGAGATCTCAGATGTTGTTCCTGGAATTTGCTGGGGCCACTGTCCCAGTCTGGGGGTTACAGCCCTGAGTGCTCCGATTACCACTGGAACCACTGTTACCTTCACTTTCCACATCTCCTCTAGCTCCTTTGTAAGCCTTTGGTATTTTTCAAGCTTCTCGTGTTCCTTCTTCTTGATGTTGCTGTCTATCTATCACAACTACCTTCTTCTGCTGTTAGTCGACCACCACGATGTCCGGTTGGTTACCCATCGCCATTTTATCAGTCTGGAAGTCCCACAGGATCTTAGCTCTGTCATTCTCCCCATACTCGGCACAGATGTTCCTGTACACTATGCCAACCACTTGGTTATGGCGTTCCAGGTATGCCGTACCTGCCTGCATTTTACACCCCGCTGTTATGTACTGGACTGTCTCAGGGGCATCTTTACACAGCCTGCACCTGGGGTCTGGTATGGTAGACCCCGGCCTCTATTGATCTTGTGCTCATAGCGTGTTCTTGTGCTGCCATGATTAGTGCCTCTGTGCTATCTTTCAGACCAGCCTTTTCCAGCCTTTGGTATGTTTTCTTGATATCAGCTACTTCTTCTATCTGTCGGAGGTACATGCCATGCAGGGGCTTGTCCTTCCATGATGGTTCCTCCTCTCCCCTGCCTCCTCATCACCAGGTATCTGCTGCCTTAGATATTTACTTAGCAGGTCATGGCTCTGATGCTAACTAGTCCTCGGCCACCCTCCTTCCGCTTGGTGTTTAGTTTCACGGTGCTGGACTTGGGGTGAAACCATCCTTTTCCTGAGGAGCTTTCTTGTCTTGATCTCAGTGGCTTCTATCTATTCCTTTGGCCAGGTTATTATACCAGCTGGGTATCTAATGACTGGCAGTGCATATGTGTTGATGGCTCGGACCTTGTTCTTACCATTCAACTGGCTCTTCAGGAGCTGCCTTACCCTGTGTAGGTACATGCCTTGCAGCCTTCGCATGGTTTCCATTTGCCTCATGGTTTCCATTTGCCTGTGGTATATACCACAGGCAAATATATATATATATATTGAATTTGTTAAATTGTGTTTAAATGAAAATATAAAATATACATTTATGGTAAGACTATTTAGTTAGATTAAATAAATGTAAATTTTGAGTACCTGAGGCTCGGGCTGAGCTGACGGCTGCTCTCCAGGAACACAGTCACCTGCAAGGTTTTAAATGAAAAGGTATCATTTAGACACCCATGCACATTATAGCCAAACAATGTACTCTTTTAGTGTCTGATTGTATTTTGATTGTGCTGGTGGTTTATGTTTGTATGCTGCAAAAAAACTTCCTCTTGTAGGACAATAAATCTGAACTGTTTCATGAAGAGTGCTGGTAACATCTCTGTAAACCTTCATCGCTCATTCAAATATCATCTGAATGTTTCATATTTAGAGGTCTGTGAAATTGTGTGTGATAATCTGTGTTGTACCTTTGTTCTGCTTAATGATAATAGTGTTATCACTCATTCCCTGTTGTCTGACCAGTGTTTTGAAGTCATCCAGCACAGTGTCTCTCACAGCCATAGTTCGACCTGAAGAGGACAGAGTAAGTCAGATGAAGCAGATGTCAACAAATACTTTAACATGGTGTAAAGCGTTTGAATATAATATATCAATGTCATAAGATGGTCTATCTTAACATAAATGAGGGAGGAAATCTTAATACTTGATTTAAATAAATGGTATACAATACATGGTGTTTAAAATTATACAGGCCACTGAAAAAGCAAAAAAATAATAATACATGGTTTGGTTTACTGTCTAGGTTTATTCAACAGCATTAAAGCTGAACTAGAATGAATAATATAGTGAAATGTTCCAGTGCATGCATCTATGAAGATTGTCCACTCACTGTAAAGCTTAACTGAGGTGCTCTTAACCCCTGATGATTTCTGTTTGCTCATTATCACTATCGCATACTCATTGTAGTTTGTGTGAACCACGTAGGCATCCACGTCTGCCCCCCACCCTGTGGAAAGGACAGAAGAGATACCTTTAAAAACGGACAGCATGAACTGAAAAGAGAGCTGTATCACTGCAGGATTATACAGAGGGAGACGTACTGGCAACATGGTAGGAGAATCGTCCTGGAGTAGTAGTCAACTCATAGTCCCCAGACATCTCCTTACATGTTCCTTGTCTGCACAAACACCAAAAATAAAAGTTCTCCTGTGTGTGTAAATTTTTTCAGAATTATATATATATATATATATATATATATATATATATATATATATATATATATATATATAATTAATGTGTAAGCATTACTATTGTTGAGGCTGGTAGAATTTTAACCACTTTATATACTGTCTAGTAGCTTAATCTATATTACATCATAATTTATTATATTTTGTATCAATAATCTGATCTACCTAGTGGAGTAAAAAGTACATGTTACCTCCTGAACTATAGTGGAGTAGAAGTATAAAGTGACAGAAACTGTACTTAGTTACTTTCCACCATTGGATTTTACACTGGATAATTTACTGAATGCTGTTGGACCAAAATACTATCAGGATTAGCCAATGTGTGTGCATAATATGATTTACATAATATATAATATATGCATTTGTTAACATATTCATGTATTTTTTCAAACATGTCATATTTCCTAAAATGTTTTAAGGACTAAAGTGTTTAGAGAGAGTCAAAGTGTAAAAAGGGTTTGAATTTGAATAAAAAATGCATACCAGTAAATTTTAATTTATCTAAAAGTATTTTCTTATTTTTTCCAACTCTCAAAAACATGCTTTTTGATTAGTGTGTGCACTTCTTACCAACCTGAGTACAGTTCGAGTCATTTTGAGTTTGCCTTGAGTGGTGCCTCTCTGCAGTACCAATTTACCGATGGCTGCATCTCTCCTATGACTTTGCACATGGGGACATGTACTTGCCACAGCAACATCATGCCATGTTCCCAAAAACTGTTAGAAAGAGGAACCGTTATATATTTACATTTTACTAACTTAATACTCATACAACCTATAACTGACATAGGTATTGTTGGTTCAGTATACCAGATCAAAAACCTAAAAAGTTTATCTTACTTTATTAAATAAACACAAAGTGCTATAAAAATAAAAATGCTACAAAATGAAAATATTGAATACAATTATTTGTTTTAACTGCTAGTTTTAACTTCTCGCTACACTTTAAGTCCTCCAGATACAAATACGTAGCTACACCTGGCTTATCCTCTGATACCCCTTGTTTTGCCAGTGCGCTGGTTTTGCCATAGCGTTATGCTAATAATATGGAAAGCCCCACCCTGCAAGTTAACAGGATTGGTTCTGTAGGTATGTGAGGTATGAAACCCTGGCTGTTTGAATCCATGTTTTTGAGACTGTCAATGGTACACTGCAGCTCCAAGGAGGAAATGCTCAGTCATGGCATTTGTTTTGCTCATGATATGTCTTGTAGTATATAAAAACACTATGGACATGATAATAAGATTAAATACTTTGTTTTTAAATGGAAGGGGTCTTTAACACTCCAGAGACACACTAATTTAGGGCACCTACTCAGTCGTCTGTAATTTACTAGAGATATCAAGCCCTTTAAAGAGCTCATTAGAATAGATCTCACAATAAAAATCTTCAGGACACAAGATATCACTATATGCAGACAATGTACTTATATGCTCTTAATTTAGCCTACTTGACTTTTCCTGTGTGTAATTGAAACTAGCCCGAAATGCTTTAACATTTTTCTACATTTCACACATAAAGATCATAGGAGGTTTTATCTTCTATTCAAGATTTTAGGTCATTAATTAATGAAGATTTCAATTGCAGGGTGAAACATTCCATACCCTTAAATATTAAGTAAAGAGTATTACTCTAATAACAGACAGAAAAGGGTGGAAAAGAGAACACACCAACTACTGTGCTTCTGCCTTTTTTTTTTTTACCTCATAACAAAAATAACATGAAAGTCTGCCGAACTCACCCGGGCCAGATCAAAGTTCTCCTGCGTGGTGTAGAGAGGATCTGGGAGTACAGGGACCCCCTGAAGGGCCCACGACCACCCCAGGACCAGCAGGGAAACCAGAATCACTGTTTTCTGCATCCTATCAGCCTGTCTGTCCACTCGTCTCGGAGAGGACTGATGTCTGAGTCACTGAATCCCAGGAAAGGGCCACCTCCTCACCGTTTCTTACACCCCCTCTCAACCCTTCAAATGAGGACAGGGCATTGACCAATGTTTTGTATGCACTCACTCCCACAGCCAAGTAAAGAACAAACAAGCAAAAGAGCAAAGTTCTGCCTCTGTCTCTAACATTTTGCTCTGACTTGCCTGGACAGCTTAAATATTGGAC
The DNA here is from genome assembly GCF_008315115.2 of Sander lucioperca. Classification (NCBI taxonomy): domain Eukaryota; kingdom Metazoa; phylum Chordata; class Actinopteri; order Perciformes; family Percidae; genus Sander; species Sander lucioperca. The sequence continues at coordinate 11,337,127 of NC_050173.1, read as the reverse complement.
TTCAGAGTTTTGGCAACACCAACAAGTCAATATTGTGTCTGTAATCTAGATTTTGTTTTTTGATTTTACTTGCAGGAAAGAACATTCATTCTCTTAACTACTGAGCGATGGGGATTTTACAGTTTCAATGCTAATTATGAAAAGCTATATATTCCTTAATGGTTGGCTGGTGGGAACAGAGATCTACCAAGTCAAGTTTGTATTTATTTCTTTGTTTCTTCCTTTCTTACTTTTATTGTCTTTGGTTTATTTTACTGTATTTTTGAAAGTTCTAACAAACATGTCTCAACAGTATTTTTAAACGTTGCAGTATAAGATTATAGTATGGGTTTCAGTACTCTGAAAGATCCAATGCACTCAGACAAAGACTTAATCACTTTATTTGCAAAGCGTGTATACATTACAAATGAATTTTGCATACCAAGCATTTATGTATAGAAAATACAATACAATAGTGATATAGTAACATAGGTATCCATACAGTGCTGTATCCATATGAAGTCAGTACTAACAAAACCATGTTGTGGGCGTCTTCAATGTTTTTTAAGCCAAAGACCCCTTATCTGAGATAGGGACGGAGCAGGGACCCCCTACCACGTATATTATAAAATTAAGTTACATGATAAACTGGGCCTACAACAAAATCCTAAAGCCTTTATACACACTTTCTTAGTGCATAGAAAACTAAGCTATAAAAATAATTGTTGGTATGATTTTATAAATCATGTTTTAATGTTAAACATTGAGTGAGACAGTGAATCGTTAGGATTAACTGTATCTGTGGATTTTTGTGATTTTACCTAGAGGTCAGTAGGCCTATCATCAATGTCTTTTTTTCACAAATAGGCTGATTTATATTTGCTAATAATTTGTTGGATTCATGTTAAAGCTTTAGTGCATAACTTTTAATGAACATCCGTTACATTCAAGCCATTGCCAAATGAGTTGTTACAAAGCTAATTAAGACTATCAACTTCACAAAACACTCTCTGTATTTGTGTGTGTCGTCTGTCGACTTTCGCGTGCAGAAACTTGAGTGAAGATAACTACCTCTTCTGAAGAGTCCATCATGTTTTTTTAATCCTCTGTGTCTTCCTTGGCTACTGGCAACTGCGTGGAGTGTCATTACTTAGCAAAGAAACTCCCTTCATTCATCCATGCAAGTTAGGCAGTGTGCGGGAGTTTCTTTGCAACGTTTGACCTACTTATCCCCCTCCGACGCACCAGTCTCACGTTATACAGTAGATCTGCAAAGTATTTTTCTGTACTGAAAAAACTTAACTTAAAAATTAACAATAATTTGGCGGCCCCCCTGCAGTAACTCTGAGGACCCCCTGTTGAAGAGCTCTGGTTTAATCAATTGAGAACAATGTTTTTTACACTCTGCATTAGTGTGACCACATGATAGTCTGGTTTGTGCAATAATCCTCCTCTTCAGTTATTCCACATGATCTCTCACCCTGTAACAGTAAACAAACATTTATGCCAAAGTTGGACAGACTTATAATATATGTCATATGGTTTTAACATTTTAATATTTGTAGTAGGTAAGTAAGTAAAGTTTATTTCTAGAGCACAATTAAACAGTTTCAGCTGACCAAAGTGCTGTACAGAAAAGAAAATGTTAGCAGGGTCTTGGGGTGATGTGCTCACACGTTTTCTCACAAGTCAACATCATTGCATCTCCATTTTGGACCATTTATAGATGAGTTCATGAAGACTGGGGAAGACTTGCAATAGTCCAGTCTTGATGTACTGAAGGCGAGAATTACTTTTTTCCATATTGTGGAAGGACAGAATTGGCTTGAGTTTGGAAATAAATATGCCCTGTCATCTCTCTATTGTACACTGTCTAACAAAGGCAACGCAATACAGAAAACAAATAACTAAAATAGCAGTGACATTGAATATATGTGGAAATACCCTTGATAGTTTACAATTGTACACTGTTTCCATGGGCTACCATATGTGATCTGTGGGAACATTGATTAGTGTCTAATTACTGTAATCTTTAAACATTGTCCTCTCACCTGGTTAAACATTACCAGTGTACTTCTCTTGTGGAGAAACCGCAGGTGGCACTGTGTTTTTTTCCCACCTCTTGGGAACAAAAACCTGAATGATAGACATGCAAAGTAACCACAACCGGTGACTGATTTATACAAATACAGATTTGTGGTATCAGTTTGCAAATGTCATTTCAGCACATCTGAGAAGCACGTACCTGAGGCTCAGTAGTGACAGGCATTGTCATCTGCTCACCAGGAACACACTCACCTGGGAAGACAGTAAGATGGAGAGAGAGAGGGGGGGGGTCTGTTTCTGTGTGTCAATAAAAGCCATAGGAAATGAAATTCATGTTTCAAACGTAAGGGATGGTTTTAGGGAGGACCAGGTAACATCAGCATAAGTGTGTGTGTCACCTTTATTCTGATTCATGACGATAGCATCATCAGTCACTCCATATTGTCTGACCACCGTTTTGAATTCATCCAGCACAGCGGTCCTCACACTCATAGTTCGACCTGAAGAGGACATAGATAACATTACACAGACTGATTCATATATTGAATTAAAAAAACACATTTATACAAAAAGTACAACAAATTAACATATTGATAGATTCAATTGTCACCCACCATAAAGCTTGACTGTGGTGGTTTTAATCCCTGAGGGTTTCTCTGTGCTCAGCAGAAGCATCATTGCATACTCATCATAATTGGAATGAACCACGAAGGAATCAACGTCTGCTCCGAACCCTGCAGACAGGAAAGTGTTCACAATAAATTGCACGACAGAGTTAGTTTAGCATGACTAAAACCTTGTCAATGTGGCATGGAAGGTTTGGACAAAATATACAATTAGATAAAAAAGGATGGGGAGTGGAAAGCTGGAGAAATATACTTGCAACATGGTGGAAGAATCGTCCTGGAGTCTTGGTCAAACCATAATCTGTGGACGTCTGCTTACATGAGCTATTCCTACATACAGGGCACACAGACATGCAAACACAGCACAGGTTACACTCTGAATGGGATATACTTTAAACTACTAGAATGCATACAGTATAAGTCTTTACCTGAAAGTAGCGGCTGTCATTGTGAAGTTGCCCTCAGTAGCAACATGTTGCAGCTCCAGTGCAACAATGACGGGGTTTCCCCTCTTGCGCTGCATGTAGTGAGGACAAGTAGAAACCACTGCTAACTCATACCACTTCCCCATGAACTGCACGGGACACAGAAATATTTACTGTACAGCAAAGCATAGCACATGACAAAAATATGCAGGTGAAGGGGAAAATTATAACAACAGATTTTTTTAGCCATCTATAAATTAAATAATAAAATCTGTATTTCAGCCTATACTCACCCGGCCAAGATCAAAGTTCTCCTGTATGAGAGGTTCTGACAGCACGTGGACCGCTTGCAGGATCCAGGCCGCACTCAGGACCAGCAGAGACACCAGACTCGCCGCTCTCTGCATCCTCTCAGCCCCTCTGGGTCCAACTGATTTACTTTGTTTGGGTTTTGTAAATTCCCTCCCACAACACTGCAAAACCCCCACAAAACTAAAGAGCAAAGTCCTGATTGTCTCTTTATCTTGTTGTGTGTCTTTGTGTAAGTGTGTTCAATCCATATAATCAGCGTTTAATCATTGGACTTCAGAATTTGAAGCTAAAACAAACAACCAATCAATACATGTCAGAATTAAACAGTTGATAATTACTAGAGAAAGGCTGGATAGTCTGCCACAGTGTTTTCTTTGAAACTACTACAGGGTGCACCAAAGTCAATATTTTCCTGATTCTACACATAGAGGCTTGAGCTTTATTTCGCACTGTGAGCTGTTTGATATATAGTTATATAGCTAGCTTTAGCATTATCTAGCATTAAGTAGCATATCAGAGGGCTATGCAAGGGGGTAAGCTTCGCTTCAGAGCTCGAACCTCCTATGGCGCCATTTTGATGCTACAAAACGATCACCCGCCGTTAGCATTCCATTGACTGCCATTCATTTTGATGTCACTTTGACAGCGAATAACTTTACATCTGAAGCGTTTAAAGACTCTGTTTGTCCATTGTTTATTTCTAAAGAAACACGACAATGTATAAAAGGCTCCATTACCTTGTACCTTGTAACCACGCGACTTACTGTCGCATAGTAGAGGAATTACTGTATAGTACAGGAGAAGCTTGCAGGCAGTTTCGACTTACATTAGCTGTTTAAGTTTAATTATTAATGTTAACTAGCATTTTAGTTAGCAATAATTAGCCTGTGCCTATGTTATCTCCTTACATATACCTACGCTCTCCGTCTCTGTAAGATTGGGAATGATTGAGATTTCTCTTGGCACAGCTACCAGAAGACTAACAACTTTCAGACAGGTTGCTCACGTCACATTTACGTCGTCTCTCTCAGTTGGAGGCTGCGCAGTAACGCTCAGCGCTCACCGGAAAAGTGCTGCTAATGGCCTTCACTGGTCTCCGTCCAGAGCAACAACATGAAACTTTGCTTGAAGTATCACCAGGGGCTCTACACATGAACTCAAGCATTGAGAACATTGTTTGTGTACACAGACACTTTTTGACTCAAAAAACAACTGCTAAAGTGAGTTGTTCAAAACCTTTCTTTTTAGTAAACTCTGTGTACACAAACAATGTTCTCAATGCTCGAGTTCATGTGTAGAGCCCCTGGTGATACTTCAAGCAAAGTTTCATGTTGTGTCGAGCCTTCTTAGTGTTTTAAAAATAGCGATTTTGATGCGATCATAGTAGTGCCCCTAGCACTCCCATTCAAAGGGCCATTTGACCAAAAACGAAAATACGGTCAATCTTAAAAGTGGCGCTTCCGTCCTAATTATGCTTTTAAACAAAAGTTTGACTCGGGTACATTCACAAAAAGACCCTAGGTTGCATTTTGGCGAGAGTTACGCTTTAATATTGCATATTTAACTGGGTCAGCACTTGAAAATTGCACAACTGATTATAGTCAGGAGGTTAACATTAACATCTCAGAATATAATTCAATTAAACTGCCTGATCATAGTAAAAACAAGGGAAAAAATAAATGATTCAAATATAGCCTGGAGGTTTATATTGTTTATTCAACTATGTCAGCGCAGCAGAGCTATGCAAATAATGTAAAACACTACATGACAGAGAATGATGTATACATGTCATCAGCAATGTTAGCTATTTATCATCTTTTTAGCCAGAATGAGAGAGAGAGAGAGTTATATTGTAAGTGAACACAGAACATCGGAATATGATCTCAGGCACATCAGGGAACCTACAGGGAGTAACATAAATTAATTAACACTGAAGAATTGTTGCACAGAAGTCACACACACACACACACACACACACACACACACACACACACACACACACACACACACACACACACACACACAGAGACACACACACATACATACATCTGAATGTACAACAATCCTGTTGTTGTTTTTTTTAAAAAGATTTAAAAGAAAGAAAAAATACTCACCTAACCAGATCTTGATGAGCAATTTTCTGTTGGCCAGAAAACAGGAAACTTCAGCATCAATTAACTCCCCATTGGGCTATCTGTGTGTGTGTGTGTGTGTGTGTGTGTATATATTGTATATGTGTAGATATGTGTGTATTCCTCTACTTTACCTGCTGGAGGTGGAGTCAGAATAGAACCTCTGGAGAACCCCTGGGACAAGGCAAAGGCTTTAAACTTGTTAATAACTTCATTTCTGACCGTTTGAGTGCGACCTGCAAACAAGAGACACATAAGATAGTGTTGACTCTGTAGCTCACACGTTTATATGTCATGCAAAAATGTGTGTGTGTGTGTGTGTGTGTGTGTGTGTGTGTGTATGTGTGTCTCACCGTAAAGAGCCACCTGTGTGTACTCTCTGTTGAAAACCTTGTGTTTGAGAACCACAGCGTATTCAGTGTAGTTTGTGTCCATCACTGTGATGTCCTTCACCATGTTATGGCCTGACAGAAAACATAAAACAGAAGTGAGGGACAAAAACTTTGTTAATTAGTGTTAAATATTAAATTAACCAGAGCAATATGAGGATGAATGGAAATCCATGTGAGTGGCATTGTAATCTACTCTGAAGAATTTAAATGACTTGATTTGTGTTATTTAGGATGACATTGTCAGGCATAAATTAAAAGAGATTTCAAACAAAGAAGGTCTATATATACAACTGGATAAAGGCACCCAATGAATAAAAATATCTAAAAAAATTGCAGAATGAACACAGTAAGAAAATAAGGAATAAAACAAATAAGAATGCATGTAGTGTAGAAATATATGAATATTTTAAATATATTACACATTTACAGAACAATACAGGACTTATAATTACATCAATAGCTCTATACAATGCTAGATACAACACAAATAATTAATAAAAATATTCAACAATTTTAATAAATGTTATTTGTAACAAAATCTTTTTAACAAGGAAAATATCAAAGTGCACCAGATTTGTATTTTTAAAAGGTATAAAAAAAAACATTAAAATGTATACAACGCATCACAAAAACAAAACCAACATTCTAAAAACATACTTGGGACAAGCCAAAAATGTTACATTTCTGCTTTGCTTTTATTTCTGTTAATGCACTCTATATTATATAAATTAATTATTTTTAGGGCACTCAGGAATGGAGCCTCACACTTATTCAGTCTGCATACAACCACGCTGAGCTCTGCATCCTTGCTGCTAAATGTATGGTTTATAAGCTCAGGGACAGTCTGTGGAATGTTTGCTCAGATTTGTTACAGAGCATCACAGGAACAGAGACACACAGCCAAATTTAAATGCACATTGATTGAAATATTTGTCACGTCTTGCACTGTGGCTTTTATCTGTGTGCTCGTTGTGCTTGTTTGCTCCTACGGTTGCAGATTCGTGAGAAGATTCAGAGACTTACGTGTGCTGAAGTAGGTGAACTGTCCAGGTACGTTGGTCTTCTCATAGTTGTACACCATAACCTGACAACCTAAAGGTCTGAATCACACAGAGGAAACACATTGTCTTTATCTTTTTCAAACTTCACTCCATACGTCTCTCCGTTTCCTCTCTTCTATGACTAGCACATACACTTTTGTGGCCACCCATTTACACAGACATGTATTGTGTTGTAAATGCCCCGTGCACACAGACTTACGTGGCGTCCCACATTGTGAGGTTAACGTCGCCGTTTGGCAGTGCTGTAACAATGCCCATGGAGGCCTTCAGTTTGTCTCTGAAGGGGACAAACGATGCAGAGTCATAGGCCAGGCCCACCCGGTACCATTTCCCTGCAAACTAAACAGACACACACACACACACACACACACACACACACACACACACACACACACACACACATTACAAATTAAACTGATTTAACCATATTAATCCTTAAAACAAACATTGTAAAAAGCTGGATGTGTGTGTCTGTCTATCTTACCCTCTGCAGGTTGAAATCCCTCTGGGGCTTCACGTCTGCATCCGCCATCATCACGCAGAAGATCACCATGACAACGGCGACCACAGTGGTCCTCATGGCTGTGCGGAGAAAGGAAGCGGCGAGGTGGATGGGCTGAAAGGTTGAAAGAGGGTCTCTGACCAGAGCCAAAAGTAAACTGTAGGCAGTCGACAGGCAGGTACAGAGTGGCAAAGCCTGTGGCAATGTTTGTTTTTCTCCTGATCCACCCACCTGGTTGTCAGCCAATCATCGCTGGGGATCAGGGAACAGTGGCCAAGTGTTGAGGATGTGTGGTTCCAAAACAACCCCGAGTTAGACTTCACTTCCCATATGCACAGCAATGTATCGTGCTTGTGGTCTCTTAATATCAGCTGAAGCTCATGTGCTGCACTCACAACCAGACACATTAGTTTCATGAGACTTTAACCCACATTGACAAAAGAAAGAAGAAACTTAGAGGGATCAGTAAATTCTGCATCTAAGCCCTAACTGGTGTTAATCTTTTAAAGAGACTAATAGATAGTGGAAGATGTCTTTAAATCATTCACTTAAGTTAAAATAGCAAAACCACACCATTAAAATAGTCAATTACAAGTAAACATTCTAAATTCAGTAGTTTATTTATAGTAAAAGTGCAGATGTATTAGCAACAAAAAGGAACTTCGAGTATTAAAAGTAAAAATAGTTTTCTGTCAGTGTTATAGCCTGTTTTTACATTATTGGATCATTATCATAATTAATTAATTAATATGCAAGTGGTACTTTAATGTTCCAATGTCAAAGTGGAACTATTTTATATGCTGTTGGGTAGTTAAATCTATATCAATATATCATATTTTAGAAGTTGATCATGTTTTCTATGTAAAATCTTTAACTATAGCCAATGTGGTGGAGTAAAAAGTACAATGTTTCCAGTGGTACAAAGTGGCAGAAAATAGAAATACTTTTCTACTTAAGTGCGGTACTTTTGAATTGAAGTCGAGATTGAAGAGATTTGCATATAGAACAGGATATAACAATTTTGTACAACTACAATATGAAATGCTACTGATAATTATTACTCATGTCACGACAAGAGAAAGTAGTCATACCTTTCCGTAGAAGAGGTTCACAGGTTCATTTTGAAACTTATTTTCAAGCTTCAGTTTTACTTTCCTTCATTTCAGTGTTTTTGTCTTGACAGGTTCCCAAAACGTATAAATGAGTTAAGATAAATGACTCAAAATGGCAAGTTCAAGGTAATCTATAAAACGTAAGTAACGTAGAAGCTCTAAGATCTCACTTGTTTTTCCGAGGTCAGCTTGAGTAGTTTGACATAGCTAAAATTAGGACTGTAATGGATGTTGTGGGTGAGTAAATGAATGTACAGATTGAACATACAATGTTGAAAGTGGGTTTGGAGGGAGGTGTGTTTGTGGGACACAAGAGCTCACTGTTGAGTCCTTTAGCGGTGTCTTGGGTCTAATTCAATTTCTGTTTCCTCTAGAGGGAAGTTTTTCGGATAGGGTAGTAAATGATCGGTTACACTTTACTTGAAGGTATCTATGTAAGAGTGACATGACACTGTCATGAACGTGTCATAAACATTATAAACAAGTCATAAATGTTTATGACATAACGCTTCTTTTAATAAGTGTCATTCGGTTTTTGTCATGACAAGTTAGGGTTAGGGTTAGGGCTCATGTGTCATGTGTTCATGACAGTGTCATGTCACTCTTATGTAGATACCTTCAAGTAAAGTGTTATCAAATGATCTTGTAAAGTATGATTTGATTCATTAAATGTCTTGGATTCAACAGCAGGGTGCAGAAATCTCTGCTTTTTTTTCACTAGCTATTGAGCTCCTCTCTGATGCACCTGCATAAGAAATATTGGATGGGCACGACTATTCCTTCCCCCTGATTTGATACAGTAGTAATTTAAATGTATATGAAAACTAGTATAGTACTATATGTAAATTTGAAGGAATAGTTTGGTTGTTAGACTGCTTAAAAAGGGGCCATTTAGTTTTGTCCAATTAGATAGTTGGGAGTCCATAATTTACTTAAAAAACACAAATGCATAAATGGCATAAACTTTACCTGGAAGTAATTTTACAGGAAACCATCTGAGCGTGACCCAAAGTGAACTGCTTAACCCAATGTTTGGGACATTGATCACAGCGTTTTTAGGGTAAAAGGCTGTGCTATTAGTGTTGAAAGTGTTGGGATATTGCCAACATGTTTTAGGTTTTTAATAGTCAAAATCTGTATTAGCAAAACGCAGCAGTCAGGCATCAATACAACTATGAAATCCATACTACTACTACTACTACTACTACTACAACAATCAGAGCCCAAGTGAACAATTTAAATAGTTTTTTTTTATTAATGATTTTCCATTTGCAGCACTGCTTTTGTCTTATTTTCTTGAAATGCATGTATACAGAAAGCCTTCAGTGGACAAGAGGACATCAGTATGTGTGTGTGTCTCTCTCACACACACACACACAGCACACCTCACAGACCTCCCCTACACACACTGCACAAGCTGAGAGCTGCTGCATGTGCAATGAGATAACATAAAATAATAAAAAAAAAAAAAAAACAACACATAGGCAGACGTGTCCAAACTTGTTTCCTTCTCGAGCAATGTTTGATGTTCCTGAGAACCAAGACAGGGAAAAGCAGACAAACAAAAAGTGCAAAAAGCAGTGTGAGAAAAAATGTTGATCAGAGGCATGAGGGACATCAAGACCAGCGACACAGAAATGTCAAAAACACAATTCTTCAACCAGGGTTTTCTGGATCGCAGTATGGCCCGTCTGGTGTGTAATGATCTCCACATAACTGTGACCTTAGATCACCAGTCACTTGATACAGTGCTTTACACAATCAGAGACTCAGATTATGTTGACTGCTCTCAGTATATGCCGGGAAGACTGGTGACAGTTCGAAGCCTCTGAGGCTTTCTCACAAGATTGTTCACTTTGGAGCTAGAGGAATAAACTTATAGTTACATCAATCAACAGAGACTAAATGTTTGGTCCAAATGTATTAGGGGGCTGGCATTAAATAGTTTTTATCGGTCACATGATACCTGGAAAAATATGCAGAGGACCTGGAAAATGATTATTTGTCTTTCAGATGAAAAAATGTGAAAGAAACAGGGTCAAAGGATTTTAACCGATAATATCCACATGCCAGTTTAAACATTTAAATCGGTTTTAAATTTGGTTTACAAATATGTCCTGTATGGTTTCATTTTCGCCAATACATTACTATATACAGTAATTTAAGTTGCAGTCATTAGGACCTTTCCTGCTTAATAAAATGATGGCATGGAAACTTGTATCTTTCACCCCCTCTTTTCTGAGAAAGGACACAGCGCCCCCCTCTGGCCAAACAGGTGTCTCAAAATGTGAATACGCCCTGTCCCACAGATGTGTCACTCCCTGCAGGCCTTCAGCTGACTTGCCTGGTTTGCCATCTACTTTTCAACACAATATTTATTAGCTGCGAAATGGCAAATTGGCTTCTAGTCAACATAAATTACTACACCAACTGAATCCAGAAAAGGTTGCTCCCTGGCTGGTTCCTAGTGTCTTTTATAAAAAGGTAGAGAAAAAAATAACTGCCATTCGATTGTCTTACACTCATGCATGAATCCCGTTTTTTTTTTTCATACCAAAATCACAAAGCTATGATTTCATGCAAAGAAAACAAACGCAAACACATAAAGCAGTGAAACAATCAAATTATAATTAACTTGATTAAATTCCTTCAAAAAAATAATTTAAACTCATACAAAAAAAATGAAAAAAAGTGTAAAATGGAAACACCTTATTCAGATTGCTCTGCTGTGGAACTGTTTGGTCAGGGTTGGCAACCCTCAGCCACAAGCATCATAACAGCCAAACTGTGTTCCCGTAGTTACGTTAATCACACTTTACTTTATAATACCCTCATCATCATCATCGGTCATTCATTTGCTTTTTTAGACATTCAGAACATTTCACACTCATCATTAAAGAATAAATACATTCCCCCAAACAGGGAAATGATAGGTGAGAGCGACGTTGACGATCACTGTCGGCAGACTGCAGCCGTCAAGGTGAACTTTGTCAGTCAGTGCAAAGTATGTACTAAGAAAAGCCGTTTAAACATCAAGAACCAGTCTGCAGAGAACAAAGTAGCCTAAGCATTGCTGCCATAAAACTCATGAAGACTAATAAGTTCTCTACACTGCAGCCAGTTACACACACTGTTGGCAATGGCAAGCCCGGCTGTACTGTAGATGATTTGGGATGCGGTCAGTTGCAAAAGCAAGACAAAATGTCACAGGGTAATGGCAGACTACGCAAAAACATCGGCAAAAGATATTTGAGAACAGTTTTGAGTGTGTAGTTGGAGCTTTATGTCAACAGACCTCTTAAAGAATCTAAAACAAATCCCCCCATCAAACACTAAACAAACTCCTATTAGGAAATATCGGAAATGTATTCAACTGCTGTTTATACCATTGACTGAACATGAGCCCAGCAACATGAAGCAGACATGGTGGAGAACAGAGACCTGACAAAGACAGCAAGGATCAAACAAAGGTGCCAGCCCGAAAGGATGAAACGCCAGGGAGAAGAAAGCGGAGAGAGATTAAGAGATGAATGAATGGAAAGGATTGTGGTGGTTGGCAGACAGATGATAACGGCGTAAAGTAAAAGGTGCTGAGCAAATGGAAACTTGGGCGAACAATATCTATAAGGTAAACCGAGAAACAAACACATAACATATAGGAAATCTAGAAGACAAATTAAGGTTACAGTTTGGAATAAAGACCGGAAGAGACTCAAAAGAAAAGGAAGTGAGGAGGATAGAGTCCAAGACAAAATGCTATGACTCTTGTCCATCGAGACATCAACAAAACCTCTTCCAGCACCTGGCAGGATGAAGGCGCCAGTCTCTGGAATGCAATGGATTCTTAGCAGATCATTTTCAGAATAAAAGTATGAGCTGCCATGATTTAGGCCAGCTAAATAATCATAGAGGCTACTATGACAGGGAACTTGAAGACAGACAAATAAGATTATGGTAGATAGAAGCTAAATGGAACAGGTCCAACATAGGGAAGCATATGAGATACGATGTGTGTGCCAGGGCCTGTGAATCTGGGAGGGGAACTCACAGTAAGGCACAGTGCTCTGCTTGTGTGGTTGATGATGCTCATTCATGCTACTACAACCTCTGATGACAGCTAATGCAAACAACATTTTCTCTTCCTCTATCGTTGTACTTCGACGCATCCTATCCACCCCTTTTTGAATCTTTGGGCTCTCTTGAACTTGACAGGACATCCCTCTTTAGCACCAGCATGTTGTTGAAAAGTCCTCGCTGATCAGGCGATTTGGTGCTTCGGTATCTTCAGTCAAGTCCTCTTCATGTGTTTTAGAAGAATACACACACACACACACACACACACACACACACACACACACACACACACACACACACACACACACACACACACACACACACACACACACACACACACACACACACACACACACACACACACACACACACACACACTAGTTTACCTTTTAGGACAAAACCTGCACAATACAGCCACACAAACATACCCAGCTCAGTCAGCTCAGTATGTGAACAAGTCCTGTTTATGGAAATAGCCCCATGTATTTAGCCCAGGGTTGAATCAGTCAGATCACTTGACTTTGTGTTCCAGCTGCTGATATAAAATGCATACTGCAACTTCCTTTTTGAGGACTCCAAGAGTTACTGAAGGACAGATTTCGATAAAGCAAAAACAACCGGATACATTTGCACTATGACAAAAGAGAATTCTTTTACAACAACTTAAATTGCTAAAACTTATATATATCATTTAAATATGTAAACAAAGACTACAACTTAAATATATTTGGTGTGATGCAGACATATTTAAATAAAAAGCTTTGTTTTATATCAGCTCTCATGTGGTGCGGCTGTTTATTTCACTGCACACACTGGAGGCTTTGCACTTTAGTAGATCTTTCGGCTTCAACCACTGGTCCAATTTAACTTCCGTAACCGTGGGTTACATGTCAAAGGCTTTCCAAAATCCCTAAGATCCTTATTCTTTTCCCTTTAAAAAAATAAAAAAAACTTTTGTCATTTCCTCATTTTCATCTCAAGCTCTGTAGAGTGAGGGTGGAAATGAAGACAATGAGACCAGAGAGGTGAAAGAAATACTTTCACGTTAACCTCAGATAGAGGAAAGCTGTAGTTATCACACAGGTTTGTCACTGCTGGCTAATTGTGCAGGTGAAGTCGACGGTAGAGCCTCCAGTCTTTTACAAAACAATCTCGCTGATGAAACAACGAACCGAGAGACAGTTTATGTCCTCATAGGTCCCTCACACACTTTATCCATATTCCTTCTCAGCATCCTTTAGGTCTGTGGATATCTGTAGTTTAAAGTTTTTGCATTCTGGATGGCAGGCCGCCTGTACTCTGCATCCCCTTCCTGTTGTGTCCCCCAGCAACATGTGGTTTGATGGACCAGGATGGACAGGCATGGCTGTTTGAGGCCTGTGTGGGCAGGGATACTGTGGCTATGAAGGGTGGTTTCAGGTTACCAAATAGACCTGGTTACTAGTTTTGTGCCTCTCTCTGCGTTTGCTGAGGTAGCGAGAGGAGTTGCCGGTGAAGGATGGATGGAGTGGTGCTGTGTGTGTGTGTGTGTGTGTGTGTGTGTGTGTGTGTGTGTGTGTGTGTGTGTGTGGCGTGCATAAGTCTGCTTTTAGGGATTTTAAAGAGCAAAGTGGTTTTGAGAATACAATGTGTGTGTGTGTGTGTATGTGTAGATATATGTTGCCGTTTGAGTGTGGGTGTAAGGAGTGTGTATGGCTATCACTTTATATGTATTTTTGTATATGGAGACAAGGCCCTGCATTCTGGTCACATAATAATGTCTTCTCTTCTATATCTGTATGTGTGTATTTATGTGTACATGTGTAGATGTAGTGGTCAGCCTGCTAATCACAATTTGTGTTTCCCAGACAGTATGGAACGGTAAAGGTCCTCGTCCAGCTGCACATAACACCCTCTTCTGGAATCCATGAAGTACAGTCTGTCTGACACCGCGCTGGGGTTGAAGCTGTCCCGACGTAAGTCCGTCTTCTGAAACTTAAACGTTCCTGAGAAAGAGACAGAGATTATCTAGGTATTTAATTTTGCCAATTAAGCTGTGCTAGTATTACTGTACTTCACTGTCTCACTGCTTTAAGAAAAAAATAAAAACACACCACTATTCAATCAAATGTTTATTCTTAATAAGCTGTATTTTATACACATATAATTTAAATGTATTCCCTTACAAAGCAGTGCAGTTCTAACATTACAGAGCTGCAACATTAAGTCAGTGAATCATTTAGTTGATTGGCAGAAAATGTATTCAAATATATTAACTACTTTGATAATCGATTAATCATTTAATTAATTAAATCAGCTTCTTAAAAGGTCCTATGACATGCTGCTTTTTGGATGCTTTTATTTAGGCCTTAGTGGTCCCCTAATACTGTATCTGAAGTCTCTTTCCCGAAATTCAGCCTTGGTGCAGAATTACAGCCACTAGAGCCAGTCCCACAATGAGCTTTCCTTAGGATGTGCCATTTCTGTGTCTGTAGCTTTAAATGCTATTGAGGAGGAAAGAGGGGGGGGCAAGGTGGAGGGTGGGGGTGTAGCCTTGACCAACTGCCATGCATGCTTGTTTTCAAGCCATCATGTCTCTCTCTTTCTCATGGGTGGGCCAAATTCTCTGGCGGGCAAAGCAGAGAAAGGGGAGGTAACCTTGCTCCTTATGACCTCATAAGAAGGAGATTCCAGATCGGCCCATCTGAGCTTTCATTTTCTCAAAGGCAGAGCAGAATACCCAGGGCTCAGTTTACACCTATCGCCATTTCTAGCCACTGGGGGACCATAGGCAGGCTGGGGGAACTCATATTAATGTTAAAAAACCTCATAAAGTGAAATGTTCATGCCATGGGACCTTTAATTTTAAGGAGTTGCTGCTTTTCTCTAAAAAAATATATTATCATTTATATTATTATATGATGGTATTACAAATATTTGTTGTTTTTTTTGGACTCATGGCCTGATAATACTGATCCGGATGCCTCCTGGGCGCCTTCCTTCGGAGGTTTTCTGGCTGGTAGAAGACCACAGGGTAGACCCAAAACACGCCACTGAGATTATACATCTCATCTGGCTTGGGGAATGCCTCGAGAAACGTTGCTGGGGGGAGAGACATCTGCACTACCTTGCTTAGTCCCAGATAAGCGGCAGAAAATGGATGGATGGATGGACATTGTACTTTGACTCCTCATTGGAACAGTTCTAAATAATTTGAGAATAAGAGTCCCAAATAGTGGCTGAGATCATTGTCTCGTATACAGTATTATTAGAAAAATAAATAAAATTAGGGCACTTTAGCCAGCTATGAAGGTTTGAGGTCTAATTCAGAAACCCTTCGAAACGAGTTGTAATTTTTTTTCAAATTGCACAGAAATAAAGCTTTTGAAAATCTCATGATTTTTTTTAACACAAACGGCAGTGAAAAGAGCATTTCACCTGTCTTGTTGACCTCCAGAAGGAAGCGGAGGAATACAGGCCTGGCGTACGGCGGGAGAGCTTTCTCCATGTCTTTCACAAGCTTCTCCAGGTCAGTGGAGTGAGACGGATCAGCGATGGCTGCCATTCCAGCTTTTCCCTCTGCTCCTGTACACACAGAAAGGGGCATGTCAGAGGATGAATTCCACCATTTGGGGTTTAAAGTCAAACAGATGCTTGTGTTTGTGCATCGAGGCCTTGAATGCTGCGGAGTACTTGTACACTCCCCCTTAAAATACTGCTAGTACTGAAAGAGACACTTCTAGAGACCTCAATACATCATTGATTGTATTAGTATAGTTTTTTAATTTAGTGTCTAGGTGGTCTCCTGTGCAACACTAATGCTTTCTTGGGATATCTGTTAATTTGTGTGTTACTGCTATTACTGTTGTGGCAGTCTTTCATATGTTGTCTGCTTGTGTATCTTTTGTTATTCGTCACTGTGCATGCCAAACTAGTTTTGCGGATTAATAAAGTTAAAGTGACATCTGTGATTTGCCTCTGCAGAGTCTCAACTTCAGTTCAGCTTAATATGTAATGACATTTCAAATTGGTATAATTAATTTCATGTCACAATAAGTCAAGAGTAAGCCAAGATACTGCAGCTGTGATAACTATAGTATTTAACACAGTATGGTTCTTGTTAAATATCTGTTCAGTATTCATCTCTCTATACACATTGCAGTGACCTATTTTCAAGAAGACATGCACAGAGAGCAGACATGCTGTTTGTTGCACAGCTCTAAACCAAAACCTTCTTTGGACACATATTGAGGAAAACCAGAAATAAGAACAAATAATCAAGCCTGTATATTGACAGATTTTACCTGGTACTTCCACTCCATAGACAACTACATCTTTCATGTCTAGCAGCCTGCTGAGAGTTCCCTCCACTTCGGTTGTTGAGACGTTCTCTCCTTTCCAACGGAACGTGTCTCCTGTGCGGTCCTTGAAGAACATGTGGCCGCACTCATCCATGATCAACACATCACCTGGTGAGAGGAGGGGGGGGGGCGAAAAATCATATTAATTAAAAGTACTTTAACACATGAGCAATTTTAACCGAACCCTGGACCTTCCGGTTAGTTTGGGGTGTTGGGAACTCTGGTGAGGACCAAACCAACTAGACTCAGGGGTCTCGGTTCGCTTTCAAGTGCACTAGAGTTCGGTTCCCTTTAAATGAGAACGCAATCCGACCCAAACATAGGAAGTGAACCGAAAAACAATGCATTTACTAGCCTGCAATTTAAATGAATTCAACCCTGTACACAATTTACAGACTTATATATGATTTAACAGATGATAACTTTTAAACTTACTATGACCATACATCGCTCGTCGTAACAACCCACTATCTGTCTCTCATCAGGGCCCGCCCTCTCCTTAACAGCTGCTCATACAACCGGTGTTGCTCCTTTATTTCTAAGACCAGGGAGTGTCAGCAAGTTTTACTCGACCGTTTCCACCACATGAGATTTGTTTACAATATTTGGTGCACTTGACAATTGTACAGTGTGAACTGCCAACGTCCATCTTCTTGCTCGACTCTATCGGCTATCAAGACATCCTGGACTGAGGTGGTTTACGGCCAAAAGAGAGCCACGAGTAGGGCTCCATCACCTCCTGCCCTCACCCTCTCCAACCGTTTCAATGCCTTGCCAGAGTCGGAACCGGTAGCGGCCGATGCGGTTCGCCGGGCTCCCCCCCTTCAACGCCGACTGACCAGCCGTCGTCACAGAAGAGAATTGCTACCGCGCGGCAAAAGCTTCGGAGGGATGCGGTAGGCAGACGGTCTGGTGGCCTACACTGCCTGAATCGGCCAAATGACAACGTTCCTCAAAAACAATCTCCCCAACTGAACGGTAAGCAATCTTCCTCTTCTCTTCCTTGTCCATCTGAAACCGACACTGACTGTTTTCACATTTAAGAATAAACCCTCCTTTTTGATAAAGCTTATAGTTAGGGAGTGAGGAGTCGCAGCGTATGCCTAGACCGGCGGGGCAAGGTGTATAGCTACAGACACAGCACCCCAGCTTCTCTCTGTTTCTCCTCATAGTCATCAGATCTACCTATCATATAATCAATAATATAGTGAGAGTAGAGGGAGGCAGGCCAGTACAGCCCGATCCGGCAGGGGAGAGTTCAAGCCCGACCCGGCACCTCTCTTTAGCCTGCCTCTCTTAGTTATGCTATTATAATTCTAGACTGCTGGGGAAGTTCCTTCCTTCCTATGACACAATGAGCTGCTCTTTCATCTCTCTTTTCATTTGTTCCTTTTATCCTTCTCCCAGAAATGCCTGTTACTAACCTAGCTCTGGGGAGTTTACTCCCCGGAGTCCTTATGTTTCTTCTTCACCCAGAATATCGCCACCAAGACCTGGGTCTTTGGTGCAGCTGTCGCTATGGACCTGCTACACCCTGCTACGCTCTGCGATTCCCTGCAGTGACTGGCTGCGTCCACCCATGCTCTGCTGTGCCACATTACACCCCGTAACGCCCTGCTGTGCCCTACTATGACATGAACTACTACGACTACCATTGTAGTCACTGTTCCATTATCTTTATTGTGACTATTACTGCCACTGTTCATCACACCCCCAACCGGCACCGTCAGACACCGCCTACCAAGAGTCTGGGTCTGCCGAGGTTTGTTCCCGAAAGGGAGTTTTTCCTCGCCACTGTTGCAATAGCTACTACTAATGCTTGCTCTTGAGGGAATTACTGTAATGGTTGGGGCTTTGTAAGTTATAGAGTGTGGTCTAGACCTACTCTATCTGTAAAGTGTCTCGAGATAACTCTTGTTATGATTTGATACTATAAATAAAACTGAATTGAATTGAATGCTAACCTAACCAAATGAAAAATGCAAAAATGTTGCAACTTCACCCCTGAATTGCACCGAGTCTCCCAAGCTATAGGTGTGAAAGTTACTTAGTCAGTATGTAATACAGTGAATAAGTAAATGTGTGTGTGTGTGTGTGTGTGTCTAACCAGAGAGATAGGCAGTGTCTCCCTTCTTGAAGACACTATGAGCAATCTTCTTGCTGGTTGCGGATTGGTTGACATAACCATCAAACCTCCGAAGAGGGTCATTCTGAATGATCCTGCCGACTAGCTGCCCAGGCTCACCTAGAGAGAGAGAGAGAGAGAGAGAGAGAGAGAGAGAATTATTTATGTATAACTGGCAATTATGGCAAATCAAACCATTTTCACACACAAAGTGGATAGTTCAAGCTCCATCAGGAGTTACAGAAAGGACTACGCCTGTCAGTGCATGACTGTCTACAACACTTACATGATAAAAACAATGCAACACAATCATTTTGAGGTAGCTTGTTGAAGCCTCGTTGTGAGTAGGGCTGGGCGATATATCGATATTAACAATTATATTGATATATTTTTAAACGTGACATGGAATTAGACCATATCGCATATATCGATATAGTTCAAATTTGCGCTGTGATCCTTGCTCCAAGCAAGCTGCTGACCTGGAGCTCTCTGCACTGCTCCCCGCGCCCCGCCCCTTCTCTTTCATGCACAGAGGGGGGGAGGGGCAGGAACAGACACTCAGCCACTCTTCAACAAACATAGAGGAAGCAACAACGTCTGCGGAGCGTGCGGAGGAGATTGGAGATTGGAGGAATTGGTTAGTTAAAGAAAAAGCAGTGGCTCAGTAATTTGGAGATGGTTCGGATTCAAAGTATCAAATGAGCAACAAAATCATGTTATATGTAGGCAGTGCCATAAACAAGTTACAGCCAGGGGTGGAAGCACTACAAATCTTTTTCACTACCTAAAACAGTGGCAAACTGCGCGCTGCAGAAGCCCCAGCCGCAAGCCATCGACAACCCGAAAAAGCTCCAGCCCCGAAACAAAGCTCACTGCAAACTTAATTTTCCTTAACTTAAATGTGCCGTATGAAAAGAAAAGTGACAAGTGGCGTAGCTACTATAATGGTGTCACGGACTAGCGCTGAAAACTACTCGACAAAAGTCTGGAGTTGACGGAAATATTGCGTGGTCAAGCCCCCGGCTGTGAACGGTTTCATTTCCTCTAAGTTCTTCACAATAAAAGTCCTCAGTTATTTTGGTATTTGAATGTTTTTATTATGAAGCAGCAACATCCGGAAATGTTGGGCATTCATTAGCAGTAACGTAACGTGACTCCTATAAGCATTGTGCATTGTTACTTAGCAACAGCATTCTTTAACAAAAGCTGTCCAATCCGTTACAAGGAATGTTTTACAATCCACCCGCCACTGTGGCTGGTATACAAGGCAAAGTCACCCGCCACTTTGAAAAAATACCCACCATTGGCTGGTGGCTGGTGCTAATTTCCCACCCTGTACATGTCATATTTGGCTTTGACTTTGACTGAACATTTGCTCTCACTTTGTGGAAAAAATATCGGGATATATATCGTGTATCGATATTCAGCCTAAATATATCGGGATATGACTTTTGGTCCATATCGCCCAGCCCTCGTTGTGAGCCAATTAACCTATGAGCTGAGTTTTCATTTGCTCAGCCAGAAACTTTTGATGTTAAAATTTCCAAAAAACAACTGCAGTATGCCCAGAATAGTGCTTTGAGATAAAGAGTCTTTAGTTTTAACATATAGGGCTATTTCCTTTCCTTTTATTTTCTTTATTAAAAAGGACAAGCACATTAATCGACATCTCTGTACATGTGCCTTAGCTCTTAGCTAGTTGGCTAATTTTATTATTGCCAGTGAGTTGAAAATGATTTAAGCCTACCAAGTGTAAAGTTGATGTTTAATATGTGTATAGAGTAAACCTACCAGGTTTACATGGAATACAGACACCATCAGGTCCCCTCATGAGCTCCATGGTCTCCTCATCCACCCTCACTAGTCTGATGGGGTAGATGAAGGGTAGAATCCGACTGTTAAAGCCACACGCTCCAATCTAGAGCATAGAAGAAAAGAAAAAAATCAACAAGGCTGACCAGTTCCAAACTGCAGCTGCAGCGCTGTGTGTTGTGTTGTTTTGTGTTGATAAGAAGCCACCAAAACTGAGAAAACATTTTTAGAATAACAGAGCGCTTAACATGAGGAGGATTTTAGAGCAATACAGAAAAGAAAAGCCAATGAACATAATGTAAAACTCTCAGGTGAAAGAACTTGAGTGGGTGGTGGTAGTCTAGGATTTCTAAAGAGAGTATTTCACTACAGGGATGCCAATTAAAACACTTGGGCTGACAAAAGAAAATCTAGGCAGAAAAACAACAACCTACAGGCTGTTTGGTCACCACTTTGTTGCACATTCCCACCTTGTTATCAAAGTTGCCGAGGCTGCAGTTGCACTCTGTTGCTCCGTAGAACTCTGCGATCTGTGGGATATTGAAGCGCTTCATGAACTCCTCCCATATGGACTGCCGCAGGCCGTTGCCCATTGCCATGCGCACCCGATGTTGTTTCTCCATGTCCCGAACCGGCTGGTTCAGCAGGTATCGACAGATCTCACCAATGTACTGCACAATCTGGAGGAGAGTGGAGCAGGACGGTAGTGAGAAAAATAGTTCAGTGATGACATGGAACAGAAATAAGAATAGACTAATTACTGATTTAATACCAAACTTACAATAACGAAAAAGGGATTCAAAGTGATTAACTGGGGAATAACATTAAATCTTGAGATTATTTTTAAAGAAAGTGACAGGAAAGACATCTTTTGAGCAACTGATTGTGGTGTGCTACTCAGCCCACCAAATCTGTGGCATTGACTTGTAATCTTTATTATGCTTACAGTGCAGTTGTATTTGGCACAGTCGTCCCAGAAACGTGACGCAGAGAACTTCTTTCTGATGACTACAGTCATGCCATGTATTATACACTGGCCCACTCCCACAATGTTACCTGTAGACAAAGAAATATGAGTTGTCCTCAACACGGGAACATATAAGGACATAGAATTTAAAGCAACAATTTGTACGCCATTTTTCTGTAGGCACAAGTCAAAAACACTGAGACTAAATGTGTGCCATTCAAAAACACAGGTAAACATTAGCAACGCTTTTTCTTGCCAATTGACGTTAACCACTATATAAGGCCGGATGCTGTTTTAAGCTATGTTCACCAAGATGAATGTTTTAAAAAAAACAAAATAGCTGACTAAAACAAAAGTTGTAACTTTAACTTTTGTAAATATCAACTTTAAAATCACACACAAATCAAGTTATGATTTTACCTGCAGAGTGGTAGAGCGGAAGGCAATCATACAACACATCATCTGAAGTCATCCTAAAGCCATAATATACCAAGGCTGCCATGCGGTAGTACCTGAAAACCAGAATGGCAAGAGAAGAAAGTAAAACAAAGTCAAAACAAAACCAACAAGTTTTAAGTATTTCTCCTCCACTCTCTTAGAACAGTATTTATACTACACATGAAAGCATGGGTCAGAGCAGCTGCAGTCCCTTTGTGTCTGTTAGTTAGCTGCACGGCTCCTTCCTACCTGCTGTGCACAACAATAGCAGCTTTAGGCATCCCAGTGGTTCCTGACGTGTAGATGTAAAACAGGCGATCTGAAACAGACAGCAGGGTGAGAGTGATATCAACAACTTAAATGCATTGTGACTGGCTCTGGCATGTGCTTAAGAGCGTAAACATGAATGCTCTGTCATGTTTAAATATGTTACTCATTTTGAAATAAACATTTTCCTGAATGCTCACTTCTGATTAGCAGTGCAGGAGTATAAATGCTGGGATTTGATGAACCTTAATTACAGGCCAATTCAGCTCATTTTGACTAAGTTACAGCACTGAAGGACCATTAGACCATTAAGTCCCTTTTTCTCAGGGGATACAGTGCAGTATGTAAGCAAAGTGGTCTAGTGGTTACACCGAGAAATCCTGTTCTGACCAAAAATCCTGCATTCAGATGTACATATACAAATTGGCTCTAGATCCAGTTGAGAGGTCTCTGGCATCACAATTAACCACTTGTGTTTGGATTTTGCTTTCCTGCTCACAACTGATTGCATATGTAATAAACTCCAACCACTGCTCAACAGACGATATACACTTTATAGGTCCGATTAACAGCTAAAGAACTGGATTATAGTGGCTATATGCTACCTCAATTCACATACAAACTTCAAACCCTTTCACAGAGTTGTTTGGCATAAGCAAATCAGCTGTGTGGGCGCCAGGTTTAGTGACCTTTGTCATAGGTTTTATTGCTGAAACAGATGGTGTGGCTGTCAGTTATTTCATATAGTGTTCAAGAACAAAGGTGAGTGAGCAGGTGGGACTCGACCCATTGAATAAGAGATCACTGATTAGCTCTGTAATAGAATAGAAAGTATGAAATGCTAAATATTATTAATAATATATTATTAAATATATTATTAAAAAAAATACAAAGTATGGTGTGCAGATTGTAAAGTCCTGAGAGGCAAATGTGTGATGTTGGGCTATATAAATAAATGGACATGACTTGATTATTAATATTGTGGATTCAATTTGTTCTCTCTTTAATCCATGTACTGTATTCAGGTTGCCTTAGAAACAAGTAACCCATATAACTCTGGTGATGAATCATCCCAATAACTATAACAGTAAAACGAGTAGAGGATTCTTGTTTGATAACCATTTCTCTCATTAGCTCAATCAGCATCATATTTGTAGTTTTTACTTCATAAAAATATGAATTAAAGTTTCTGTCCAGCCTCTGTATTTATTTGCAGTCATAAATAAACTTAGCACAAAAAGTAAGGAAATTTGTGTTTAGTAGATTATTTCTCTGTGGTAACAATGCTTTTTGGCAATAAATCTTATACCGTTGGAAACCCTGTTTAGTTTTCTTTCAAATGGTGCCCCATTTGCGCAACCCACATACTCAGCGCTGCTGCTCGTCCCACAAATGCATGTTCCTTACAAATGGGGCACCATTTGTAAGAAAACTAAACCGGCTTTCCAACGGTATAAGATTTATTGCCAAAAAGCATTGTTACCACAGAGAAATAATCTACTAAACACAAATTTCCTTACTTTTTGTGCTAATCTTATATTAAATAGCATTGAAACAATAATATTTAAAATAATGAACACTGACACTTTTTTATATACCGACTTCTTAACATTTTCGTTCAGTATAGGGGTTTCATTTTTCAGTATGATTAAATGATGTGATTTATTTGACTGCTAGTCACTGCTTGGTGCCAAAAGTATTACTTAGCACTTGTCTGTGCTGTCATACTATCAGAAAATGGAAACAAATGACTTTTTAAAATTGCTGTGTTGCTTTGGTTAGAGTTAGTGCTGACATTTTGACATGTTTTATTCCTGATGACCAGGACATCCGTTGTTGGTTGCTGAATTAATATGACACCAGTCAGTTCACGGTGTTCTCACCTGTGAAGCAGCGTTGCGGCCGGCTTGGCAGGTGAGACGGGGCAGCATCCAGCAGGGGCTCTAGGCTCTCGGTTCCCCGCGGGACTCGTTTGGGGTCCCAGTCTCCTGAGCAAAACATCTGCACCTCCTTTCCCATTAAACTGTGGACCTCAGACACCGCTATAAGAGTAAGAAAAACACAAAGTATGTCAATCCACTATTCCAAATTACAAGTGGACTTTATGTGGCACAACATTTAAGCATTATTAGAGACAGAGAGAAGAAGGAAAGATGGGAAGGGAAAAAAGAAGGGAAGGGAAACAGGGGACAGGGTAGGTTAACTTGGAGTTTCAGGTAGGGGATACCTTGACATAAAAGGTGCAGTTTGACAAAAAGGCAAGAAAGTATCAATATGTTACTGTGAGGGACAGAAGAAGGGAGACAACACATTGAAACAGCTCTGATACTTTCCCCTGAAAAAAAGACAGTGTATCTTAATTTAAAAGCCTTATGTCATGCTGGCTCAGTACTAATGCTACTGGCTTGAAAGTGACCTGCTCTGTAGCAAAGAGGCTGCTTTTTCAATTACTTAAAGGCATATATCACTTGACATCTCCAGGATCCAACACAAACACTGTTCAATCCCAGGATGAACAGCTCAAAACTCATTCAGCCTTTAGAACAGTTGAGATCAGGCCTTTCAGATTGGGCAGGGACCCAAAAGTACGGTTGGACATGGTTTGGATTTTAACAATTCTGATTCCAATTCTAATTCTTCCTTTTGATTCTGGTTCTTATCAATTTTTGATTCCGATTCTTTGAGGGGTGGAGTTGAAACGGGTCACATGCTTATTTCACAAATAAGAGGAAAGTTTTATTTTGATTCAATTGTGGTTTGCAGTTTTTTCAACTGCAAACCGCTTTTTCAACGTAAAATAAAGCCACACTAGAGCGCCGCATACTGTGCTCCATGACTGCAACATAACAAGCGCCTGGCCGCTACGGAAACCAAAACTTGCGCATGTTAAATTTGGAACCGATGATTGGATTTGAATCCAAATCCTCAAACGATTCCAAATGATTCCAATAAAGAAATGATTCCGATGGAATCATAATTTTTGGAACGATTCCAAGTAGGAATCGGTTCTCGATGCCCAATCCTACCCAAAAGAGGGTCATGAAGAGATTGAAATAGATAATAATTTAACCATTTTACTGATTTTACTTAATAACACACTGTAGATTAGTAGATTAGACATTAGAACAGGGATTAAGTTCTGTTTGGGCATTCAAAAATAGTGATAGTAGTAGTTGATTTAAATCTAATTTGTTTAACAGATATAAGGTCAAGACCAGAAGTAAGTTGGAGGAAAACAGAGATATTTATAGAATTTATATGATGTAATTATTATCCATTAAAACAAGAGATTTAATTAACAATATTCCTAATTTATGTGACTCAACAGCGCTGGTTTTACATCAGCTATGTGGTTGTTTCAGTTTCTTCCGTATACACCTCAGATCTGTTTTAGTTAGAATAGAATAGAATAGAATAAATCTTTATTGTCCACCAGGGCGGAAATTTTTCTTTGGCTCACCAGACATACAAGACATGTACATGTACATATATCAGGATAAAAACAGAATAAATATGCTTAAATTCATTAAAATAGCAGTTTTAGTTTATCATTTATCAGTTCTCTCTGACCAACTCAGTCCTTAAACACTGCAGATTGATGATGGAGACATTTCTCCACTTCTCTCTACATTACTTCTTCCCATCTTTCCGTTCATCAGCCATTCCATTGACTGATATTGATGGGACACCTTCTCTGAAAGCCATCTATCTTTTATGACCTCGGTTGCTTTCTCCTTGCACCACTCACCTCTCTCATCACAGCGGAAACATAACAGCGACACTCATCAGAAGGCAGTGCTGTACAGATTGTATAGCCCTCCTTTGGCTATAAATGTGACAATGTATACAACTATAACAAACAAAATCTGCCCCACATATCTTTCAGATGCTTCTCTAATTGCTAATGCTACACATCCACCTCCTCCATCCTCTCTGCTCTTACCATCATTCAGCTCTGAGCCAAACATTACAGCCTTGGCATTGGAGATGGTGACACAGTGGACCAAGGCCTCTAGTCTCAAATTGAAGTTGATTAGAGCGGCCTCTACTCCGATCTTGGCCATGCCCAGCCAGAGGCCCACGTACTGGGACCTGTTCTCCATGAAAAGGGCCACCACGTCACCATCCTGAAGAGGAAAACAACAAAAGGAGGGGTCATCAACTGATTGACTGAAGTTTATTTTTATTTAACGTAAGTTTCTATAAAAAGTTCATGCCTCCTTCTGGATGGAAACAACATCTGAGAGAGTTTTAACAATTAAGAGAAATCAGTATAGCAAAAGGGTTTGTGGACCAAGATGTGTAAAATTTGCCACAGACGTCTTTTTTTCCCTAATTCTTTCTAGGATATTTTGTTTTGTAGGCCCTACCTTAAAACCCCGTTCCAGCAGCATGTTGGCCACTCTGTTGGAGTACTCATCCAACTGATGGAAGGTCCACCTCTCCCCAGTCCCCTCAAAGATAAGTGCCGTTTTGTCCCCGTGGCGGTGCACAGTTTCAGCAAAGATCTTGGGAATGGTGTTCTTTTCTCTGAGGTGGCGTCTGACATTCATCTTCACCCGCAATAGCACTCCTGCCGCACTGAAGGAGCAAGAGAGAATATTATTAAAAAGGAGAAAACAGCCAGTTAAAAGAACTCTTCCTGGCATAATTCCAAAAGGCAATTTGCCCTTTGCTTTAAAAGCCAATCCAGCTCACCTAAAAATGCGTTGGTTTTGCACGTTTTGGCTCATTAACTACAAATTGCATATATCTTCAATACTGAAAGCCTTTTTACAAGGAACACACATTTTTAGACTGACTTCCTAGTTCTTGAGATAAATGTTTTTGTTTGGTAGCATTTTCAAAACAGACAATATTTGCAAATGTTTAACATGCAACAACATGACTTTTACAAAAATATAAAGGTAACTAAATGTTCTTTGTCGTAATTGCAGCACAGTCACTTCCTGGGCACAGTGAATGCATGAATGGCGAGAAATCAAACAAAAAACTTAGGATCTTCTAGTGCTAGTATTGTTATGCAGTAGTAATTAGATATTTATTAATTTCATCTACATTTATAGTTGTATACTGTGCGTACATTATGACAGAGATGGCTGGGTGGGTCCCTGGGGCAAAGTCTGCTTACGTGAAAGGATATCACTCAATACCTTATATTCATGGTGCAAAGGTACAGATAGTGGGCACTGTACAGAAACATCATAAAAAACATACTGTGCCTAGTTACTTCACGGCTACATTGTGGTGGTGGTGATATGTTTTATCTAGGGCTGTCAGCATTAACACGTTAATCGCGATGCGATTAAAGGCCGAGCATAACGCGTTAATTTTTTTTAATCGCATGCCGCCATTTATTAAATTATTTTACACTTCACTCGGCTTCGCGTGGTGCCTAACAGGCTACTATTTTGACCCTTTGCCGCACCTTTACTTATCATCAAGCTGCCATACTTCCTCGTAACACATCCTACTGCTGCAGGCATGATGGAGAAAGACAGCAGCAACGAAATTTTGAATAGCGCTTTTTATTTTCCAAAACGGCTCAGAAGTCGAAAGCCATGTGCACATTGTGTAAAGCTGAATTAAAATATCACCGAAGCACGTCAAGCTTGAGCTACCACCTACGAGCTAAGCATAGTAGTACAGTTAACGTGACTGGAGAGTGCTACTAGTTGCCGATCTGTGGATGAAACCAAATCCAAAAAAATGACTACAGCTCTTGCGAAATGGGTGGCAACTAACTGCAGACCTGTCAGCATCGAAGAAGACTCAGGTCTTAAAGACGTACTACGGTTGGCATGTTCTGACCCGTCTTATACGTTGCCGTCGAGGGGGACAGTAGTTTCACGCAAACATAGCCTGTACGACACGGAGAAAGCAGCCCAACTGGAACTGCTGCAAAGTGCAAACACTGTCTCATTAACCGGTGATCACTGGACGTCAGTGAGTAATCAAAATTATTTAGGAGTTACTGCACACTATATAGACTCTAGATTCAAATGTGTGACTAAGATTCATACAATTTCTTTTGTTTATAGTAAATGAATAAATACATAAATAAATAATAAACAAATACAAATCTTAAAGTCAACTTCATAAAGTAACTTTCTTTGCATTCATTTGATTCCCAATCAAGATACACTGGTAAGAATTGCTTTTGATTGTTAATATGTACTTAAAAAGAGTTCTGAAATGCAAAATAATAGAATTTTAATCATGTGATAAAACATGCGATTAATCGCGATTAACTATAGAAATTCAGCGATTAATTGCGATTAAGAAAAAATGAATCGTTTGACAGCCCTAGTTTTATCATTACAGTGGATATTGGCTTCATGATGGTCCAGATAACCATAATCTATTGTTGCACAGTTGTTTTAGTTATTTCATTACTACACTTGGCTGCAAAAAAAGCTGTTTGAAGCTCATTCTGTTGCAACAGAGGAGCTACATGAACTCTACACCAGTGGTTCCCAATCTGTTTGGTCCGAGTATGGATATTGGATAGTGAAACTACTACTCGGAGTGAAGCGGAATGTTTCAACCATTTATCCATTACTTTTATTTAATCATTTGAATAATTAGTCATTACTTTTAGCTATTTATTTCTACCATTTATTCATTACTTTTAGCAACCTTCTTCTTTACCAAACTTCTGTGCTCTCTTGCTAACTAGGTCCATTATATACTCTTACATAACTGCAACATATAGTGTTCAGGTGTTACAGTTGATGTAATGTTAAGTGTAATTACCTAAGCCTTGTCACAGTACATTACAATACAGACATTTCTGAGTCACTGTGGGAGGGCATGCTTTGACAGGGTCAGATATAGTGCATTTTTAACCTTGGGGCTTAAGCCATTATCAGCACATAACTACAACGTTATCAGAACTGCATTTATAGTATGGGGTATTTGCATGTGAGCAGGTGCACACAACTCGGTAGCTGAGGTAGTATCAGGTCTAAAGAAGAAGAAAAATTGGTTTCAGCAAAATGTCTTTAAAATATAGATTTGGGAACTGTTATTTTTTATCTCTAACCAATAAGAGAGTAGAGGCCTTTTTGTACACAATGGGTCACAGAAAAGCGTTCATTACTACTGGTTTGGTTACATTGGCTTAATATGTCATGGAGAGGTCATAAAAGCTTTTACAATTTCCTGTTTTACCATTATTGGAGCTATTAAGGGAAAAGAAGGAAGTTAATCACAAACCAATTACCATGGTAACTCTAACTGTAAATATTGGCTTTAGGCAAGACAGTTAAAAGATCTGCTACTCCCTGATCCTCTCTATTGTTCTTTGTCGAAAAATATTTCAGGCTACCTTCCCTGTCAAGTTTTGAAACATGAATAACAGGAATGTGTCGCTAACACTCGCTGTAAAACCAGGCCTGTGGAGGAAGAGCCACAGGAGTTTTTCAAATCTGCTTTCAAAGATTTCTGCTACATTTTTTTTTGCAAAGCTAAAGATGAGAGAACAACAATACTTGCAAATGTTTCTCCTATGAAAAAACATATTACAAAAAGCATAAAGCAAAATCATATGTCCAATGTGCATGATGTCCTTCTAAAGCGAAAAGGGACTCAAATGTTTATGTTTATTTATTCTGACTGCAGTCTGTGTGAATCGTAAGCATGTGCAAAAACTACAGTGTGTTGTACAGTTGTATTACTGTATGTGCAAGGTATTGTTTGGCTTACTAATTCTCTTCAGGAACTTTAATTGTTGGGATGCCTGCAAGTGTTAGGCTACATACATAGGACACATTTACTATTGATTTAGTGGTGTATCCAGTGCATTAGATTTGATAGTGGGGCTGCTTTTAGCTGCTCTCCCATCCATATTGAATGAACACTGTAGGAATACCCAATTGTATATATAAAAAGAGCTACAATTTCCCCAATTCTTTTTTAACAGTGCAGTGAGACAATGATAGGGCTTCAGTTCTAAAACTGTTTACCCAATATGGATGTTAACATGCTCAAATTGAAGCTGAAGGTCATAACTTTACCCTCATAGTCATTGTTTCACTTCAGGTCCAATGTTCTGGAGTGTAGAACCAAAACAACAGATAATTTGTCACTGTCAAAATTCTTACAGAGAGCATTATATTTGGGATGTGGCTCCCTTTGACAGCAGTCAGGCAGTAAGAAAGACCTACAAAAAAATAGCAAATGGGAAAAAATAACAATAGCAATAATTTGTCCAAGCTTGAAACGGCATTAAAACATGCAAATTCCATGACTTTTTTAGGTTTAAATTAACAAACACTGTGAGCATGCCAACACATACACAAAATCCTCATGCTTACTGTAAGTCTCTGCCAATTGTTTTGGCAAAGATCTGCAGGAAGCTCCATCCTCCACTTCCCAGGTAGAAGATTAGGATGGCCGGAAGAACCTGGAACCAAGGCAAGCCCACTAGCAGCCTCAACACAAACAGCAGGGCTGTGGAACACCCTAGACGCATCATCCTAAAAGAACACACACACACACACACACACACACACACACACACACACACACACACACACACACACACACACACACACACACACACACACACACACACACACACCACCAGTTAGAATGTACTCTAGAATGATTTTGTTTAAACATCCTGTGCCCATTTTAATTAACTGTGGTACACTTACAATAAATGAGGAAGAGGCTGCTACACGTAACCAGTAATGTATGTTTTCATCTTGTATGAAATCTGTAAGTGGTCATAAACATGTAAACAGAAATACACAAACATTTTTGAGTGCACTATATTGTCTCACATGGGCAGCAGAATAAAACTGACAAAATCCTTGAGTTTTTTTTCTCTTGCAGTTGAATAAAACTCAAGGCTACAGAAACCTTGAGTCAGAAAGGGAAATCCTAATGCAAAGCAAATTGTCTATAGTGACAGCTGAGAGCAGCAGAGGACAGTGTTGACATTGGTGTTCAGTGCCACCTGATAGTTTGGAAGATGATCCTAAAGCAGTAAACGATAGGTTTACATGACTGCTTATTATCTATTCATTAACCTATGTAGAAAAACACTGCATGACGGCAGTATAGCTTTTTCAGAAGCCAAGATGCTGACTGGGTATGTATTGCTTTCTCTCCCTGCATGTGGCTATAACGATGATGATGGCTATAGCAATCCAATAAGTCTGCTGTTATTTCAAAACACAGACAGCCGCTCTGTGTTACAAAACAAGTACTCTGAATGTCTGATGGATAAGACATGATGGGATTGTTCACACGTCAAGGAAAGGAAATGCATTAAGGGTGCAGGAGCCACTTCACAGTAACAAAAAAGCGTCATCATCCGCTGCACCCGGAAATCTAAATAGCGCGTAGCATCATATTGCGGTAGTGAATGGGGAAATGATTGCGAGGCTCAACCCACCGTTGGTTAGACTACGCCTCGCTAATCATGCCATGTGCGCTTTGAGCCAGGGCCTTCAATCGTTACCCGGTTGGACAATATATCTGTTTGCTCGGACTAACATGATGTATGGTTGATGATGTAGGTTATCATGGTAACAAGCGCGCCTAGGAAGCAGGATGCGCAGCGTATTGCGCGCATCGGCTTAGCAAGGAAGCGGATGGACAGTGTGAAAGCAGCCTATTTTATGAAGAGGCATGCTGAATATGCAGTCCATGTTCACATAAATTGCATTTCGTGGACCGAGAGCTGCCTGTAATTAAAGTGTCGAGAGACACCTCTCGAGTCCCGTCAGCGGGTCGCTCGCATACAAGGTTGACAGAGGACAATAGAGTGATAGCCAAAATATTTCCCTTTCTCCTAGTAAATAATAACCAGAGCCATTCGTGAAGTTGAACACCGCGGGGGCGCACACTCAGATCGGACTGATCAGTTTTTTTTGCATACATACCTTGCACCTCGTTCACACCGTCACAGCATGTAGGTGCGCAGAAATCCCAGAAGTGAAACTCGTTGTGTGCGATTCCGCTTTGATCGGCTTAAAGGCTAGCCTGGTCGCCCTCTCCGCCGCTCGCTTGGCTTGACAGAGGCTCACAAAACGCACACAGACACACGCAGCAGGATCCCCTCTTGTTGTAATGCCCCTCTTGTTGTAATGCCACAAAGAGCTGATGTTTCTCCTCTGGTGGAGTCAAATTCGCCTGACTGCGCGCGTCGACGTTGACCCCGTGATCATCATCCGTTCATTGTCACAATCATTGATATCATTTATGGGTTCATTGTAGCCGATAAGCTCGCTAGCAGGCGTAATTCAAATGACCTTATAATTTTCTTAGCTGCGCCCGCCCACCGCCGTCAGCGTCCCATCAGTGTATCAGGAATAAGCGTTGACGGACAGGTGCCTGGGCCAATCGGGAATGGCGGTTCTTTACACATCCCATCCGGCAGGGGCGGGGTTTGCGGCACTGGTGAAGAGGAAATGCGGCGCGGCGCGGCCCTGCCTGCCTGTTCGCCGAAAAGAAGCGAGGCCAGCACGTATAGCGGTTTCCACACATTAATGACAAGACGCTGATGCGGTGTGGCGTAAAATGAGCCCTGCCTCTGCATGTAGAGTCCGCCTCACTACGTCCATTTATCACTCCGCGCCCAGCCACAAGATGTGCTTTAAATACGCATCTGTCAACTGAAGGGACCCGTGAAGGAGCGTATGAGGAAGGACAGGGTGTCAAACAAAAGCCGGGACTCTATATGTACCACCACGGTGGGCCAAGATCTACAATGAAACCCACCAGTCTGCAGTTTTTTCTATACTGCAACCAAACGCTACATCAGCTGATTGCTTGGATTGAAAAGCAATGGCATATCGGTTTAATTGAAAACATGCAGGAAATACAGTAGAGGTAGCTTACATGTAACCAACATAAATATGCTGACTGCAGGGCCAGACAAAGATTTGTGTGCCATGTAATATGCTAACTGTCAGTAGCTGTATAAACATTTGGTCATTTTTGCCAAATGATTGACAATTTTCTGTCCTGCTGATTACGGCAACTTTAATCTATGAGGAGCCTTGCAGTTCACAATGACAACAGAATAATGTATGCCTACTTTTGAATGACACAAGGAGGCTCACATTTTACAGTGTTCATTACAGCAATGTGACATGTCATGAAAGGCATTGCATTATCAGGGAAGATTGCAATATACACTATGACAAAGTGCTGTAGCTCACTGCTGCAGGTTAACAGAGGTTACTATCCCAGAGCCCAAATTAATGGGGATATGTGTTACATGTCACCCATTTTCAAATAGTTGACAGCATCTGCAACAATACTAAAGACTTAACAGATAAGTAACTTTGACAGTCAGCGTTTACAGTATCTTTGGTGTCAACTGATACGAACAAACTGTTTAACACACTAATCCCAGTATATGTGAGATGTAAATGAATGATATGCAATTCAAAGATTAGGATAAGAAAATAGTGATGAGCTTTGACCTGCAAATGAGATTAAAGTGCATACATACTTTCACCATTTGCTCTGACAATGTTACGCGAGGAAACAGACAACTATTGACAGACACACACACACACATTATCAGTGGTTCTCAGACAGATAAGGGCACGCCCGGTTTATTATGCTGCTAGTCTGCTAGTGCTCAGTACATACTGAACACTAAGGCAAGCAGAGCAGCATTGCTTTTTTAAATACCCTCTTTTCAGTTCAACTTTTAGACGGCACAGTGGAAACAGACTGTAAATGAATGTAACAGTTGTTTAATATCCTTTTTCCTTCACTAGAATTTTTTTTATAAGTGTGTGGCAATTAACAGGAGGATGTTAGCAAACCAATGTGTCACATAATGTGTTATAAGAGTAGAGTATATCAAAATAAACTAAATATATCCATTTAAATCTTTCGCTTAAATTGTTGAAGGAATGAATATCAAAAATTGTCAGTGTATTGTGATACCTTCTGACATAGATCATAGCTTAAGTATTTCATTCCACAAAATGAATGCTATAACTATGATACATCTGTAAGAGTTTCCATAGTGGACAATGAGGGGATAATGCAAAGGACACACTGTCTGTGGTGGTCTGAGTCCCTATTTATTACATGTCATGTCAGCATACAAAGCATATTATACTAGGAGCTAGTACATTTTATTTTACACTTCAAGTTAACACTCCAGAAAAGTAATTAACATGCATGCAGCCATCCTGCATACCCTATCCAAACTCCATTTACACAGGCTCAAATGTCAAAGCAAAGTTAATGGTTTGAGTAGATGGCCTCTTACATATAATGTCTGTTGCAGGACCAGCGTCATTCTCCTCTTATCATGCTCATTCCCACTGTTGAAATCTGTCTTGGTAAAGAGGTGAACACAAAATCACCAAGAAAATGGGCAGACCTTTGTCTGTCGGTTGAGGTCAACACAGTTCCTCCAGTCACATCTTAAGTCCAAATCCAAACTCTATTCAAAAGGTCACTTTAAGCCCCTCTCCCCTTGGTCTGAAAACCCATTTTCACCACTCTAATTTCAAACTTTTTTTTTCAGTCATCCAGTTCCAGACCAAAATGGCTGTAGAGATCTCGAGTGGTGGTCCCCCTCACAGCAGCTGCAAGACATAGCAAAGTAGGGGTAAGGCCCCTTCAGCAGGTTACAGGGTCAACTCCCTCTAGTCTACTTTTCAAACAATCCTCAAAACACTGAACAGACCGAGATCACAGTACCAAACAAATGACTAACTTTGAACACGAGGCTTGTACTTTGTGAAAAGATTGTATCATAGCTTTAAAATGCTACTGAAAGATAAAACAAACCTCTTATCTTAGCCCAGCGTCATTTTAATTGCTAAAATATTTAAAAGTTGCTTTTAAAACGTTTTATTTCGACACATATTGTACTAAATAATTAACCCTGCTTAAGCACCACTAATTAGATCTCTGCCTCTTTTACATTATACAGAACAAAGCTATGCTGACTTGTGCCAGGCTGACCAATTGGACTGTACTGTTTTTTATTATTTACAGTACTAGCTGTAGCATTTGTTGCTACAGCATGCTAATGTGCTCTACTAGTAGGATCTTATCGTCAGTTAATGCATGGACTTTTTGTGCAATGATGTTGATTCAGTTATTATTTATAAACATTAGAATCTATCAGGAATAACTTTTAGCAAAAACTAAGAATTTAAAATCAATTAATCCACTTAGCCACAAAAAGCAACCTTGAGGTAAGTGTAATTTTTATGTTTTATTTAATCAATAAGAGATCATATAACATGAATGACAATGGCAGGTTTCTCAAGGAAACTCCTGGATTATATAAATAGCTCAAAACATGAAAATGTGTATATTTTTAAGATTATATAGGTAAAAAGACATATCTTTGCAGATGTAACAATGGCAGATTTCTCAGGGAAACTCCTGGATTACATTAATAGCTCAAAACGTGAAAATGTGTATATTTTTAAGATTATATAGGCAAAAAGACATTTCTTGGCAGATATGACAATGACCTTAATGGCCAACCGACAGACGGACAGGGTAAGAGACAAAGGGACAGTTGTCTTTAGAGGGTACTGCAGGGCATCTCCTCGTGTCTCCTCTCTTACGCTTCAGCCTACCCATCTCCTCCCTCTCAGAATAACAGCATACAACAGCAACTCAGTGTTTAAGTGTAGACCATTTCTGAAAGTGTGTGAGAAAGTTAGAGAGAGAGAGAGAGAGAGAGAGAGAGAGAGAGAGAGAGAGAGAGAGAGAGAGAGAGAGAGAGAGAGAGAGAGAGAGCAGGAAGGGGGGAAGAGGATGATAGCATGTGTTTGTATTTGTGAAAGTGTATGCATGTGCCTGGGTGACAGACAGAGATTGTAATTGTGTGTGTGTGTGTGTGTGTGTGTGTGTGTGTGTGTGTGAAAGACTGCCATTGTGTCAGAGGGGAAACGCCACCTCCATTCACTAAGAGAGGTCATTATCATCCTGACTGTCCACTGTATAGTACTGACAGAGAACTTAAAGAGATAGCAAGCTTTTAACTCACAGTATCAATTTAAATAGATAGCCCAGTTTTTCTACACAGACAACCACAGAAGTGGGGAAATAAGTGACATTAGAGCATTTGAGGAATGTATAACTATCTGTGTTATTCCTTTGTACATATTCCACAAAGATCAGTAGACTAAATCGGGACATCCAGATTTGATTTGACACCACGCACATAAGCATGTGCATGTAAAAGTAGGTAAAAAGTCATGTTTGTTATGATAAACACACAGACCATAATATGACTTGGCTGTAATTCACCAAAACACTTGCTAACAGTGTGAAAGGTGTGAACTTCTCTACACTTTCTCAACCTCATGCTGTTGCAGCACATGCACACAAATATATTTTGAAGACACACAGACACCCGTAGCCTATTTCCTTATACTAGTGTGTGCCCAGACATACATATTTACACAGTATTATGCAGTCACAGGATTTATGACAAAAGTTGTAGGGAGAAGGTGAAGAGTCAATACAACTTTCTGATCTCTCTAATGATGGGTCTACAGCCTGCAAATGTTGTACCAGCTACTATCCAATCAGTGATTTGAATGAGGTGATTATTAAATGTAGCACCAAAGGTATTGCTATTTAAACAAAATGTATTTATTTAAATTATAAATTTAAGCTGGATAAGATGGTAACCTAAGTATAATCAAGCTAACTGAATTAAGAGGCACTTGAACCAATGCCATTTTTCAGGAAAGTGTCAATCTAATGGAATGAAGGTTTTATAGTATAGTAAATACTGTTTGAAGTTTAGACTGTTTTGATTCAGGCCTCAAGAGGGAAACAGAGACACTGCTCTGCTGCCCTCTGGTGGCTGGTTGTACAACAAATTAAATCCCAACCAATCTCAACATTTTTAGTTTATACTTTTACAGACATCATTCTAAAGCTGTATTTTATTGGTGTTTGTTTTCTTTGGTCAAAAATCAAACCAGAAAAAGACATAGGGTATGCCTCATCTAGTCTGTTCGGGGTTCACACTGCCTTATCATAAATGAGCCAAGAGGTGTAAACATGAGAAAAACAACTCATTCAACTGACAGTCTTGTTTAGCTGTCATCTCGCAGCACTCTTTTGGTGCAGAGAGCCCGCAAAGAAAAAGTTGAAAATGACTCACAAGTCATAACTGCAACTGGACTTCATCTGTTATGGATACAAATGAAGGCCACTACTATGAGAAGGAGGAGAGGATTCATCCTATAAATGGCTGCTACAATCAGCAGACAAGTTGGGTATTATATGTATACTGTGGGTGGTTCATATTGCTGTCATACTATACATTTTCCACACCTCAGTTCACTTGAAAGAAAATGTAGACCCTTTCCTACAGTCTCAATGTGACCAGAATTAGGATGGCATTGTGCTGATTTGATCAAAAGAACTGAGCTAAAGTAATGAAAGCGCACAGTGGGGTTGAATAAATCAAACCATAAAAGATAAGCACAAAAGTGTATTACAAAACACTCCATATGAGTGCATTATTTAGAATTACTGTCCAGAATTCATTTCTGAATTTGTTTCTTATTTTACTGCTGGTCAGTTCAGTTTAAATTTAAATTATGTAGGCCTTAACATTCAAATGTGTATACATTTATCTGGAAGTGTAATCCACAATATTCAATTATAAACATTATAAATTGGATCTTGGTCTCATAAATTCTGCTATTATGCATGTTTAAATGCTACTACTGTGGATTCAAATACAAGCATTTCTCTTACCAATACGGCCCAGGAGTGACTGTCCAATGTCTTTAATGTCATTGTATTCATGCAGCATATCAATATGATGCTCCAGCTCATCTACTCTGCATCCCCTGGAGAAACACACACACACACACACACACACACACACACACAATTACAATCTCTGTCTGTCACCCAGGCACATGCATACACTTGCATAAACTGGTCTAACACAAAAGCAGATATGTGCAAATCCTCATACACAGGCACACACAAAAATATCTATCTATATCTAAAAAAAGCAAATCAGATTAACAAAACTATGTGCAGGCAAGAGGAACACACATGGAAACACATATGCATCATGGGTATATCATAGTATTATTAGTGAGGTTCAACACTATTGATTCCCTGCCCCCTAAAATATATAAGACTAAACTGAATCATTAGCACAACATGCTTAACCTCAACCCATACCATTGAAGTTGGACCTCAAAGACAGAATACACACAGCTGTACTCACTCAGCCTCCAGCTGTGCTATCTCTGTGTCCAGCTGCTCTCCTCTCCTCTTCAGCTCTGCTACCTCCTCTGCAGGGCTAACTTTAGCACTCTCAGTTACTTGAAGCTGTCAGGTGTATACAGACAACCATGATACTGGATGCACATGTGGCACTACATAGAGGATTTGTATTTGTGTGTGTGTGTGTGTGTGTGTGTGTGTGTGTGTGTGTGTGTGTGTGTGTGTGTGTGCGCCTGTGTGTGTGTGTGTGTGTGTGCCTGTGTGTGTGTGCCTGACAGAGAGGGGGTTTACTTACAGGTGATTTGAAGTTGGAGTGTACCCTCTTAAACTTTGAGAAGGGAGTTCTAGGGAGAGACGAGGAAAACTATTGTTAAAAAAAAAGATGGACAATAATAGCAATACAAGCTGTATTGTCTGTGTGCATACCAGTGGTGTAGCTAGTCTAATGCAGAGTGATAGAGAAAGACATGGCTTTGGTCTAATGTATTGTAGTGGGTATACTGTACTGTATAGAAATATACTGGCCTATATATATATATATATATATATATATATATATATATATATATATATATATATATATATTGGGGGAGGTGAGCATATCATAGTGGGGGGTCTGGGTGTCCTCCCCCAGGGTTATTTTGAGCGTCAAAGACTTCATTTCCTGCATTCGGATAACTTTTATTCACCAATTTACGGTGTAAATACCTTTTATTTAGCCTATGCGAAGAAGAAAAACACAGATGACAATTCAAAATATATAAAAAAAATACAATGGAAAGTACGTTGTTGCGTGTCATTGGTCGTTTTTAAGCGGGTATATGGAAACCCTGGAGCTTTCTTAGTGAGTATACTGCGTATCACGTAGACTACACTACTGGTACATACAAAGAAAACAACAGGTTTACAGCAAAATGCAAACCTCACACAACACTGAGCGATTTTCCAACTTGTCACACACAAACATATTCAACAAACACATAATATGTAGTTAATTTAATTCTAGCCCCTGTAAGATTTAAAGTGCTCACAACAAATCAGCAATGCCTGACAATAATGTTATCCGACGATATACCAGCTAACTGTTAAATGTTAACGTTAGCTAGCGTTAGGGCTAGCTAGCTAGCTAACTGTTAACAAGTTACCTTTTCAGTGCTCCTTCCTTCAAGTCGCCCCCCTCCGGTGTCGAAACTGGACATTTATTTGCACTACAGTGGGTTTCAGCAGACTGCTCCGTGTTCATACTGCCTTAATGTTATGAAAACATGCGTGTTATGGTTGATTTAATGCAGTAGGATCAGCATATTAACAAAAAGGAGGAAATTCGCAATTCGCGGCCGATGACGAACAGATTCATACTAAAACCGGATTGGTTCCTGAAACCGAGAGGCGGGACTTGTATAAATGTGGTTACCCTGGTAACAACCGTGAGCAAATGGCGGTTGTCACGTTCTCTTAATACATCCATGGGTTGTCACTCTTCACATGGGATAGTTTTGGGCTAGTATGGGCGCCTGGGTAGCTCACCAGCCTCTTAATACATCCATGGGTTGAGCACGCAGAGGCACAGAGATTTACTCCTCGACACAGAGGCCGCGGGTTAGACTCTAACCTGTGGCCCTTTGCTGCATGTCATCCCCCCCCACCCCCTTCCCTTTCATGTCTTCAGCTGTCCTATAAATAAAGGTTTTGGACTAGTTTTTGCATATAAACGCTAGTTCGTTCTCAGTAGTTTTAAACACTGTTACCAGAACCAACCTAAAATTGTATGTTGGTTTTATTTATGATACTCAGCACTCAGTCTAAAATATTAGTGTTTGCAATCCATTTGCTTTGGGTCTTCTAGCTACGTAAAAGACGACTAACGTTAATCAACAAATATAGCTATAATTAGCCTATAAATCAAGCTATACAGTCTATGGTAAGTACACGCCGTCTTCGTAAACATTCATATATACCTTTGTATATTAGACTATTTAGTTATTCTTGAGCATGATCGACGAATCATTAAAAAATTATTGTCAAGATAAATGATACAAACTGTAAACAAGGGTAAATGGTTCCAGTTAACGTTACCACTAAATCATCACAACATGGGTTGTCTGCCCAATTTTTGCGTTTACTTCAACAACTAGACCCAATGCTTGGCTGGCATGTGTCAACCATAGACTGTATATAAGAAGGTTTTAGCCATAGACTGTATATAAGAAGGTGTCAACCAGTGACTGTAAAGGTGTCAACAAAGCCAATATCATTATTGGACCACCAGATGGCGACAAAGTA
Organism: Sander lucioperca; assembly: GCF_008315115.2. Lineage (NCBI taxonomy): Eukaryota > Metazoa > Chordata > Actinopteri > Perciformes > Percidae > Sander > Sander lucioperca. The sequence continues at coordinate 11,296,019 of NC_050173.1, read as the reverse complement.
CAATTTAAGTTGACTGTTTTATTTCTGCCTTTATCACATTTCTGTTGATTCCCTCATACAACATAGCATACAGATTCTCCCTTCTCTCTCTGTCTGAAAGAACTCACTCACTTGTTGACTGCGAAAAAAATATTGCATAGTCTGAGAGCAATTTTGTGGGTTAGCGATATTCATTTGCTAACTTTAACTACTTACTAAATCGTGGTGATGGTGGGTAAAAATGCAAAAGGTCACCTTCAATCCACAAACACAGATACACACACGTACACACACACGTACACACACACACACACACACACACACACACACACACACACACACACACACACACACACACACACACACACACACACACTTTTTCTACCACATAGGTTCAGTACAGTTCACTGGGCAAGTAACAAAAAGAGGAACACAGCAAAAGAGAGAGAGGTGTGTGTGTATGTGTGTGTGTGTGTGTGTGTGTGTGTGTGTGTGTGTGTGGGTTCAGAGACAAGAAGAGAGTGAGACAGAAAGGCAGACAAAATGTGTATCCAGGGGGGGTGGTGTTGGGGGTGTGGAGGACATAACGTTGAATCCCTTCTGTATTGTGTCCTCAGGATTCATTGCTTATTTATCAGATGTTATACAAAGACAGAGAGGGTCTGGAATGAAAAATTCAAACAGGAGGCATGGCCTTTTCTCCTTTTAGAAATCACAAGATTACACACACTGGGTGGTAATGGCTCCTGCACACAGTCATGCGCGCGTGTGTGTGTGTATGTGTGTGAGACACAGAGAGATTTGTGGAGGATGGCTATTTCGATACATCTCTGACACAGCAATAAGTGTCTGTTACTCTATCACATTTTCTGAATGGCTGCTATACATCCCTGAGTTTTGTTAATTAAGGACACAAAGTCATATGTTTTATTTGTGGGTGCAGCGATGACAGGGACATTTTTGTCTCAGCAAATATAACATCTGCTGTTGTTGTTAATGTCAGCAAATGTCTATTTGTGATGTTGGTTGTAGTTTGGTTTATAGTCGGAGGAAAGTACTCTTTCCTAATGTGCTACCAACCTCTCAAAGCTTGGACTGCCTGTGTCTGGGTAATGTCCATATTGGTGGTGAGGGGTCTCGGGAATGCCAAGATAAAGGGCTAAAGTATTGGCAAGGAATGTTCTGTAATAGGACAGCATCATTATAAAAATATATGATGTATTTACCATGCTCCTCCTCTGTCCTGCATCTAAATTTCACTGCTGGGGAATTACAATATCACCAGGGAACATAAAATAGACACACACACACACACACACACACACACACACACACACACACACACACACATACACCATGTAATAAGGCGTAAGGGAAAGATAGCAGAGGAACAAGAAGAAGAAGAAAGAGTGCACAAGAGATGCAGTAGACAGACAGGGTGAAAGAGAGTGAGCACACTGCTGCAGGATGAGGGGTAGATGAGGGGCATGATTCAAAGCATGTCATAAAACATCGATACACCTCTAAAGGCCGCGCTACGAGCTCTGCTTACACTGGAGGCGATTATACCTCTAAATAATTCACAAAGCCTGTACAAGCGCTTATTCACACTATAGGCTACAGTACAAACCTTTTTGCAAACAAATACAGAAATGGATACAAAACAAACACATTTCCCAAAAACCTACACACAAATGTATACCCCACCATACCAATACAAATCAGTGTTTTCAGTGAAAAGGTTTTGCTGGAGTAAAGCTTAGAAGGAAAATTGGTGTTTATATTTAGCTTTTCAGACTAGTATCCAGAGCATTGATGAATGACTCTTTGATAGAAAGCAGCCAATGGATTGTTGCTGCTGTTTTAGTAAGGAGGCAGACTCTTGCTGAGCTCGACAATGTCAACCGTGATGGAAGGATACCGCCACAAACCTCCAAGCTCACTTTCACAACATCTCAATCAAAACAGTATTGAATCCCTCATCAGGTTTTTAACTGAATGTTACGGATACCTTTACTTTGACAGGCTGGCAGTTGTCTCTGAGCCAAGAATGTTAAACATGATCTATACCTCAAACTGAGATGCAATGTTACCAGACAAGTAATCCTAGTATCATCGCATGTAAATTATGATGACTGTAAAGGGAATAAATACATACATTTCCATCCATTTTTCCTTGCCTGTGGAATTCTAGTGACAGTAATTCCCTGTTACAGTGTCATGTAGAAATAAATGAGAGTTTGAATATAGCCTCATCAAAGAGAATCCATCACAATCTGAAAGGTTTTTCATGTCTGAAGCAGTGCTGTTGTATTAATGCCATCACAAAATGGCTATTCACGTCTCTGCCAGGGAGGCCTCAGTTTGATATGAGCTCCTCTACGCCTCCATCTGTCTATGTATTCTGTGGTATGTGCTATTTCTCATTCATTTGCTCTGACTAATCCTTCTAATAACTACCTCTATTTTCTCTCTGAAATAGTTCTCAGTTGTTTTTCTATTGTATGATTAGTCTGCTTGCCTATCTGACTCACTCAGTTTATTGTCAGAATAAAGCTTCCCATTTTTGTCTTCTAGCCGGATGACTTCTCCTTGTGGCTATCATCTCCTTGCCTCTGACTGTCAGGTTGGTTTATTGGTTTATCGTCACACTTAATGTAAGCATCACATTCTTGTTTCTCAGCCTTCCTATTCAAACATGTTTGCTGTCATGACTCTCACCTCGTCACCTCAGGGCTGACTGGATCTGTGTGCACTGTCTGTGTGTACAGACTTCGCTGTTGTTCTGGTTAGAGGTTTGGCAGGCTTCACTGTTTTATCAGCTACAGTATGTCTAAAGCATATTAATAGGTTCACTGATTTAATTAATACTAATGTTTATAGTATATGATAATTACACCTGTGTTTGGCTGCCGCTGAGCATAACAGTAAATTTCCTCTATGAGTTAAGATGATGAACAGGTGTTGTCTTATGAGCTTCATCAACAACAAAGAGACAAACATGCACCAAGAAAAACATAATTAGATTGCTGTTTTCAATCTACAATGGGTCGTTTTTCAAAGTATATATTGCAGCTAGCTGATATATGCGTTTAACAGTTCACTAAATAAGATAATCCAGGATGAATCCACTGGAGCCATGCCCAGGCAATGCACATTCTCATAAATGTCCATTCATAATCCTTATCCCTATATCAATAGGCACTTCATATAAAAGTACACAATGCAAACATAGTTGTAAATGTATAAATTACTTGAATTTGAACTCCCCAGGCTTGTCATTTATAAACATTTGAATATAAATTTGAGCCATAAGAAATACAAATGATTGAAAATAACAGCAACAACAAAACAGATCAGAAGGATTTTCACACCATTTTATTAGCAACAATGTGTCTGCTAGTTATATATTAGAAACAAGGACAGAAACATTTCTGCTGTACTGTACTGTGTCTAAAAAACCCAGCTGGATCATAAAATAAAGCAAGTAATTCAAATACTGTAGGGAGAAGCAACACTGCATTTGAATATACACTTGTAATAATAATAATAATAATAATAATAATAATAAATTGCTCTCATAATTCTATATGGCACAAAGTTTCCTGTGCAACTGTCACATCTGTTTAAAAAGTAAGGAAAGCATAGAATTGACAACTGTGTGTGTGTGTGTGTGTGTGTGTGTGTGTGTGTGTGTGTGTGTGTGTGTGTGTGTGTGTGTGTGTGTGTGTGTGTATGTGTGTGTGTGTGTGTCATAGTAGTGTATTTGCAGGAAAGCACGTCACAAGAGGAAAAACTCAAAACAAAATCACTCACTGTTTCACCCTTTGGGAATATAAATGGGCATGACTGCTGATAAAATCAACAGAGAGAGAGAGAGAGAGAGAGAGAGAGAGAGAGAGAGAGAGAGAGGTACAACAGCATTTACCATCCATTTTAAGAGGGGGGAGGCTCCAAGAAGGACACTCCAATCAGTTTCATGCCCCTCAGACAACCACAAGCAGTTCTTCTTGAAATCAAGCAGTAAATCATTTCATTCATCGTGTGTCCTGTGTCCATAAAACTCAGCCCCTGTTCCTCCGCTCAGAAAATCAGCCCTCCAGCCAGGCCAATCAGCCAAGCACAGAAAATAAAAACAATCCCAGGAAGGAACTCTCTGAGTACCTCAGAGGAAGAGCAAATATTCCTCAGTCTATCCAGTCGAGAGAAGAGAGACACTGGAGTGTATGCTATGGCCTGTTAAATATTTATAGATGTGCCTTTAAAGGTGAATTCATCTTTTGCCCATAATTCCATATATCAACAAATCAGAGATGACAAAATAGAATGCACTGAGGAGTCCACAAAGTTAAACTTCAGTGAATAACTAAAATGAACATCAAACTCTAAAGTTAAGTGTTGCTGTAAAAACGTTTTACTCCTCTGACTGCCACCTACAACTTGAGTGTGTTATAGCATTGATCAGTAAAAGAAACATTTACAAAATAGATTTTGTCACGTCATCTGGTTGGGTAATTCTCGCATTAGCATAAATTTAAAGGTAAAGTGGCAAACTAATACAATCCCTTCACCCTTTACAAGTTTAAAATATTATTGCTACCCACCGCTAGGTTTGGTATACATAGGGGTGACAGACTGTGTTTAATTGTATGGAATAAGAATCCTGGGGTAACAACTGATCCAGTTATACACACACGCACACATGCATGCAAGCACAGTCACACAAATGCAGACAAATGCAAGAACCTATCCCCCTTTGGCACCTAGTCCACCCTGCTTGCAAGAACTCAGAGGTCTGTCTCTGATGAAGTGTAGTATATACTGTACACTTTGTGTTGTCAGCTCAGAGAAACCAGCCTCCCGTCAAACTGGAGACCTCTATGAAAGGATGTGGAAAACAAGCAGGGATTTTCATCTTCTGTGAGCCCTTTATGTCTTTTATGCCAAATATTAAGTAAAGTCTATCTAAACTGCCAGTGGGTGGCAGCTAAAACATGACATCCCCCTTCCTCCACTGGTGGTGAGTGATATTTTATAATCTCTATAATCGGTGGATGGAGGAACAGACAGATCATCCCATCATAGGAGAGGGAATCACTGGATTTCTCCTAATCATATTTTGTTTGTACAGTAGCAGCTATGGCAGAGAGAAAATCCCTGCCGGTTATGTCATTTTGACATGGCGGGAATCTGTGTATTTTTCAGGCCATGGGTAGAAGAGTCCAGAGGAAGTAGGGCTAAACAAATTCTATCAAATTGTGAAACAAATTCCATTGTTGTTGTTAAAAAAGAGCTATTCAAAACAATACGAAAAGAAATTCATGTTATTGATAATTTAACTTTTTTATTTTTTTTGAAATACTTTATTGGCCCAAGTGTTTAGTCCTGGACCTGAGCATAGTACCTTTAAAAATCCTGTCCTGAGAGCCATCTGAGTCCTCCATTCTGCAAGAGGTGACTAGTAGAACAAGACCAGACTAGATCATACCATACTAGACTTGACTAAATTGGTCAAGATGACAAAAACACAGTCTGACTCAAGCCCAGTCCGGCCTAGGCCATCCCAATTCATTTAAGCACAAACTTACACAGAGTTCCAACCGTGCCCAGCTAAACATCAGTGCTGATGCTACAGCTGCGTGTGAACATGTCCCTCATGGTGACTGATCGGGCAAGGTTTGGTTTACGGTAGTTTGTAATGTTAACAGGCACTGGCAGGTCCAGATCCTGCTGTTGGACGCTTCGGTAGATGATCCGGTCACCTCCGTTCCTCAACCCATCAGGTTGATGATGGATTTGCGGCTGAGGGGGGGGCTGGAGGTAGAAAGGCAGCTCATAGTGTGTACAGGATGGACAGAAGGTCTGTGAGCGCGTTAGTTTCCTGGCCAGTGGAGGGGTGGGGAAAAGGGCGGGGCCATTTGGGATGGAAGAGGCGGCAGCCGTCGCCGCCACAATGTTGTGATTGGAGTGGACAGGTGGAAGGCGGGACGTAACCGCAAAATCTGGCTCCTCCTCCTCCGACTCGGACTCTTCCTTCTTGCAGCAATAATACTGGTGGTGAGAGAGGAAGGAGGAGGGGATAGGAAGAAAAATTATGATGGGGAGAAGAGATGAGAGAAGAAAAAGGGAGGGAGAGGCAGGGATAATATTAGAGCAAAAAGATACCGAATGGTGTAAAATGAAAGAGAAATGAGGGAAAGAAGACTGGAGTTAAAAAGAGGCATAACAGAATAGTGGATTAACAATTAATGCTTACAAGCAGAAAGTAGGAGAGTTTGTACATATTGAGTAGAAGAAATGGCAAATAACATTCCATATAAAATAAATATAGCTTAAATGTATGCATTTACACATATATAACGTCAGGCTACCACAATTGTCTGTGGTTTTCAAACTATGGACAGAAAGCATGCATTCACTCAACACTCTTTAGAGAGAGGAGGTCTCTCATAATCCAACCTCACTTTAGCCCATTTCCCCATGAGGTAATCGCAAATCCACATGACCCCATGTTCATATGTGAAGCTGCACCTGCATGTGCGCATGATGTCAAAAAGGTTTTGTCTGTGATTATTTTCTATCGTGCCAAATCCTCAACTATTACAGTTCAAAAAGATTTGTGAACAGAATCCACTTCAGTGGAGAATTTGTGGTTGCTATTTCTAGCTCACAAAATGCTTTCAAATTCATTCCTGGCATCCTGCCAATTTGAAGCCAAAATCTGTGGATCACTTTTGATTTTGCTGTGAAATATAGGAGTCCCAAGAACTGTAATAAGATCTAAGTGGAAAGGATCATATAGTTTATTCAATTGCTGCCCTACAATTTGCCTCTCATTCTCAGACACACACACACACACACACGCACGCACGCACGCACGCACGTACGCACGCACGCACGCACGCACGCACGCACGCACGCACGCACGCACGCACACACACACACACACACACACACACACACACACACACACACACACATGGCAGTGAGCTACCATACGAGACCCTAGCCTGACCATTGGATTAATGCTAAAGTGATGTTTTACATCACTTTTTTAAGGTGGTAAATATCTCTAGGGTGTTCAGAGCTTTTGAATCCCTATATGTTGGACACTTTTGCCAAAGCCTGATTTTTAGCCATTATGCACATATAAATGTACACATATGATCATCCCAATTTTGACTGTCATAACATATTTTTTCATTTGTTCTGTTCCTTTTAAACTTCATTAAGTAATATTTGACTCCATGCAATGTGAAAAGATTTCTAGTACTGCTTACCCAATTGTGCAGCATTCAGCTAATGTCAGCCCATTGTTTTGGTTTCCAAGCTCCCCTGCTCCTTTTCCCATATAAACTGTGGGCAGGCTGTTTGATTGACTTCTGAATCCCAAAGAATTAAGTGCAGATACACCATATCCACATGCAAAGCATTTAATGAAAAAAGAGAGTCTTGCTCACAGTACCTTTAAGTTTTTGAGATAATGGCAGTAACAGCATTGTGTCCAATCAATTAGGATGAGCTGAATAAACTGCTCTTGTAATTTTTTTTTTAAAATAAATTTGGGGTTTAGAGCAAATCTTATAAAAATATTTTAAGGACCTTTGGAAATTTGGATTCTTTGGTGAAAATATCATTTATGCTCTCTAATGGAAAATGATATATTTTTCATGTCCCTAGATTAAACTGTTGAGACCCAAATGTTGTGTATATTAAAGCTAAATAAATGACTTTATGGTTCACAAATGTTCAAATGAGGAGAGCTGATAACAAGATTATCTTTTTGTCAATTCAAACCACTTTGGTGGGAGTGGCTATAATGCATTGTGATTTAGGGTTCACTTTCAGGGCATTTAGACTGTTGAAGTTGCAGTTTGTTCAGCTGCACAACAGGAAGCAAATATGGGGTTGTTAATAAAGTTGATAAATTAAGGCAGAAGTTTGTTTCAAATGCACAGGGGATCAGTTCAGTGTAACAAAAAGTGTACAGTATAATTTAAAACAGAAACAAACCCACATGCTTTAAAAGCAATCCACACTGCAGTAAGGCTTCCAGGTGGTGTTTCAACCTAATTGGAGTTTGTCAAGCATGAAAACACAAAGCAGTTCTTATCACCTAATTCCATTTTCATTTTATTCTTACAGAATACAGACAACCTGGCCAAGACCAGTGATCTGAACATCAGAGCACAATCCCATAGAAAGATTGACAGCATGATAACTTTTAAACATGAAACAAAAATGAAACTGAAGTCTGTAATACAACTAATGTGGGATAAGGATCAAAGGAGCGTTGGCTCTAATTTTTGTGAGTGCAGACATGGCTAATATTCCTCACAGTGTTGTAGCAATCTTGGGCATTTCCTATTCTACTACTGTAGAAAAGATGATTCACCTGAAGTTACAATTATGATCTGTCATAGCGAGCAGTCACCGAGAGCCAAAGAACCAGATAAAGAACTACTACATACAGAAACGTTTTGCTTCATTACCGAATGTACATTTTAGCCACGCTAGCAGCATGCCTCTAGAGATGGCAATGGTCATTCGTACGATCGGTCCACCACTTTGGTCCAGACTGAAATATCTTAGCAACTATTGGAGGGATCACCATGGAATTTGGTCCAGACATTCATGTTCCCCTCAGAATAAATCGTGTTAACTTTGGTGATCCCCTGACTTTTCTTCTAGCCACATCATCAGGTCAAAATGTTCATTTGTCCAATACTTTGGTTTATGACTAGTCTCGCATTGCCAGACCTCCCTCCACAGTGCTGCGAAGGAGGGTCTAGCTAGTCCACACAGCAATCCAGGATGGGGGAAAAACGTGCTCTTGTTTATTGTCATTTCTTTAAACCAATCACAATTGTCTCAGGCGGTGCTAAGCGCCTAGCGGAGCAAAATAGCCTCGGGAAGGAACTTGTTTTGGTGGAACGTGTACGTTCAAAGGTTGTTTTAGTCGTGCAACAGAAAACTCTGCAGAGATCTGAGGAGCAGTTAACCATTGTCCTCATAAATCATCATCACCCATCACCCATCATCCTCAGCTGTACTTTGTGTTTAGTGCTATTGAAATGTTAGCATGCTAATATGCTAAACTAAGATGGTGAACATTGTAAAGACTATGCCTGCTAAACAAGAACATGTTAGAAATGTTCTTGTGAGAATATTAGCAAGCTGACGTTACTGTAAATTACCATTACTCAGTGGTAACTAAGGGGACTTTCTTTCCTTACAAAGACCAACTATTCTCAGATAGGCTTAACAGGTCCACCTAAAATCATGGCCACCATTCGCCAATTAGCATAAATAGATTATTATTGTATTTTTTTGCAATTCTGAATACAGCTGCAGAGACATTTTCTGTTCAGATAACACAGATGATTGTGCAGTCTTAGCACACACTGTGATTATCCTGTGACTTACAAAGTTCTATACAAGGACATCCCTTACTTGCAGCTCTGCAGAATTTCAGAGGAAATAAAGTGAATGCAACAGTGTCTTAAAGCAGCTGTGGCCTCACCTGTAGCCTACAGTAGCACAGTACTGCGATGATAAGGAGTAATATAACTGTAGCTAGAATTCCACCAGTGATGACCACTGTCCCGGCTGTCATTCGAATGGCTCTCCATCAACACCCTGCAGAGAGCAAGAGGAGGAAAGGATGGAATGAGAGGAGCAGTGAGAGAGAAAGAGTAGAAAAGAATAAAGGAGGGTAGGGAGTGATTGAGAGAAAAAATTACAGAGGAGAAAGCACACAATTCATCAGCACAGTGGCTTCATTAAGTAGATTATAACTGTGTGTCATCTCAGTGGTGCTTATTGAATTATCCAGCAGTTAGGAGACATGTAATAGAATCATCCTACAAATGCTGCTCATAATATAGACGGGATCTCAGGCTGGAACACATAGAAAAAAGAAGTGTGAGAGAATGAAGGAAATCAGCATTCAACAGCAGAGCAGCAATAGAAATGAGAAGGAATGGCAGGGGAGAGATAAACTGATGGTAAGAGAGTTAAAGTGACTGAGCAGAGCAGGCGAAACAAAGACAGAGTGAATGGCAAATTGACATGGAGCGAGAGGGAGAAAGAGGTCAAGATGAGCGGAGTAATAAGGATAGAAAGGGATTTGACGAATGGATATGAAACAGAGAAACAAAATGATGAAGGGGATGAAGAAGGTGCTGAGAGAGTTAGATGGGGAGAGGTAAAACATAAACAGAGGGCAGATGGAAATAAAGAGGAGTGGATAGAAGAAAGAGGAGATAAAGAGGTTATGACAAAGAAAAAACAGGTTCAAAATCACATAGTAACATACTATTCCTGGCATAAGCAGTAACATATTTAAGTGTGCTGGTACACAGTCTGCTGGTAAATCGTTAATTTAGTAGGCAGTATGCAGTATGTTAGTATGTGAATTTGAACACAGATAGGGTTGTTAGATGGCTAAAAAGATTGAAAAAGTTTAAGAGAAAAAGCAATAGAAAAAGCGAAGGGATTTTGCTGAGATTATGTTTTTCGTGAAATTTTCAAGCCAGGTACATGGTTGAATGAATATTTATATATTGTGCACCTAGGACTCATAAATGCCCAATCCCAGAGACTTTTGTTCATGCCCACTGCTTATGCAACATGCAAAAGTAGTAGTAATAACAGTGTAAAACATCTTAATGTGGTCTTAATATTAGTACCAGAAATATATACATAGATAGCTCAGTGGGTAACACCATTGACTTTCATGCAAGAGCCCGGCCCGGGGCGTGGTTAGGGTGTGGCTAACATCGAATCGTCTTCGGCAAGACCCTTCCGAGCAAAACCGAGCAAAATCACAATTAGGAGAGTCATACCGGCTTGAAAGTGGGTCAAAAAGGTCTGCGTCAGGTGTCAGGGAACCAGGGCAACCTGATGAGAAATGGGCTACTGGAACAAGAACATGAAATTCTTGGAATTGGGCGGAGAAACCCAACATCAGAGTTCAGTATTCCAATATCCGCAGCCACAGACTGATATCACAACTAGAGATTAACGAGGTACAACAAAGATGCTATGGCAAGAAGGTGCCAGGACGCAAGAGCAGCTCAGGCTTAACACAAGGGCAGATGACCTGAGAGAGATGATCACAAGTGGCTCACTGATCCACATCACAAGGCTCTACAGCAATGACGTCGGAATGTCATTTGGATCAGATAAATGTGGTCGGATGGTATCAAAGAGAGGTAAGGTGGTCACAACTGTTTGGGTGGAACTACCAGACAACATAGCTGTTCAGGACAGCAACAAATACCTTGGAATACCGCAGGCAAATGGAAACCATGAGTCGGCCACAGCCAAGTATCTACACAGAGTAAGGCAGCTCCTGAAGAGCCAGTTGAATGGTAAGAACAAGGTCCGAGCCATCAACACATATGCACTGCCAGTCATTAGATACCCAGCTGGCATAATAACCTCGCCAAAGGAAGAGATAGAAGCTACTGATATCAAGACAAGAAAGCTCCTCACAATGCTAGTTAGCGTCAGAGCCATAACCTACTAAGATAATTTCTAAGGCAGCAGAAACCCGGTGATGAGGAGACCCTTGCATGACATGTACCACCGACAGATAGAAGAAGTAGCTGATATTGAGAAAACAACCAATGGCTGGAAAAGGCTGGTCTGAAAGATAGCACAGAGGCACTAATCATGGCAGCACAAGAACACACTGTGAGCACAAGATCAATAGAGGCCGGGGTCTACCATACCAGACCCCAGGTGCAGGCTGTGTAAAGATGCCCCTGAGACAGTCCAGCACATAACAGCGGGGTGTAAAATGCAGGCAGGTACGGCATACCTGAAACGCCATAACCAAGTGGTTGGCATAGTGTACAGGAATATCTGTGCCGAGTATGGGCTGGAAGTCCCAAGGTCAAAGTGGGAGGCACCTCCAAAGGTGGCAGAGAATGACAGAGCTGTGGGACTTCCAGATCCAGACTGATAAAATGGTGATGGCTAACCAACCGGCCATCGTGGTGGTTGACAAACAGCAGAAGAAGGTGGTTGTGATAGATAGACAGCAACATCAAGAAGAAGGAACACGAGAAGCTTGAAAAATACCAAAAGCTTACAAAGGAGCTAGAGGAGATGTGGAAAGTGAAGGTAACAGTGGTTCCAGTGGTAATCGGAGCAGTCAGGGCTGTAACCCCCAGACTGGGACAGTGGCCCCAGCAAATTCCAGGAACAACATCTGAGATCTCTGTCCAGAAGAGCGCAGTCATAAGAACGGCTAAGATACTGCACAGTACCCTCAGGATCCCAGGCCTCAGGTAGAGGACGTGAGCTTGAAGGAAGAGGACCGTCCAGGATGGGCCGAGTGGGGAATTATATATGTATAAACAAAATGTCTGTGTTTAAATGGAGGCTATAAGGTCAGTATCTGAAAGTGTTGTCAATACCAATGAAGTGAAAGAGGAAATCAAACAAAAAATCAGCTCAGAATTAATACAGATAGTCAGTGATTTATGGTTCCCTATATGCCTCTCTTTTAAACATATAAGCACAAAAGTATAAGAACAATGTCTACAAAGACATTGACTGGACATCTTATGGACGATGATGTATAACAGGTACTGGAGAGAAATGAAATTCAAATAAGCTTTAATGGCATGACAGACCAGTATATTGCCAAACCAGTACAGAAAATTATTAATCAAATCAGTCTCCTGAGAGGGCTTTTAAAGTCACAATGAAACAGCATTCTAAGAGCAGTGCGTCCTTAATTAGATGCATATCTTGGTGACACAGGGAACATTTACAAGTCTAGACTAAGGGAATATCAGATGAAGGAGAGAAAAAACAAATTAAAAATAGATATTTTTCATTTTGCTCTGATTTATTAATGAGCAGATCAAAAAGAAACAGAATAATGTAAGTGGACAGAGATAAAGATCATGACCTTTATTGAAACATCCACCCAGACAGCTGTGGGTGAGCTGTGAATTCTGACCTGAAGTAAGAGGTAACAACAAAGACAAATGGAGATGTTGACCCATGAGCTTTGAGTTCATGTTCACTAACCTCTGCTTAGAATCGCAGCGCGATAGTTACTGTAACTATCTAATCTATCTTGTTTTTATGTGATTGCAGTTTCTTTTTGTTACTTGCTTTTGTGCAAAAATTGCATGTTTCATTTGTATTTATATTTTTTCAACCTTTATTTATCCTTGAAAGATCGAGGGGCGGCCCTCATTTGCAATGTCATCGAGTGAAATTACAAAGACAACAACAAAACAAACAACACTAAAGAATACACCATCACAAGAAAGATAGAAAGACGATACAACTTTCTGAATTGGGAAAAATTATTTGATAAATAAATTAGGATATTACATATGCAAAAGAAAGTATGTGAATTAGTTACTATGTAAAGCAAGTACAAGTAGAAGTTTGCAGGTTTAAAACCAGATTTCTAAATTGTCCAAAAGGCACAAATGAGTTGATTTTAAGGAAGTGCTGTAATTCCAGGAGTCAGGTGCACTAAAGTTAAAAGCAGTTTTTCTAAGTTCAGATCGAGCTTGTGGAACATGAAGCAAAAGCCAGTCACCGACTCTGATAATGTCCCTCTGAGGAACAGGAACAGAGAAGTTCCGTAAGGTAAGATTATAGTTTTCCAACAAGGGCCTTATAGATAAAGAGATACCAGTGAGTATCATGTCTCTCTTGGAGAGAAGACCACCCTACACTTTCATATAAAACACAATGTTGTGTACCATTGACATGACTGGTTATGAATCTTAAGGCAGAGTAGACTGAGTCCAGAGATTTAAGAGTTGAAGAGGATGCATGTCTATAAATCACATCACCATAGTCAAAGACCGACATGAAAACTGCTTCAAAAACCCTTTTCCTACAAAACATGGGGAAGATGCTTTTATTCCTGTAGAAATGGAATAAAGTTTTTGCCTGAGTCGGCACACACGATTATCAATGTGAAATTTGAAAGAGAGCTTTTCATCAATCCAGATGCCGAGATATTTATATTCTGTGACTCTCTCAATCATAAGTTTGTTCATAGTGGAAATATTAGTAGTAGTTAGTATAATCTATAGCTCTGGCTCTGGAAAATAACATAAACTTTGTTTTATCAGCGTTTAGTACAAGTCTTAGGTCTTTAAGAGCTTCTTGCAACATATTAAAGGAACGCTGAAAGTTTTCAACTGCTAGTTGAACATAATCAGCAACATAATACAGCACTGTATCATCCGCGTACCAATGGGCATGACAGTTTACCAATGATGAAATTATATTATTGATATAGATGATGAAAATAACTGGACCTAAGATTGAGCCCTGTGGAACAACTTTTCTTACTGTTAAAAATTCCGAATTGTAGCTTCCCAGTTTAACTAATCTTTGGAAAGATCAATAAATAGTGCAGCACAGTACTGTTTTTTTTTTTTTATCTAAGGCTGATACAATGTCATTTATGACCAAAGTAACAGCAGTTGTAGTACTGTGCCCTGCTCTAAAGCCTGACTAAAATGGGCTCAAAATGGAAGCACCTTTAATTGATCTGTCTCTTTACTACATCTCAGCAATGTTATTAATTGTCTATTTCATGTATATTATGTTATCACCATATCACTTTCGCATATCCATCGACTTACTTACACCTCACTTTGCACCGGCTTGAACTGCCTACTTAATCTGTACCTTTGTAGCCTATTGTATTTTGTTCTCTTGCACTATGTTGATTGTGAAACTATATGTTGTCTTGTACGCTTACGCTTTTCTTGGCCAGGTCGCTGTTGTAAATGAGAACCTGTTCTCAACGGCCTACCTGGTTAAATAAAGGTTAAATAAAAAAAATAAAAAAATGACCAGAGATTCCAGGACCTACCAGACATGGCAGTTTGGATATTGGTCTATAGTGGTTGAGATAGTCTTTATCACCTCCCTTATGTAGGGGTACAACATGCGGCATTTTCTAAATACTGGGAACAATATCAGAGGAAATTGAAAGATTGAAAATACGAGTTATATTCAGTTCTGAGATAATATGGGCTGAGAGCCTAAGAAAATAGGTGTCCAAATTGTCCTCTCCAGTATAATTCCTGCGATCGATGGTAAGGAGAACATTTTTAACTACACTTGAGCAGACAGGATCGACGGTAAATGTATGCCTGCGATGAACAGTGAATACATTGTTATCAGTTAGAAGGCGATCCAATCCCCCATTCTCAAAAAGGTGACCGGCAGCTACAAAATGTTTATCGAAGGCTAAACTAATCTCTTTATGGTCAGACAATAGACAGTCATTGACCTTGATCTGGGTAGGAATTGAGGAGAATTTGTTATTTTTATTCGAATTTACAGCCTTCCAAAAATGTAATTGATTGTAGTGTAGCTATCCTGTTGTGTGATTCACAAAAACCAAACCATGATCTTTATGTTATCTAGACTACATTTTTTTGTTGATTCAGGTAGTCAATGCTAGTTTTGTTCACACGCAGATAGAAATGAATGCTACAGAATGTAATAAGAACATTTGTAGCAGTAAGATTGACTTGAGACTGAACTGACCTCATTCTCAGCTTATTAGATCAATGCTTCCCTTTAATTACCTCTTTTCAGTCTCTACAGCAGCTGGATTACAGGAAGAAGCCTCGAGCCTAGAGGCTTTAAATATTAATTTTACTCTAGAAAGTAACGTACATTAATCACAAACATTGTGATGTCATTTAAATAAAAAAATGTAATTCCTTTTTTCTGATTTCCCTTAGCTGTACAGTCTTTGAGGCTGTCACATAACTGAGGAGTTTGATCCCTGCAACAGCCAGTGTGTGTACAGTGTCAACAGTACGTTGAACCCTTACGTGCTCACTTATACTACAGTATATTGTGCTACATAACAACAGCAGTTAAGAGGAACCTTAGCTGAACCCATATGGAGAACATGCATCGCTACACTGACCTCAGTGGGACATCACAGTTGAGTATGGTCATGTGTGGTCTGTTACAGTTATAGTCGGGTACTTATGATGACACATAACCGTAATGTATTATGACACAATAATAATTTTGAAGTGCTGTAATGTGTGCAGGGTTTCAGTATGATTACCGTTAGCATTACTGCATAAATTGCACTTGCAAGCTCAGACATTTGTTCATTATCAATGTATTCTTTTAGGTAACTAGAGTATTTCTTGAAAAGTCTTGTAAATCCACAATGTCACCCAATGTTACAGTCACAGCAACAACCGCAGGAACAGTATCTCCGATGCTCTAATTGCATTTCATGCATCTTATCTGACCATCCTTTCTACTATGTATTTATATAACATATAGGGGTGGGAAAAAAAATCAATACAGCATAGTATTACGATATTTTCCGTGGTAATACTGTATAGATACACAGACGCCAAGTATCAGTTTGTCTGCTTGACAATCCCATTTTGCAGATCGCAGTAATATCGTATCGTGACATGAGTATCGTGATGATTTCCCAGCCCTAATAACATAATGCACATTCTAAGTACTCAATTATATTTTAAAGTATAATAGTGATATATAAGTAAGAAAAAATGAGAGTTGAGATGGATTTGTAAATCATGTTTCTTGTTTAAATCAGGCAGAAATGAAATAAATCAGCAATTTAAAAAAGAAAACACTGCAAAAGCTTGAGTGTGCTACAGGAATGAAGCAAATATTTGAGGTAAAAACAGTAAATTATGCATTCAGTTTTTTTTCCTCCTTTCCCATAACTTAACATTGTCTTGCAGTGCCCTTTTGCCCTCTTGCCTTGCGGGTATACTTCACCGCACCACACAATTATTATTTTTTTCAAATAGATAAAAAAAAGTTATTACTCAGTTCCCAAGTTTAGTAACATTCTTGTATATTTGGGGAAAAACCTGCAGACACTTGACAGATGTGGGTACAGACCTTCTTTCTTTTATTACATCCACAATCTGTAAGTGTCATAGGACTACTCCCTCACACTGCATTGTGGATAATTGCCTGAAACCAAAAATAGCACAGCAGGCTTGTTGCTAAGCTATGACTCAATGGTGCAAGACATAATCAGCAGCAAGCACCCAGCAGCATAGGCTGCTGTTGTCAACATGTAACTCAACTAGGACTTAGACACACCCTAAAATAAAAATAGAGAAAAAATAAGCAGGACTGCCAAAGTCATATGGAGCATTGTGAGGTAAATGTAAACAAACATTCCTAATATTTCCTGCTTACCCAGTTCGCAATCTACATCGACTTTATTCAAGTTTCCATTTCCACATCCTGGAGTAGACAGTGCTCTCCATCAGCATCCCTTAGCCTGCTCACATACACTTTACTATAGTGTGGACTATTAACCAAGTGACTGACAGCTCTGATTTTCTCTACTCTAAACCACGTTGAATTCCTCTGTGGGTAACTTGTCTAAACCATGTTAGCTTTCATTGTGAGATGTCTCTCCAGAGATGCTCTATAACGTTAGAATGGATCAGACTGTCTCTACAGTAGCTATCTGACCTGTCTATAAACACAACACGGCTACTCTCCCCACAGGCTGGAATACAGCTGGACTCTAATCCAATCTGCAGCTCACAGTCTACCAACCAAATCAATATGAAGGAATAACAAGAACAGAGCGTTATAGGCTTTGAGTTAAATTGAAGAGGGAAATGTGGTGATTTTGGGACATTTTTGGTGTCAGGAAAAGAGAACAGGGAATGGAGGTGTATTGAATGTTTATTTGACATTTAGGTGACGCGGAGAGTTATTGATGTAATGTAGCCTACTGCAGGCCTCTAATCAAGTCTTCACATATTGCTTAAGTCAGAGCTTTGTTAAAGAGGAACCTAAATTAAGAATTCCAATATGCTATTTCCATGGCCGTGGAAAAATTTTATTTTGTTGAACATGAGCTACTCTCTCCCAAACCAGAAGAGAGAAGTAAGTCTCAAATGTGTGATGTCATCAAGTATAAAGTCTGAGCTACTGCATAGACAATGAATGGGATACTGATTTTGTGAACCCACAGAATGTTTTTTTGATACCGAAATGAGCTTTATTATATTGTAGTGTTCTCAGTTCTGAAACAGAAAAGGTGCCCATATACTAAGAATATTCCCCTGTGTGATCTCAGTATGATCTATAATTTTTTTTCCCAATTTATTATCAATGGAGCAGTTTACACTATACTTCATGACATCATCAATTTTTGGATTTTGGAGAGAGTTGTTCATAATTACTTATATTTTTGGACTGTCTTAGAACATTGATATAACATGGAAAATGGATGTAGTTCCCCTTTAAAAAAAATCAATAACCTGTCTACTCATATTGATGAGCTTCAAAGCCACTAATCAATATTTTGATATTATTGTATCAATAACAGTGGGTTAAAACCCCTCAGCAGCTCTGCAGTTCGCCTCATCTTTATGGAGTGTTTATGCGTCTTTCGGCTCATTGTTTCTATTTTACAACTTCACTGTTTTAGTTAACTCTTACTGCTCTTATCAGTGTTGTTTCCGACCTCTGTCCTGCATCACCCTGTCAGGGTTCTAATTCACAATAATGACTGGCTGGCTCTACATTATCCCTTACATAATATGTTAATGTTTTGTTTACAGCTTGTTCTACTGTCCCCAAGTGGCCAAAAATACTGTACTGGTATTGGTACAGAAATACTCATAGTGCTTAGATTGCTACACTGCTGCCATGGTCACATTGTACGTATAGTATGCTGGCATTTTCAGTTTTACCTCACATAATAAATACAGCCAATGAGACAATTTTCCATGTATTGTTTTTTTAGTAAAATATACAAATTTGGATGTGATGTCACGTATTTGTTGAATTTCAGTTAAAGCTAAAACAAAACATATTATGCTATAGTAAAATATATTATCTATAAACCTGTAAACCTATCCATGTTATGAGCAGTGTTCCTGCGGTGGTATTCAACTGTTTTTGAGAAAAATGGTCTTACTCCGACCTTCTCTAATAAGTGCACACACACACAGTAATAGCATGCACAAAACACACACACACACACACACACACACACACACACACACACACACACACACAGACATGTACATGCAGGATCACTTATGTGCAGGGAAGGCAGGCAGTGTGTATCTCCTGGGGCTCCCTTAATCAGAACAGTGTGTGAGGGATGTGTTACAGAAGCGGTGAACAGTGTTAATTATTTAACCACACACACACACACACGCAAACACGCAACTCAGACTTCATTGTGAAATAGTACAGGAGAAAGACATACTTGTCTGCTCAGCTCCTTTCGCTGGTATTCGTCCACAGAAATGACAAGAGGTTTGGTTAGGCACAAAAAAGAATAGCAGTGGGGACACTCACACACAAACACACACAGACACTCACATGCAATCATTTTAGTACTAGCTAACATGCTCAGACAATGGGCTTCGGAATAAATTGCCACGCTTCGATGAAACATGGCAGGGATCACAACAGAGGTCTTGCTAGGAATAATGGCTGTTGACAGGCTTTCAGTTGAATGGGGAAGCAATACACAGTAGGTGGTGAATTCCAGTCATACACACGAGACAATAACATGCCTCGAGAACAATGGGATGAGCCCTATTACAGCTGTAGCTATCAAAGAAGGATTTCACACACATATTTGCAGCCAAAGACACAACGCATACACACATGCATGGTTCTCTAAGGAAATTACACAAGTCCTAAAAAATTTATTCATGTTTAAAAGTTTGGTGAATTATGTCCTTCAGAGTGCTCAAGTTTTTATGCCAGGTGTTGGTTTTCAACCTCACTAACTTTGATAACAGAGTTCCAATCTAATAATATAAAGAAAGACACAATGAACCCTTCTTCGTGACGTAATCTGATTACAGCTCTTTGTCCTTGATTAGTCTTTGTCTATCATCTAATAAGATATACAATCAGTGAGTATTCAACTAGTATTTGCCAAATTTAAATTTAACTTACATAACTTTCACCTACAGTATGTATGTTATCAGAGAAAATTACACATTCATCACATCTACCATCACTTACATATTGATGTGATGCGCCATCATGAAGATAATGATCCGTCATTGTGATCAATCTTGAACACTTCATTACTGTTCCTTTGGAGCACAACCTGTCCTGCTGTGATATGCTGATGATACAGCTGTATGGCTTTAAAGGAATAGTTCAACATTTTGGACTTTTTCAACTTTTTTTTGCTGTGAGTGAGATGAGATTATCGACCACCCTAGTGTTTGTGAGTTACGTGTGGAACTACAGCCAGGGGACGGTTAGCTTAGCTTAGCATAAAGGCTGGAAGCAACGCCCGCATCACTGTTGACGCAGCACCAAACCGCCTGTTCTCACGCTCCATTTTGCCCTCACTTGTGAACAATGCTCGTAGATACTTGAACTCCTTTGCTTGGGCCAGTAACTTACTCCCAACCTGGAGGCAGCAATTCACCGTTTTCTGGCAGAGAATCATGGCCTCAGACTTGGAGGTACTGACTCTCATCATCTGCATAGAGCAGAGACGCAATTCTGGGGTTCCCAAACTGAACAATCTCCTCTCTCGGGCTGGGCCTTGATATCCTGTCTTTAAAAATCACAAACCAAATCAGTGACAAGGACAGCCCTGTGGAGGCCAACACCCACTAAAATGCGGTTGACTTTGTACTGAGTATATGGACACAGCTCTCACTTCGGTTATACAAGGACCGCATGGCTCGTAGCAGCGACCTTGGTACCCCATATTCCCGCAGTACCTCTCATTGGATTCTACAGGGGAAAAGGTCATAAGCCTTTTCCCAGTCCACAAAACACATGTAGCATAGTTGGTCCACTGTTCCACAGCAAGAATGGAATCCGTATAGCTCCTTCTGGATAGGAAGTTTTACAATCAGTCAAAGCCTTTCCTTGGAAGCTGAGCAGTGTGATACCCCGAAAGTTGGAGCACACCCTCTGGTCCCCCTTTTTAAAAATGGAAGCCATCACCCCGCTCTGCCACTCCACAGACACTGTCCCCCACATGTCAGCCATGACAGCCCAACAATGTCCATAGCATCTCAGGGCGAATCTCATCCACCAATGGCACATAGAAGCTTTTTGACTACCTCAGCGATCTCTGCCAGGGATATAGATAAGTCCTCCCCCGAGTCTTCAAATTCTGTTCCTCAAAATGCTCTTTGAAATGTCAATGTGTCAGTACAATTTAGAATACAAATGATATTGAAGCATATGTGCATGTGCAAATGTTCCCCACAAGGAAGAAGATGAGTTCACTAAACAATAACATGATGACAAAGTTAAATGAATGAAAATGAGCTTTGTGATGTGATAGTGCAACGTTGATTTGACTGTATGTTTATTTATATATTTTTGATATCCATTGTGCTTTAATGCAAGCATTAATATAGACCCAAAAAAGCCTACAAATTCCTCCTCAATCCTTGTCACAATAGTATCCTGTCTGGCTGCACTGACCCTGATTGCTGCATCACTTGATTCTCCCTCTCAGGCTCCTGCTTACCCTGTTCCAGCATAAAATTTCACCAGGTGTACAAAAATTTATTTTGCCATTGTTTCTTTGTGTCTCTGCACTCGACTCCGACCTCATCCTTCTAATGAAAGGCACTGACACACTTAGCTTCCTGTTAACTCTGACCTTGAATCAGGTACCTGGGAAATCCCAAGGGCTGTCGGAGATAGAGGGAGAGTTTGGGGTTGTTGGGTATGAAGAAAATAGAGGTCCTACTGTAGTTTTTTTATTTTAGCGATGATTGGAAACCAGGAATAGTTTTATGCCTCTCATGCGTCCTTGTATTGCCTGGGAAACAATTCTGTAATTAGCGCCCCTCAATGGATGATATATCATAAAAATGTCTCTCGGCTAGAATATAGCACCTTGAGGACGTTTGAAAAAAACGTAATAGTGACCTGGGGGTCTTTTCATTTAATTACACAGCTCGCTAAATGTCTCTCATCCATCTGAATGACCTTGCTTAGTTGCTCTTCCAGTTCAAATATCATGCTGATGTAATGTAACTTTAAACGCGTTGTGCATGCACTGGAAGCAGCGGACCATGCCCTTCCTTGTCCACATGCTGTATTTTTAGACAGTGTATTTTTTTTAGGTTTTCCTCTGGAATCCCAATCCATTTTTAAGAATATGTTGTCAAATTGTAGAAAATGAAGCTGTTTCAGAGGAATATCATGGTTCTCAAAAATGTCTCTTTGGGCCTTGTCACAGTTTTTTGATATAAAACACAACATTGTAGTGTAGTGTTCCCACTACAATATTCCAGTGAAGAAAAACTCTGCAAGTGAGTTAGGTTAAATCCACAGCCTCCTTTAATCTGCTCTCTTCTCCCTCTTAGCTATAAATCTCTTTTGACTAATGTACGTGCATAATCGGGATCTACTATAACAATCACCTGTATTTACCTGAGTCGTGGCAGAAGCGGTCAGCTCTAGTATTTTGTACAGAAATGTAAAAGAACACGGATTGTTTCCCAGTATAGTGCTGTAATCTGGTCATGGAGAAAATCATGTTATGAGGATGCTTTCTTGAGTAGCATCAGTGCTCAGATAAAGGCTCTCATGTCAGTCTAAAAGAAGCAAAATGTTTAAACATATGTACGCCCTATGTTTGGTGTGTGTGTGTGTGTGTGTGTGTGTTTGCAACGTAGCAGCAGACAAACATCTCATGTCACTTCACTTTTAAGAATGATGTCCTTGTAGTGTAATGTGCAAACAATGCCTCTTTCACTTTGAACTGTCTAATTTTACACTGCAGATACAAATCTAACAAAGAAATCTTTTAAAATGATGTAATCTATATATCTGTCAGTACATTATTTTCCCAAAATTGTCCTTTCCCCTGAATGGTTAAAGAAAATGAGCTTTCACTTTCAAATCATCTCAAAATAATTGCATATAATCACAATCTGTCATTCTGTTTCTGCACTTCCTGCTCCTCCCCTCTGCCATGCCATGCTCTACCCTCTGCTGTGCAAATAATACCACTAGTCTGTGTGTGACAGGCCATAATTTTGGCACCAGCAGGCGCTAAAGTTGGCTCAGAGATACTACAGTTCTTTGAACTTTTCAGTTGATGGCTTGAAGAGCAGGTCTTAGCCCTGAAACTATGTGATGCAAGCGGTAAAAAGCGTCCTCAGCGCACTTCAGCTATTGTCATGTTTTAAGTGGGGAAATTATCTTATTATTATTATTATATTATTAGTGGAATTAAGGGCCAAGTTTAGGTTTTTGAATAGCTTAGACAAATAGACCTTAATCTTCATGCATATGTTGGGCATATTATGCCCAACATATTAAGATAATTTCCCCACTTAAAACAATAATCCTATTTTACAGAGCACACAGATTGGTTTCGGAAAAGGAGCCAAATAAGTTAATGAGCATCTGGATACATTAACTCCAGCACTAATGAAGAGAACAAGTAACCCTAAAAAAAGAGGCTGCAACAGGTGTTGGCATCAGTATTTTACCCCATTTAGGTCTGTCTAATGTATACAGTATTGCACTGACTGCCTCTACTGCCGATTCAACAAACTCAATCAGCCACTGGTGACTAGTGCCAGTAGTGTTGGACACACAGCAAAAACTACAGCCAGTGGTCTGCTACAGAAGCTCAGTGATGGCCCAGAGCCACCGGATGGATGAATGTCAGCTTGGTGTATCAGGGCCATTAGATACACAAGGTAATCAAGCAACAATTGCAACCAAGGCATTGATTAAAAACAGCCGTAAAGATAGAATGTGTGCAGACCTCTGTTTAATATACATAGTTGAGGCAAGTGCACATATTTGACTGTCTGTGTCTGTGTGTGAGTACATTATTGTCATTTTTAGGCGAGCAGAGAAGGCAATATTTAATGCTGTAGAGCAAACTATTTATTCTAACATCTCCTCACACACACATGCACGCACTCAAAACAACTTCACTCTAATAGCATGAATATTAGTTACTGTTTCTGCTTAGCGCTGCATAAATATAATAGACAAGAGCAGAGCATTACAGCATCTCCAGTCTCAGGGCCCCACAAAAATAAACTGCTGTTTACGACAGAATATCAGTCTGTTGAGAGAGATATTTATGCAAACTCTCCGTTTGTTCTTTCATATTAATAAATAACAATAACAATAATGAAAACAAAATCACAGCACGTTGCGCTCACCCTTGGCAATGCATAAACTCTGCATGTTTGTTTGTGTGCATAGTGTGCTCATAGGTGTGTCTGTTATTTTCTATTCTATGCTATTGTAACTCTAAAAGGATAATACCAGTAGCTGCTGCCTGGCCTGCTGCTGGTTCACTCCTGGTTTATAAGTTCAGTGTCGGTCAAATCTGCTCCTAAAAATCGCAGTGACAGAGAGGAGACAGTCTGTCGAGACACTCAGTTCGGTTAGGACGTCCTGGTGTGAAAAACATTACCCATGCAACACTAAGCAGATTATACTGTGCTCTGCCACTATGACAGGTTAATACGTTATTGCAAAACACTAAAATATAATCATATGTGGGCAAATACACACACACACACACACACACACACACACACACACACACACACACACACACACACACACACACACACACACACACACACACACACACACACACACACACACACACACACACACACACAGCCTTCCCTCTGGCTACATGGGCTGCTTAGGGTAATACATTACCCTCAAATAAATGCTCGATGGTGTTTTAAACCCCCAACGTCTCCTTCCAGGCAGCGCTGCGACCGTTGACTTCAAGGCACCTAACCCTAACCTTAACCCTAACCATAACCATAACCATAACCATTGCCTAATCCTAGTGCCTTCCAGGCAGCACTGAATGGAAGGAGACGTTGGGGGCTTAAAACACCGATAAACCAAATAAATCTAATTCCTTCTCCTCTTCCTGAATTAGATAAGACACCTTTAAATTATATTTGCTCCCTGACACTTGACAATGATATACTTTTTCCCCACTTTGCTTTCTTTTCCCAAGCAACAGCATAGTACATGTAACTTTGGCCATTGTTTGGGGGCCTGGTTAGCTTAGTTAGTTTGGGTTGACTGTTGAAAATGTGTCTTTAAACATATCCATGTTTAAGCTGCCAAATTTACACACACATATATATATATATATACTGTAACAAAAAAATGTGCGAGCCGTAAGGCCATGTACACGTTTGGAGACGTATCGTCCTTACTGTATTACTATAATCTGTACACACAGCAAAGTAGGCTATGAAAAGTATAAAGTAGCTCTGATGGGTGTGATGATATCTGGAGATGTTTAGCTTCACAGCAAAGTGGATCAAGTTGAGATCAAATGCTGTATTTTACATAATTAATTGCACTAAATGTTATTGGTTGCATGATTTTGTACCTTTTCATATTTCAGAGGAAACATTTCGTCTCACTGTATGAATGTGACAGGGCTGTTGCACAAAGAGCACATCTCTGTTTTTCTTCTTTTAACCAGTAGTTCACATTCAAAACTGGAGTCAACACTCCTTCGTTTTTTTCCAATTTTGGCGCCAGTCAACTCAGAAAAAAACTTGAAGGGCAAACAGAGAGTGCAGAAGTCTGCAAAGGCCATGCCCTATCTCGCAATGTTACCGAAAGAGTAAACATAATTAGTGTATCTGCCCTGTAATTCAGATTTGCTCCAAAATGTAATGGGTTCTTATTTGGTCCATGCTACACCCAGTTTTTCTGCATAATCCTGATGATAAGCAAACAAACAAACAAACAAACCAAAAACATAACCTCCTTGGCGAAGGTAACGACATTCTTGGCACCCTGCCAGTCATGTTATTCACTTTTTATCTTTCCCTTGCTTTTGCTTTCCGCTGCCTCTCGCTCTGTCTCCACTCTTGCTGTCTTTTTCCCTGTGCCCTTTCTCTGTCTGTTTATTCTCTCCTCCCATTTGCTTAGCTGTCTTTGTCCTTCTCTGTTCTCCACCACTCTTACTCTCTGTCTGTCCAGCTGATGTACACTGCCTTAGGGTGCATGGGCAGGTCTCTGTTTTAAACATCACTTTGAATGGCAGTGCCAGTCACAAGCCAAGACAGCGACTCTGACTCGGAGATTAATAGATCCTGCTGTGCGTCACTTTGCATATTCAAAGCGGAGTGTGTCAAGCAAACATGGTATTTACAAGAAGTCACAAGAGTCTCAGGGGAGTCAGATGTTACTATGCATCTGATGCACTGATGAAATCATCACAAAACTGTGGCATACAGCAAAATTGGGAAATTATACCCAGCTTCACACAAAAACGTGCACAGACACACACAAAATAAATAAATAAACTTTATGTTCCTCTCTCCCTGCAGCAACTGGTTAGTGCAGTGTGAAAATCAGTTTACAGAAACTTACGACAGATGTGAATTCCTGCACAGTGAACATTTTGTCTTCTTTTATTTTTGTCTTGATGTTTTTATCTGCTTGCGTTTAGGTAGGAAAACCTGTGCAATATTAAAAAAGTCTACACCGTGCCAAAAAAAAGATTTATTTAGGAAAACAAGGGGTACAGTACAGCCTTAATCTTAATTTCCCTTGGTCATCTTATCTGACACACACATGGTCCATGCAGGAGCAACAGTGGACATGCATGTAAACATGAAGAAGGTGGGCAAGATGGTAGAGATGGAAAGAGACAGCATGAGGAAAGTGATTAGTGGGAGTAAACAGGAAAAAAGAGTAGATGCAGAAAGAAAGGAGAGGAAAATGTAAGTGGAGAACAAATGAAGAACAAAATGCATCCTTTGTGAGGATAGATGTTCTTGATGAACTGTATAGATGGTTGAAGGAAATATTTTAAAGTTCAAAGCTGATGATTTCTTGGGTGTTAGTGCTAATGGTCATTACTCAATAGGCAGTGTGTGTAAAAGTACGGGTCTTCAGTTACTATGGCGACAGGGCTATTACAGACTGACATTTCACAATACCACAGTGTTGGGCAAGTTACTTCCAAAATGTAATACATTATAGATTACTAGTTACTGTCATTTGAGAGTAATTAGTTATATTACAATATTACTGTCTCTGAATTGTAATGCGTTACACTACTTTTGCATTACTTTTGAGTTAATTTCACCAAAATAACAGCGGAAGTTTGACTTGGCAGCTAGCTTGTGAATTTCACCACCGGATCAATAAAGTCTCCTCTTTATCCACTTTAATACATCATAGATTATTCATAATATTTTGTATAATTATTATGAATATGCAAAGTAACTACAGCTATAAAAATAGATAAGTAAAACGTACAATAGGCAAGTAGGAGAAAATGAAAATACTCAATTAAAAGTACCTTACATTGTATTGAAGTACGGCATTGTTGTAAAATGTTTGATTAAAGTACTCGAATAAGAAATTCATGTTGTTTAGTTTAAAACAGTCTAAAGGAAATGGTCAATTATAGTGTGATTACAACTTACTATTTACATTATTTACAGTACTTGATTTACAGCTGATATGTGAAAAGGTACACAACCTTATTTGTTTAACAGTAATTTAGTTTTACTGTGAACCGTCACAGGAAGTGCTTTTATTTTGCTTACTGAGATGAACCATGGATGTAGGGTCCTGACACACCGACCCGATTATCGGCCGTTGGACAGTCTGGCGAAGTCAGTGACTCGAGTCTGTTCAGTGTGTTCCATGCCGTCGTCCGTCGGAGGAGCTGTCGGCCTGTATTTTGGTCGACCCGACATGCTCAGTCGGAGACAGGGCAGTCGGGACTCACCCGGAAATGGCGAGCGGATGAGCCTCTCAAAATCTGACGAAAATCTTTTAAACTGACCTTTGTCGATCTGAAATGAAGACAGATTCAGCAACTGTATGCCCTATTTCTTGCTTAAAATGTTTTCAGAAACACGTTTCGGTGAACTATTTTAGTACAATATGAGATCGTATTCTGAACAAGCCGCCATGACAGTCTGGCTGTGAATTTCCGGAGAAAAAAGACCCACGTGACGCGTTTGTCCTATCAGCTGCCGGTTTTCATTTTCTGGAAAACAATACAGAGAAGCGCCGCCTGCTGCTATGGAGACGTATTACGTTTCGCGCACGCGCAGAGCATACGCTCAACTCGGCATCGCCTCAGTACGACGTACCATCAACTGTTGGGACACAGATGTTGTCCATAGTCCGTACCGTCTCTGGTTCTGGCTCTGACCACGGGAACAGTGACGGGACAGCTCGCTTCAACGCAGCGTAATAACTCCTGAAAATAATGTCCATCTCGCAAATGTATCTGTCTCTGCAGTCATCTCAACCATCGAATACAGCGACAGGAAATAACACTCACAGCTTCTTTTTTTTCCTGTGAAGAAATGTTTCGCGGTGTTGGTGAATTCTTAAAAAATCAACACCACTAAATGTTGCGTTAAAATGCATTGTAACTCGCGATACTGAGATTGTAACGGGTATAATATTACCGAAATTGAATTAGTAATGCGTTATATTACTGGGTTCCAGCAAAAAAGAATACATTTCTATAATTGCGTTACTTTTGTAACGCGTTACTCCCAACACTGCAGTACCGTCACCTTTTCTGTTTTTTGAGTGGGTGGTTTACACTTAAAAGTTCTAACCGTTGCTTGAACAAACCTTTCCCTGCTCACTCACTGTATGCTAATCTCTAAGCTTAGTGCAGTCAGGCAGAATTGCAGAGATGCATAATAAGATACAACACATTGGAAAGTGAGGAATTTATGAATGAGAATCTCTCCTCTCAAGTCCTGTTGTGATCAACTCTAAGTCACGACCTTGCTGAGATGACTTGTTCTTAATTTTTTTTTCTCCATTTCATCATTTTCCAAAAGGACCATGTCAACGTTTGTAGCTTTTTAGTCTCGGATTTAACATTATACAGCTAAACTTGGCTGTTTCCATAAGGAGCGTGTAGGCTTTGGACCATAAAGTTTGTAATGAGAAGGCCCCTCGGCTTCTTTGAAATGTACTGCATATTGTACGTTATACTTACAGACAAAATGCAAATTGTAAGCTTAGTCTGAGCAGCGTGCCGTCTGCCTTTATATTTAGTGTGAAATATATGCAGCATGTTGCAGGCCATATAGACAGACAGGCCAGTTGTGCAAGGCTTAAAGCGAAATTCACAACATTTTTGTAGCTTTAGCCATCATTCCTACCAGTTTTATTCCTGAGATCTGGGAACACAGCAACAGCTGGATAAGAAAATCCCCAGTTTCACCATATTGTCTTACATATTTAGAAGTTCAAAATATGTTATTCATACAATTATTGCATTTTCATTGCAATGATTGAATTTCATGGACATTTCAGATGTGTTCACCACTTTCCCTTCAAGCTAATTTCATCTTTGTTCATTGGAAATAACTGGAATTAACCAGGGTTTGTTTACAACCTGTCTGGTTGTAAACGGATGTTCTGAGTGCTCATCAGTGTCTAGTGATGTAATCCTGTCTTCAGATCCCAGCAATGAAGTTGTTGAGTAAGATGTAACGGTATGGCCACAACTATAGAAATGAGGCCCATCTTGGAACCCCACACACACACACACACACACACACACACACACACACACACACACACACTGTTTATCATATTAACTTATATAGTTATTGGCACTTTTCCTAAAATATGTGCATGGAAATCCAAAAGACACACATGATAATGAAGCTGCTATGAATGAGGTACAAGAAGGGAAGGACAAACAGCTTTTCTTCTGCTGCTGCCTCACCCTCTTCCTGTTCTTCTTCTCCGCCTCCCTCACCTCCCTTCTACTCCTTAGAATGAGCTTTAGTTTTTTTTTTTTTTTTTTTACAATCACTCACTGGGATGAGGGCAGCTGACCAACGGCTTGTGCATGCGCATGCTCGCGCCTGGAGCCCGTGCGCTGGTGATGTTGGTGTCTGCGTGGGAACCCATCTGTGCGTGAGTGTGATGTGTGAGCATGTCAGGGTGTAGCTGCGAGGGAGGAGAGCAGAGTGTGGTGCCGAGGGGGAGGGAAGGAGACACGGGTGGAGGAAGGGAGGAATGGGTGGTGACTGTTTAACATGATCATTGAGCAGCCATATTCCCTTCCCCCAGTCTCAATCCATCCACTCCACTTCTCCCCTCTCCTCTTTATCTCGACCACAGTGGATCTATCATGACTCCCCCTCCCAGTTGTGCATTCTAAAGGTAATTAAGCTGATATGTGAGTACACTTTAAACGCCCAGAAAAAAAAGAAGTGGATTTGCTGCTTCTGTAATTGCATTCACTCTTAGGTGGTTCTGCCAGTGTTTAAACCTACCCTCTTCCTCCCCCCTCTCTCTCTATTTCACATAGGTTCTCTCTACACCTTTCTTTATCTTTTCTCATCACTTATCTGTCTTTGAAATTTGCTTTTTTCCATCCTACTTCTGCTTGTCCTTCAACTCTCTCTCTCTCTCTCTCTCTCTCTCTCTCTCTCTCTCTCTCTCTCTCGCACTCTCTCTCGCTCTCTCTCCTCGTTGTCTCCCTCCTGCTGTAATGACTAAAGTGCTGGTAGAGCAGCAAGCAAGCAGACAAGAAACACACAGTCACTCATAGTCATGCTCCATGGGGGACTGTGTGTGTGTGTGTGTGTGTGTGTGTGTGTGTGTGTGTGTGTGTGTGTGTGTGTGTGTGTGCGCATGCAGGAGTATGACTGATCTCCCATGGGGGCCAAGGTTGTTCCAAGGGTCACCGAAGTCGCCATGGGAACACAAGCCCTGCCTTGTCTTTTATTGTTGTAGGCCCTCTAAAAGCATAGTATGTGTTCGTGTGTGAATATAAGTATATGATATATACATGATATCTATAATAAATTTAGTCCCAGTTGGCTTTCCCAATACTACCTTTAAGTAATGCTGTCTTAAGCTACATGAGGTGATATGGAGTGTTTAAAATCAGTCAATGTGATGCTAAAACAAAGGCAGCATGGGCATGCCTTAGAAAAATAACAGCACTGACATCATAACATAATTCATTGTAGCTCAGTGAACAGCCACACAGCAGAGGACTCCCAGGTATATCTGAGTAACTGTGGAAACTTCAGCCCTCTTTGCCCCCGGGAAATTAAAGGAAAAACCTGCCTAAAGCATCTTAGAAGGATGTTGGAGCACCACAAGCCTCCAGAGCCTCTCTGTAACTGTACTGGAGGGATGAACACCATTCTGCCTAAATATATTTCCTCATTTGGTGTTTTGCTGATGGTGGTGGAAAGTATTGAGTAATGGTGACTGTGAAAGCCATTGCATATGGTTTCCATCATTTTCATAAGTTCAGTGACCCTCCATGCCCTGTATGGAAGCATCTGCATTGTTTTGCTGCACTCATTTATTCAGGTTTCTTCAGTGGATTTGTCACACATCTGTATGTAATGACAGTGATTTGTTGATCTGGTAAGATTCAGTGAAAGAGGAAGATGTGAAGCATTTAGGGAGATAAGATAAACAGACACGAGAAACAACATGTGAGAATCAATATCTCCAAATCACATCTGCTGAAACATAAGCACAGTAGAGCCTGAACTGGGGTTGAACTCTGGAATGAAACAGCACAATGGAGTTTTGAGACTCTAAAATGTAGGGATGCTGTATTACATTGTGATGATATTTTCAAAGAAGGCATTTTACAATCTGGGCAGTATGAAATAGTGTGTTTAGTAAAAGACATCTCAGCAAATTTCCCCCAATACTTTTAAGGTCCATGCTTTCACTATAACACCAAAAACCTCTGCTACTGAGGAGGATGGTTTATGTCATGACTATTCCCAGTCAGACATAAGACACATGAACTACAGAGGTCAGGAGTTAACATCCCGTGGGTTGTGCAAATTCTTTTTTTTTGGCCCAATTTCCTGCTCCCCGTGTTCCATCCCTGTGCTGTTTTTAGAGATAGCAAATATTAAATTCTATCAGATCTAAATACTGTAGAAGCTGTAATTTCATCTTCCCAACCACACTTGTGGGTTTACATTTGAGCTGGTTAGTCATTACTTAATCTACCACAGTCTTTCAAAAACACCCAGTAGGTGGTGGGTTACATCCTGTGTGTTCCCTTGACTGAATGTTTTTTTAGTCACTTTAACTGCATTCAGTACAATGTTTTTGTGTTACGCGGCCTTAATGCTGCTTGAGATGCATTTCCACCCTGCCTAAAAATATCTGGAGCGAACAGTTTGGATGTGACCATGGCTAACAGTTGGTGACAGTAGCTGTGGCTCACAAGCCATGCTGTTTTGTCAGCATGTGACAAACCTGGCCAGCCAGCAAGCCTGTCATACAAAGCACTGAACCTCTCCCTCATCTTTACCCTCTCTTTCTCATCTATCTCTCTGCCTGTTTGTATATCTATATCTGTTATATATCCACTACTCTATAATGATTTAACTTCAGCTTCTAGAAACACACTCGTGTGTAGGCTACATTGTACTTGGATAGATGGACTATAATGAATAATAAATGTTCTGGGTGAAATCATATGAAAACCCTCACATCCTGCTGTAAAACAAGTGTGGTGCTGTCCATGGTGCTGAAACAAGAAACTCATGTAGCAATTTGCTTCTCAGTCCAAGCATCTATCCATCCCTCTATATATCTATCTATCTATCTATCTATCTATCTATCTATCTATCTATCTATCTATCTTCTAACAAGGAGAACAGCCAACTTCTCAAGTGCATGCATGACTCAACAAGCAGATGTATCCGTAAAACCAATGTAAAAATCCAACATAAGCATGAGTGAAATAGAGCAGAGGAGAAAACCTTGTTTCTTACAGTAAAGTGAATATTCTTACTTTCAGAGATAAGAGGAATCTCCGGGTCACATCTAGGGTAGTGGTGGCTCCTTGGAGCTCAGGTATCGACCTCTGCTGGTTGTAGTTTGTCTCGACCTCAGTCACTGAATAATGAGACCAATAGCAAAAAAGAAAAAAAGCGCCCAATCTCGGCTAAGTAATCAGCAAAACAGTGAAGTGCCAGCTATCGAAGTAGAGATGGAGCTCGACTTGAGTCCAAATAAACCCCGCTGGGCCTGATCCTCTTTAGTTGTTAATTTAAAAAAAAAAGACAAAATAGCATATGCCTTCTTTGCAAAATATTCTTCTATTCTTTGCTGACTACTTTTACAGACACATTCTTGTCATTAGCATGAAAAAACATGTTCTGTCCAATTCCAGACCTGCAGAAAGACAACTGAAAATACTCCAAAGACGAAAAAAAGCTCCAATAATAATAATAATAATAATAATAATAATAATAATAATAATAATAATATCTCTGGAAAGATGTGTCAGCCACACACTCAAACCCAGTTCCATCGACCGCTTGTCTGGAGTTGTTTGAACAGTAAAGACTGCTTTACGAACGCTGCCCGCAAAATAACACACTCCTACGCAAACATCATCATCAGCCTCAGCAGCATGTGTGTTGGAGGAGGAGACGGGGTAATGGAAAATCTCGACATCTCCATTTCAACAATCAGTTTTCCACCGTCCGAGGAGGTCGAGGTCAGATATTGTTGTGGTGCTGCTCCGGGTTCCGCGGCCAATCGACGCGGGGTTTTTCCCCTCCCCCTTCCCTTTCTATCCTCTCTATCTATCAATTAATCTATCTCCTCTCTTCCTCCAGTGGGTTTCTCTCTCGGCGCCCCATGTTTGGCGTAAAGCAAGCCGGTCAGTCGCTCTCTGGCTACAAAGTGTTTGCCGCTGGCTGGTTCCAGGGAATATAGGCTACAGCTGTATATTTGATGCACGGTGGCTGCTGGATTTCCGTAGGTTATATTTGCTAAATCCTGCAGAGCGACGTCCGGGGCTGAGCGGAGACGAGTCAAATGCGCTTTGAATTCAGAGGTGGCTCGTGCCTGCAGACCCAGTGAGTGAATGCAGCCCGGAGTGTGCAGCCTGAGAGATGGCGCTTTAGTCACAGGCTTAGATTGGCTGTGGGTGCTGTAGAGAGAGAGAGAGGAGACACGTGTGTGTGTGTGTGTGTGTGTGTGTGTGTGTGTGTGTGTGTGTGGGGTGGGGAGACAAGATGCTGGATTAACTTCCTTTTGACTTCCAAGAAAAAGTCAGTGAGCTGTGTGCGTTTGGTGGGACTTAAATGCATGCAAGGGTGCTGGATATTTAGTGGATGGATGTAGCTGGACATTTTCATTACACCAACAACTAATTTCTTAAGAGCTCTAAGCCATACAGTCTTACACAAACACATTTACACTGCATGTACAATGACTTTTGTCAAAAAGTCACCATGACAAGTCTGGAGAAATAATTGCAAAAGGGATGACGTTGCAAGAGGGAGCGCGTGTCCTCAGACAAATTCTGCAAACCAGCAACCACACCAGGCCTACAGCCTAAATCTGAGAGTTCACTGTGTTCTAACAGTACACTGGAAACCAGAGGCTGGTGCAGCATTTAGAGAGGATTCATGAAGCTTACAAACTTACATTTGCAGCAGTTCATCGCCCAAGCTATATGCAAATGTGACAGCCAACTCTATGAAGATAATTAAAATATTACACCTGTCCTCTGCCCAAGGTTCAGCCAAGGTGGAAAAACAAACTGTCCTTCTGTCTGGAACAAAATGTTCGTTAAATCCATTAGGATGACGGACACAACTGTCCCTGGAAGGATCATTTCTCTCTTTTAGTACCTCCCTCTGTCTTTTGTCCTTTCACTCTGTCTCTGTTTCAGGACATATAAGGAATCCATTCATGGCTGTAAGAGTGTTTCCTCTTAACTCCCTTTCATGTGATCCATGTGCCTTTCTTTGTGCCATAGTATTTCCCTCTTATCAACCTCTGAACATGAACTGTTTCCCCACTTTTTCTTTCTCCATCCCTCTCTCATTTCTCCTCTCTAACTATTCACTCATCGTCTCTTTTAATGACCCAATCCCAACCCAACCCCGGCAACCTCTCGCCTCTCCCATTCAGATCAGGCGAGGGGCAGTTTGAGGCAACATTAAGAGTAGCAGTGTGAGTTTTTATTGCATTAATTATTCAAACTCACAGAAGTGGAGATTAGTGCACTTTGAGTGTGTGGTGTTGAAATATTTATATTAGGAGAGAATGAGATGGTTGGATTTGTCATGTTGAGGTGAATTCTCCTTTCTCTCTCTCTCTCTCTCTCTCTCTCTCTCTCTCTCTCTCTCTCTCTCTCTCTCTCTCTCGTTAGGTGTGTCAGAGTGGCTAAGAGGCAGCTCATCTCATAATTCAAATAAGAGTCAATAGCTAAATTTAAATTACGCTTTTGTGTAATATCAATGAACAGGGGTGTAAACAATAGCATCAACCACTGCAATTGATCACAATCTTTTTGTCAAAGCTGGTTTACCAAACAGGCAAAGTGGGCCCCAGACACCTAGGGGCTG
The DNA here is from genome assembly GCF_008315115.2 of Sander lucioperca. Classification (NCBI taxonomy): domain Eukaryota; kingdom Metazoa; phylum Chordata; class Actinopteri; order Perciformes; family Percidae; genus Sander; species Sander lucioperca. Next base: position 11,260,650 of record NC_050173.1, on the reverse strand, counting down.
TGATGTCCCAGGTTAACTATACATCAATGTCTATGTGTTTTTGTAGTTTGCAAAGTGTGGCTATGCAACTTCAGAAAAAAGTAATAACAAGTTGAACTCATGAGCAATAAAACACACCCTTGCTCAGTTTAATACACTTAGGTTTTTTTTGTTACAGCCTTACTTGGTCTGTAGATTAAGGTGACGAACATATGTTAGCAAACTTTAAGCAGATATTACTGTTCAACCTGCTGACTTTATGACTCTACTACTTGTGGTTCTGTTACATTACATTTGAGCACTTATCTTTTTTCTGTAATTGCCACGTGTGGCCACAATGGCTGCTTTTCAGCAAACGTTACATAGGCTTCAACTAAGACAGATTCAGTATTATTACCCAACAGTGTGGCTCTGTGCTGTATACAGTATGGGTCCTGTGCAAAAATCCAGTTTTAAGAAGGGCTCTTGTACGGTGGCCGACAGGGGCAAACGCCCTGCAGCTTAAGAAAACACACGCAAATAGACAAAACACAAGCAAATTAAGAAAACAACTTCATTAATTTGACAACAAATGTGCAGCATTCAGCAGACGCGCTGCAAATACACACAACACAACCAAATACATAAACGCGCTGCAAATAAAAAACGATGCAAAAAGAAAAGCACGCAAACCCCGAAAAAAGAAGCGATGCAAAAAGAAAAACAACTTCATTAATTTGACAACACATGTGCAGTATTCAGCAAACGCGCTGCAAATATCACAACACAACCAAATACATAAACGCACTGCAAATATCACAACACAACCAAATACATAAACGTGCTGCAAATATGAAACGATGCAAAAAGAAAAGCACACAAACCCAGAAAACAAATGCAACAAAAAAACGCTGCATCCAGATTACACAACGGAAGTTCTCCAGGCCTCTAGAGGGAGCAGCTAGTGGAACAGCTGGATTTTCGACCCCACGGTGAGAGAGGGAGGGAGGGAGAGAGAGAGAGAGAGAGAGAGAGAGAGAGAGAGAGAGAGAGCCGGGACACGTTCAATCTCAGAACGGTGTAAATATTAAATCTATGTTTGAGATCTGTTTTCTCTCGTTTGGTGGGTGTGTCTCGGCTCAGGTCACAGGTGATACTCAATCAGCAGAGACGTCTGTAAACTTGTGGTGATAAAACATTTAAAACTGCATCAGCGTTTAACGTTGACGTTTGTTTAAGCCACATGAGAGGGTTTAATTTCGAGGTCTGAAATTACTGAAGTGTAGGCCTCCTTAAGTGTAATATTGTGATTATACAACAACGGTTACCAACAAAATAAGTGATCAATCTGTATTCATATTGTGGAGCAATTCGCTCTTGAAATACAAAAAACAGACAGGATGTATAGTCCCTCCCTGTTAGTAAACTAGCCAATTTACCGTGGGATTTATCAAACTGAATAAATCCCGCCCGCACATATAAACACAAAACTGCTTTGCTAACTCCAACGTGTTGTAAGTAAGACATCTGCTGAAAACGTTATTGTATTCATTAGCATGATTGCCGTACTGTTTAGTTCACAAACATCAAACACACCAAAGTACAAACACATAGCGGACCAGACGCAAGCTTTTATTTTGAAAAGCCGAAGCTCGGGGACAGCACCAGCCAGGAGGGCATGAGACGGGAGCATATACTGTATATTAATAATATATTATGTTATTATTAATAATAATAATAATATGAATTTAATATCGGTTAATAACAGTCGAAAATCCAGCTGTTCCACTAGCTGCTCCCTCTAGAGGTCTGGAGAACTTCCGTTGTGTAATCTGGATGCAGCGTTTTTTTTATTGCATTTGTTTTCTGGGTTTGTGTGCTTTTCTTTTTGCATCATTTCATATTTGCAGTGCGTTTATCTATTTGGTTGTGTTGTTGTATTTGCAGTGCGTTTATGTATTTGGTTGTGTTGTGTACGGTGGCCCTGAAGTGCAAATCACCACAGCAATTAGAGAAACGCAACAACAAATCATAAAACACAACGGCAAATAGGAAAACACAACAGAAAAAATGAAAACACGACAGCAAATATGAAAACAAAACGGCAAATAAGAAAACACGACAGCAAATAGGAAAACACGACAGCAAATATGAAAACACGACGGCAAATATGAAAACACGACGGCAAATAGGAAAACACGACGGCAAATAGGAAAACACGACGGCAAATATGAAAACACGACGGCAAATATGAAAACACGACGGCAAATAGGAAAACACGACGGCAAATAGGAAAACACGACGGCAAATAGGAAAACACGACAGCAAATATGAAAACACGACAGCAAATATGAAAACACGACAGCAAATATGAAAACACGACAGCAAATAGGAAAACACGACAGCAAATATGAAAACACTTCAACAAATCACAAAACACAACGGCATTAACTTCTACCGGAAAAGGTAGGGCCTATCTAGTAGAGGACGGACCCTCCTGATTGGACAGACGCACTGTCTGTCTTTTGACAGGAAGGAGAGGTGAAAAAATAAAAGTGCCTCACTGTCTATGCTTTTAACAGACGGACTAGCCGTTTCTCATTTCAAAACACTGGACGAAATGGATGTGGAACTATGAACTGTGTTGTTGGTGAATCGGCGTCAGTCTGCTTGCAGGAGGAGAATGTTCTGTCAGGAACTTTGCTCGCAACGTGCAAAGGTAGGTAACGTTACCGACACCGATAGGCTTTAATGTAAGCAATAGTCGTTTTGTCTTATTTATCCCATGTCAATAAATTAAAAACTCGTGGGAGTTCATGTTTGTACAGTAGTCATAACACTTACCGGTAAGGAGAATTGCAGTAGCTAACCGTTTACATTAGCTTGTAGTTTACTGCATGTATGCAACATTAGCTCATTGTCCAGTAGCTTCTAGCTTTCAGACAAATGCAGTGCAAAATATGATCAGCAACTACAAGGTAAACGCTACCAGCTAATGAGCTACCACAGACAGTATGATATGCATTAAACTGCAAGTGAGAAAGGGTAAATAGTACTGTAAACACACAAGCTACAAGGCTACAACCAACATATGAAAAGTCATAATACCTCCATTGATAAACACCCACTAATACAGTAAAGGTAGGTGTAAGTGTGTTAAATGGTCAACAGTTGTCAGTTAAGACCATGATGAAGAAACTACACCAGTACACAGTTACATGAAGTACCTTCATGTTTCAGTATGCTTAAATATACTTGTGATACAATTCTAATCTTACCAGGACAGGTTGGATAACTACTGGACTAACCTAATCTTTCTCCTTCTGTCTGCAGTCTTGAAGCAACACCATCATCGGGAGCTGAGTCTGATCGCCGCTTCATGTTGAATATACTTGTGTACAGTATATAGTAATGTTTGAATAAATGTTATAATAAAGATACACGTTTCATTAATGTCTTTTTAGAGCTTGTATACCTAACTAGTTATTAAAACAGGTAGCATCTGAATATAATTACTCAGTTAGAAGTTTCCTGTGTCCAGGTCATAATTTGATGGAAAAATAAACATTGAAAAACAGTTTATATTATATACACACCCAAAAACTTAAAAGACACAGACAAACTAGTTAATTTAATGCATTTATTTTTTGAATGGCAATCTCTAATATAGCAAATAATCTATTCAACATCTCTTTTTGGCCTCTGTCTCCCTGCTTGTCTTTTGCTTTCCCTCTCCTCCTCATCTCTCCCTTCTGGTGACGCTAGTGCAGCCACGACGCTGAAGTTGGCATCCGATTCGCAGCTTCTGATTTGGCAGTTAAGGGGAACTTAAAACTGTTTTTTTAACCTCTTACTGTATTGAATGAGTGTTAGTCATTAAGGTAAATTTATAATTATGTCTAAAACACACTTTTAGATTTGTGAAAGCTTTATTGTCTTTATGAGAACACAATAAGTTTTTTTCACATATAAACCACATTAGACTAGGTCTAGATCCACCTAGACTTGTCAAATCTGGACTACATTATCCCAGAGAGGCTAAGGAGTCTTAAAAACACATTTTGGGATTTGTGAAAGCTTTATTCTATTTGTGAAAATGCCATAAAGGGAGATTTTACTGTTTTTTGCATATGTAGACCACATTGGACCAAGTCCACATCCAAAACCACAATACCTAAACTTGTCAAAACTGGACAAGAATTAACTCACTCTCTCCATGTCATTTATTATATCCATGAGCAGGTCTTCCCCTGTACTTGTGTAAACACGGTAACGCAAACTTGGTAATCTACAGTGGGCAATACAGCACCGTAAAGAAAAGACCTTTACGACAGCAGGTGTGGTGAAAATACTACCACTTTTGTCCAAAGTGGCCGCTAGAATTAACACAAACTGAAAGTTACATATAGCCACTTTAAGTCATAGAAAAAAATGTCTTCATGAATATAATGTGGAACTGCTGTAGACCTATCTCTGACAGCAACACATTTAGGATGTATTTGATCCTGTCAGAAGACACCATGGTGCACACTTTATCAGAGAGTGTGTCACAGCTGTCGAGGAAGTTTGACAGGTATTTCACAATCCTGTCCAGCTGGGTTTCATCATCAAAGAAGATCGGGACCCAGCGTTCCCCAGAAGTGGGGTTGCTCCTCACCTGAGACAATGGCCTATGAAGTATGAATTAAAAAAAATCTTAATAAATACTCAGTCCTGCCTCTTTTTCTGAGGAAAGGTGAGAAAACAACACTTATGTTGAAGGAGAAGGATTTGAAGAGTAAATTAAACCACTGGCAAATCTATGACGATATTTGGATTGATTTCCAAAAGGTAAAAATAACTTTTTCTACTTTTCTTTTGAAGTGAGAAGGAAGACCTGCTCATGGATATAAGAAATGACATGGAGAGACGTGGACTTGTACGTTGAATGTTAATTAGCAAAGGCCATGCTGTGGCAATAAAATAAAACAGTTTATTTAGCCTCTCTGGGATAATTTAGTCCTGATTTGACAAGTCTTAAGTATTGTGGTTTTGGATCTGGACCTGGTCCAATGTAGTCTATATGTGAAAAATACAGTAAAATCTCCCTTTATTGCATTTTCACAAATAGAATAAAGCTTTCACAAATCTCAAACTGTGTTTTTAAGACTCCTTAGACTCTCTGGGATAATTTAGTCCTGATTTGACAAGTTTAGAAAAATGGTGAAATCTCCCTTTATTGTGTTCTCATAAAGACAATAAAGCTTTCACAAATCTAAAAGTGTGTTTTAGACATAATTAATAATTTACCTTAATGACTAACACTCATTCAATACAGTAAGAGGTTCAAAAAACGGAGGATCAGTCACTTAGCAATGTAAATTATGTTTCCCTGCTGAATCGGACAGTTTTAAGTTCCCCTTAAATTTCCCCTTAACTGCCGAATCGGAAGCTGCGAATCGGATGCCAACTTCAGCGTTGTAGTGCAGCCTCCATTTGTTCCTTAGTCCCTGTTAAAAGACAGCAAACACAATAAAAAGATCTTTACCATTATAAATGCTATAACGGAATGTTATACTTGTTACATGGGAAACTACTCATACATTTTAGCTTTCATTTAACGTTGCTAGTGAAGTTAACAAGGTGCAGCTTTACCTCCAATCCTGCAGCTACAACTGATAAACACACCAATTTCTAAATCTCTGCTAACATTACGCATATACAGTAACGGCTTACAAAAAGAGATGAAAATGCCACCGGACATTAAACTTTACGAACACAAATGGCATAAAAGCCAGCAACACAGCTAGCTAGCTAACAGCCTAATGTTAAATGATAGGTTCAGTTAGCTTAACGTTAGCTCGGGGTGTATCTACCTAATTATAATAGCAATTTGTACCAGCATTAATGCGTAACACTTGACATTGATGTAACACATTAACGGTGATAACAAATGTACGGCAAACACTAAATATACTTACATTTAAATGTTAATTGTGCCATCAGCGATGCCGCTCCAACTCCCACTTAGGTCCGCCATTGTTGTTGTTTTTTTAACGAGCCGGCAAAGCCGCGCGCATAGGATTGTGGGTGATTTGGGAGCGCGAAAGACAGACAGTGCGTCTGTCCAATCAGGAGGGTCCGTCCACTGCTAGATAGGCCCTACCTTTTCCGGTAGAAGTTAATGCCGTTGTGTTTTGTGATTTATTGAAGTGTTTTCCTATTTGCTGTCGTGTTTTCCTATTTGCTGTCGTGTTTTCCTATTTGCTGTCGTGTTTTCCTATTTGCTGTCGTGTTTTCATATTTGCTGTCGTGTTTTCATATTTGCCGTCGTGTTTTCCTATTTGCCGTCGTGTTTTCATATTTGCCGTCGTGTTTTCCTATTTGCCGTCGTGTTTTCATATTCGCTGTCGTGTTTTCATATTTGCCGTCGCGTTTTTCTTATTGCTGTTGTGATTTGCACTTCAGGGCCACCGTAGTTGTGATATTTGCAGTGCGTTTGCTGAATGCCGCGCATGTGTTGTCAAATTAATGAAGTTGTTTTTCTTTTTGCATCGCTTCTTTTTTCGGGGTTTGCGTGCTTTTCTTTTTGCAACGTTTTTTATTTGCAGCGCGTTTATCTATTTGGTTGTGTTGTGTGTATTTGCAGTGTGTTTGCTGAATGCTGCACATGTGTTGTCAAATTAATGAAGTTGTTTTCTTAATTTGCTTGTGTTTTGTCTATTTGCGTGTGTTTTCTTAAGTTGCAGGGTGTCTGCCCCTGTCGGCCACCCACCGTACCTAATAGTCTCTAAAATTACCATTGAGCTAAATCAACAAATTTGATCTCTAATGCAGTTTTTGTAAAAGATGAACATAGTTGCAGGACTATTAGATAGTATTGCTTTATATGATACATTTAATCTAATGCAACCAGACTCTAAATGCAATGCAAACCATGCATAACAGAATACAGTACCACTTGTCACAAAACATAAACTATGTTCATAAGCTACAGATTAGATTACTAATTATTTATTTTCTGTGTGTCCATGCAGGAACTTCTCCCAAACCGAAAGAAAAGCATGATGGGATAGTTTATGGGGAAATATCGGGATTGTTCTAGGCAGGATAATGTCAGATAGACCCCCAGGCTTTTTGCATAAACACGCACACACACACACACACACACACACACACACACACACGATTACTCAAAGGGACCATCATTCTCTCCCTAAATCTGTTTATCCTTACCCATCCTCCATTCTATCCTCTTCTTTCTCTGTCATTTCCTCCAGATCACAGCTGACTTTACGGCATTTATGTTTGCTGACACATCAGTATCAGCGGCAGAAGGATAAGTTTCATGTGAGAGAAATGACAAGGCAGGAGAGAGCAGTGAGACAGAGGGGAGACAGACTGGTTAAGATGGTGGTGTAAAAGAGAAGAATTAAAAAGAGACATAGAGAAAGAAAAAAATATTGAGCCTCACATAAGGGGCAGAGACACACGTGTGCCTGAGGGACTATTGGTCTTTATTACATTAACCAACACAATACCAGTCTGTGCCTTTCTGTTCTGCTCTCTCTGTTTTCTGCTCGGATCCAAACCTTTTCCTTTACGGAAAATGGATTTGTTTGACGTCATGTACAAAATGAAATCAAACGCACATAACCCTACAGCACATTTGATGACAAGCTTTCTATGGAATTCACAGGAACATGAGATGTATTGAATCCTCCCTACATGACATGAAAATAAATGTGACAAACTAATATGCAAATGAGGTGGCATCTCCTGTAAACTGTCCATCTATCCATCTATCCTATATTATCACTACCCATATTACTTTGAGAGTAATAACACCAGGCTGAAAAGCAGTGTTTCACTGCCCTGTCTGGCTGAAAGCCTGTTTCACTTGGATGTGGTTGGGTGTGGTGGTCAAACGTGTGCGTTATTGCCCCTGTAACCACACCCAACAGTGATGTCACAGGGTTTTTGGAGTACACCTGTACATCACTGCAGCAAGATGAAAAGTTGAACCACTGGAGGTCAGCAAAAACTGCATTTTCAGAAGTGTAAAGTTACTCTTTAAAGTGTAGTTAAACATCAAACATAACACTCTCCTACCAACCACAGACAGGGGCCTAAACTTCTAAATTGCTATGTTCCTTTAAATTTCTTCTTTTTTTTCTATTTGTTTTGAATCATATGTATTTTATTTACAATGCATATGGAGAATTCTATCAATAGACCCTATCATAACCCTTAATATTATATGTATTTGTATATGACTTTTCATTTGTATAGCTATATAAAAATCACATTTTGCCTTTTGAACTTCTCTTTATTTAGATTTTCTACAGTTCTTTCTTCAACTGTCGTGTTTTTCTGTATAGTAATTCCTGATTGTGTGTGTTCAACCTCCCTGTTTATATTTTTTTAAATGTTGTATAGATTCTCAAATGTGTGTAGAAGATGGGGACAGGCCAATGAGCAGTGTTTGATTATTCTTTGAATCAATTAAAATCCATTTGTCCACTGTAACAACGTCTGTTTTTTGCCAAATACAAACACACACTCAGACACAAGCACAACATACTTTTGTCAATGGGCTTTACTAACCTTTAAAACCAACCTGAATGTGTCCCCCTTGTGTTTGAAACCCATAATTGATTGATTGTTTGATTAGGTCTTCTGTAGCCTGAGGCGGGGGCTTTATGCCTCCACAAGTGCTTGCTGCCCCCTAAATCCATTTTTAATCAAATACCCAACAAGGGAGGTGAGAGCCCTTGGACCAATTCTATTCACCTTATATATGCTTCCTCTAGACAATATTATTAGGAAACACTCCATTAACTTTCACTGTTATGCGGATGATACCCAATTATACCTATCAATCAAGCCAGATGAAACCAGTCAGTTAGTTAAACTTCAAGCATGCACTAAGGACATAAAATCCTGGATGACCTACAATTTCTTGATGTTAAACTCAGACAAAACCGAGGTTATCGTGCTGGGCCCTAAACACCTCCAAAACTCATTATCCAAAGATATAGCTACTCTGGATGGCATTGCTGTGGCCTTTAGCACTACTGTCAGAAATATTGGTGTTATTTTTGATCAGGATATATCCTTTAGAGCCCACTTAAAACAAATCTCAAAAACAGCCTTTTTTCACCTGCATAACATTGTCAAAATTAGGCACATCCTGTCTCAAAACGATGCTGAAAAACTAGTCCATGCATTTGTTACTTCAAGTCTGGACTATAGTAATTCCTTACTATCAGGTTTCTCAAGTAAGTCCATTAAGACTCGCCAGCTGATCCAGAATGCTGCAGCGCATGTGCTGACAAGAACTAAGAAAAGAGACCATATTTCTCCTGTATTAGCTTCTCTGCATTGGCTTTCTGTAAAATCCAGGATTGAATTTAAAATCCTTCTCCTGACCTACAAAGCTCTTAATGGTCAGGCACCATCATATCTTAAAATGCTCATAGTACCTTATTGTCCCACTAGAGCACTGTGCTCCCAGTTACTTGTGGTTCCTAGAGTATCTAAAAGTAGAATAAGAGCCAGAGCCTTTAGCTATCAGTGGAACCAGCTCCCAGTCTGGGTTCGGGAGGCAGACACTGTCACCACATTTAAGAGTAAACTTAAAACCCTCCTCTTTGATAAAGCTTATAGTTAGGGAGTGAGGAGTGGCAGTGACAGACATATCACCCCTTCGCTTCTCTGCTTCTCTTCATAGTCGTTAGATTCATCTATCGACCCTTATAGAGCTGGCTCAGGTTTGCTTTGGACCAGCTCTTAGTTATGCTGTTATAGTTTTAGACTGCCGGGGGACTTCCTTTGACACACTGAGCTCCTCTCTCTTTCCATCTGTGTGCATCCATGTCCCAGAAATGCTTGTTACTAATTTAGCTCGGGGGACATTATTCCCCAGAGTCCTTATGTTTTTTCACCCCGCAGTTGTCCTTGGATTAGGGTGGCACCTAAATCATAATTGCAGCTGCCGCCGTGGTCCTGCTCCACGCCCTGCTATGCCCTGCTACGTCCTGCTATACTGCTAAAATTGAATTGAATTGAATTGAATAGAGCTATAGTGTGTGGAATACTTTTTGTCAGGAAATGTACAAGAAAACGGAGCGGGCACTAAAGTTTAGTTAGTCTAGTCTAGTGTAAGTCGCTTTGGATAAAAGCGTCAGCTAAATGACATGTGATGTAATGTAAGCAGATTGTCACTGATAATGTCCAGGGCTTGGAAACAGAGAAACCTAAAAACTGGAAAGTTAGTAAAACTTAAAAGAAAGCCAAACCTTTTAGAAAATGAGGGCCTAAGAGGATAGAAAACATGGGAAGAAAAGAGTTAACATCCTCACCTGACCACTACGAGGGAGATATTGAGTCTACTGTGGCCAGAAAGGAGAGCAGAGCTGCTGACAAGGCAAACAAAACCAGTGAGTGTTTGAGTTTGAAGAGTTAGAGCTCTGTCTGTGGTCCCCGTGGCGTGAGATTGGTGTTTTTGCACAAGTAGCCGGCGGACGGCTTGCTCATAATCACATAGTCAAAAAAGATGTTATCCTCTCCTGCTAATTGGAAATTGGTCAAACTGCACTAATAGCTGAAGTTCATTTGGAAACCATAACCAGATATTAGCATATCAAAATTGAATCATGTGCTGATTAAGATGTGTAAAAATGTCTCATTTCAATTTCATGTCAAAGATTGAGTAAAGTGCAGGGACAGCTACTGAAGTCCAACTTGTTCTTCTGTAATGACTGTTAAATATTATATATTACTTACTTATCACTCTCTTTTTTTCCTGAAGGTCTATCACTCTGCCATGCAGAACAATCACTCACACTACAGGCATTGTGCACAGTGTTTAAATAGCTCTTCTCATCAATGTCTAGAAATAAAGATGTTTTTTTAACTACTTAATATATGAAATTAAAATTCTTTCAATTGTTTTCTTGATCACAATAGACATCAGTAAAGGATTTTAATCTGTTTAGGTAAAGGTAATTGATTCATTTTCAAAATCGTTGGCTTCAGAATCTTTTGCAGTTTGTGTGGAACGGTTATATAAGAGGGACGGAGAGGGAGACAGAAATACAGAGATCTTAGGTGCTATTCTGGACAGATATGAATGTGAGAAACATAACAGAAGCAGATAAACTGAGCTGTTGCAAAGCTTCCTGGCATTGAAGTGGAATCTTTTACACTGGGGTAAGAAGGTTTCACTGTAGGTATGTGTTAATCTTAAAAATAACAATAGCAACATTATTTTCTTCTAGTTGATGATTTAGAAAAAAAATGTATTTGCCCTTTATATTTAGTATACTCTTCACCTGTTTGCATGGACACAGCTCCCCCGAAATTTCTTCAGTAATGGGTGAATGAGTTTCACATTGCGAAATTATCTCTGCTACGAACCAACTACACCCTCCGTTCCTCTATTTAAATAAAAAAGAGCTGTTTCCCTTAGTTTTTACTGAAAACCTCATTTAAGAAAATGTTACCCATATCTACTTAAAATCATGGCTATATGTGATTTGCTAATATCAATGTGCTCTTAAGTATTTAGTTGTGTCTCTTCGGTTTTTATTGGATTTGTTGTGTCTTGTTCTTCAGGATGCGTGGAGCGACAGCGAGGGTCACGTTTCATTGGACAGCCAACAAGACTACGAGTTGTTGGAAGCCAAACACAAACCTGACAGATTCTACCTACTCTTCAAGAGACCGTTCAGTACCTGTGATCCCAGAGACTACCTCATATAGAGGTGTGTGTAACTTGTAATGTGTAATAATGTGTCTGTGTACATGTCAGGGAAGCTGTAGGTCTAGTGTGCACTTATTAGAGAAATTAAGTTTGGCCTCTGTTTCTCCTTTATATCCATAATCTTGTGTTTGCAGAATTCTTTCAAATGTCCCCCACGAATCAATAGCAACAAGTAATTCTAACTACTAAAGGAGGGTTGACACCATGGGTATAGATGTTTAAACTGCCAGAGCAAACATAGAATCGTATCTGTTGATACCTCAATGAAGAATCCTGTATATTAAGGATGGTGTATTATAACATCCTAATGAAAGGAATTAGCTATGTTTTTATTGTAACTTCACTGGCTTCCTTATAACACTACTGCAGTGTTCTGCTGTTAAGAGTCTCCTATTGTTCTACTGTTGGAGTACTGTTCTATCTTTCTGCTGTCTTATTTCTGTGTCCCCTGTTAAGCGTTCTGAACTACACTGTATGAAACCTGTATAACCTGTGTGAAAAGTACTATACAAATGTTTGACTAATGCAGGATCTTCTCCTGTACATTTATGTCACCCCTCCATTCTACCTGAACGCATGTAAAGGGCGAGCACACTTGTTGTATTATATTTTGCACATGGCTTGAAGCCAAAATAATATCTGTCAATCCTGATCTGACTGAACTTGACAGTTAACAGGTGGGGAGAAGATAACATGTCAGGAAGGCGGTAAAGATGGCGTTTGAGTGCACATGTGTGTAACCTGACACAGTCTCACTGTATGTGTTAGTTATGAATGTGTGTGTGGGAGGGTGTGTGTGTCTGCAGTTTGTGATATTTCCATTGCTGTCTTTAGTGCATTATAAAAAAGCAATGAGACTGATTATCATGGAGAGCTCATGGTTTCAAGTGTGGACATAAAATCCTCAGACAGTTGGACTGATCAGCACAATTTCCACTGTAACATTCATTATGATTATGGTTTCCATGGTGCCGCATCAGACCTCTAAGTTGCAGACACAAAACCAAACCTCATCACCATGACAACATAATGAAAAGTTGCTTTCATAGGGAATTTCAGCCAAATAATAATCCTAAGGGACTGTTAATTTGAAAAACACATCCATGCTGTCTGTGTTCTGCTTTGTAACCATCAAACTTTATTTTCTGATTTATTTTGTGATTGGTAAGGAGGGAACTGTGCACATCATCTATGGATTTTTGGATAAACCACTTGCCTCACTGGAGCAGCTGAACCTGTCCCAGATCCACACGGGAGTACAGAGAGTGCTGATGCTGCGCCCCAACACGCCGTCACCCACCCTGCCTCCAGATGTGCAGACGCTGGATGTCGTGGCTCCAAATGTCATCATCCCAAATCAAGAGACCACCTACTGGTGCTTCATACAGAAGCTGCCTGAAAACATGCCCAAGAACCACATTGTTATGGTAAAAATGCCTCTGAAAATAGAAACGCTTAACATAGAGTTTTACACACAGTAGAGATGGATAGGGAGATTGTGCACAGGCAGCTATTATTATTGCTCCTTGTTTACCAGCTGGGCCTAACGAAACAAGAGAGGCATTGTCATGGTTAAAAAGAACCAAAAAAAAAACACATCACCTCACATTCTTATTCCTTTCTCACAGAAATATGAACAGGTTGAGTACAAAAAAAGAGTATTATATATGACAATGGAAGCTATTGGTGCATAGAATTAATTTCAGATATGTGTTGTTCTGACACCTTTTCTAAGGTAAAGCAGTAAAAACACATAAAACAACATGACTCTCACTTGTTTCTTTTTTCCATCTCCCTCTCGGTTCCTGTCAGTATGAGTCAGTGGTAACTCCAGGTAACGAGGCTAACGTGTATCACATAGACATGTACGAATGTTCTCCGGATGTCAGCAACGTTTGAGAGTATAGCAGCTCCTGTGATGACAAGATGAAGTCGAGCAAGCTCAAGTTTTGCTGTCATCTGCTTGCTGCATGGGCTATGGGTGCTATATATATATATATATATATATATATATGTATATATATATATATATATATATATACACCAGTCTGCTGGTGGCCAGCACAACAAAGGACAAGGGAAGAATTAGTAAGAATTATCACCTAACTCGGAAGTGTTTTTGCCTTTTTTAGCTTGTTTTAGATTTTGCACCCCACAAACTCACTCTTATCAGTGTCGTTTCTAGCAATAGCAGCCAAAACAACTAACTGATTAACCCACAGTACAATACCTGCAACCTCCGACTCCAAATGAATGCTAATGTTAGTCTACCTGGCTGTAGGCAACTGCTTGCTAACATTGTTATAAGGTGATATGTCAATGTTGACTAGCAGCTTGTTCTGCTGCCCCCAAATGGTCAAAACAACGAGTATTTCTAACATCCTGGATGCGGCCCTGACAGGCAGCTAGCCAACTACTCAGCCAGCTAAAAGGTGGCAAAAAGAAGAAGAAAAAACGCCTGAATGTTCAGTCCATTAGTTTAAATCTATTTTCAACTAATGGAAACCATTAGGAATAAACACAGTGCAGTGCTTTTTTGAGGCAGAGCTCCAACTGAAATAGTCAGTACAGGAGAAATGCACCTTTTTCCTAAGCCAGCTAGTCAGTCAGTCATGGATCACGCATTAAATCCGCCCACTTACGTACCATGGCTACCAACCAGCCAGCTGACCAAGCAAGCAAGCAGTCTTTTGGTCACATAAAGCAAAGAGGACAGGGAACGGTGAGCTAGTCACCATATTTCTCTGCTCCGCTCCCCACTGTATCATAGCTAGCCTGGCCTCTTGTCTGATTGGATTATCTGCCAGTCAAACAAAAACAAACAGGATGCTTTCTGTGAGCTGTGAAGACAAGATTAGGTGGGAAATATTCAGGCCTCTTTCATCACCTCCTAATAGTGTTGTTTCATTCTCCCTGGCACCGCATCAGAAGGGAAACGTGGCCTTGCAAAAACACAAAACAAGAGAGAAAGAGAAAAACAGAGTGGGAGAAGTTTGAAAGAGGAGAGAAACAATAATGTATGACACTGTCAGAATGCGGAGAGGAGATAGCACCAGAGAAAAAGAGATGCGTGTGTAACTGAGAAAGCAAGTCTCTAAGGATGTTACAAGATTAAATCAAACAGTTCTCTCTTCCATTACAAACTGTGTGTATCAGCAGAAGTGGCTTAAGGTGGTCTGAAATACGATTAAATTGAGTTTCCTTGATAAAAGCATGGAGGTTTGATGGTTAGTGGTGAAATTAATATTTGGCACAATAAGCAGAACAATTCTGAATCCAAGGAGTGAAAAAGGAAGAAAAAGAAAATAAATCTCCCAAGTTCAACCAGCCTCTCAGAGGGTGCATCCGAATGACAATACAACCTTTCTCTGTGTAGAAATAATCAATGAACATTGTTTCAGCCAACTCATAGATCCCTAAAAGACCTTAGACATTTGAAGGTTCTCAACAAAGGAACATACTTGATGCAAAGGCTAAACTGGTTTGAATCTATGAGGTTATGGTCCATTTTCTGCATTATAAATCAGTTTATAATATACTTTTCCTTCTTTCTGTTACAATTTTAGACTCTGAGTGGTTGGGAGTTTGTGAGTAGGCATGCCTTTAATTTTAGAGGCCACCATCAAGCATTGTTTAGAGAACCCCACTAGTAGAGCCAGAGAGGCAGTCTACTATCTCTGCAGTGTGGACAAGAAGATGAATATGACTGATATAATTGTGATTCCTTATATATGTACCATGTTGAGGGGAGCACATTTTAAAGAGGACTGATTTGAGGTGGATTGGGGAACCTGTTATTGAATTTTACATTCATCCTACGGTGGCTGACATGTAACGTTCTCACCTAGAAGATTGAGAAACACCTGTCAAGACTCCAGAGAGGCCAGATATATGTGTGTTTTAACACTTAATTGGCACGTTTGCACAGGAATCTGGGTTACTTTTTTGTCATCCTCTTACAATGTCTGTCTTGATATGTCTGTGTTTCCATTGGGGACTTAAGCACATTAAAGTCCCAGCATGTGATAACAGTTTGGTTCCTTTTACTAAAACAAGTGTCCACATACCCATACATTCTTAGAGTTGCTTTGTATGCTGCACACCTCACAATACTACATAAATGGGTAGACGAAGATCCTCCTAATATTACAATGTGGTATGAAAAATGTATGTCCATCTTGCCATTGGAGAGATTATTACATTTACAAAGAAATACGCTCAATGTTTTTGTAAGGGAATGGTCCCCATTAGAATTATACCTGAAAGAAGAATGGCCTAGAGTAATATGTATAGGGGTAGGAATTTGAAAAGTGACTGAAAAAGCACATGAAATATTTAATTTTGCACTGCAACTGCTAGTTTTATTTTACTTACTCTCTTATTTTCATTTTTTCTTTTTTTTTCTTTATGTGACTGTATGTTTATGTTTATGTCTTGTATCACTTGTGGTTTCTTGTATTGTCTCAAATGAAAATAAAATCTTAAAAAAAAAAAATAAAAAAAATAAAAACAAGTGTCCGCATCCAATCCTCTCTCATACAATGCCTATAGAATATAACAACAATCCAAAAGTTATTGTGAAGATGTAACATTTTCAGTAATGAAATACAGGAATAAAAAATGCACCTGATTTTGACTTTTGCACATAAGGAACAAAAATGTTTTTACTCAACAGCTCTAAATCATCTGGACTCTGTGTAGAAGAGTCTTTGCTATGACTTAAAATAAGCAGCGCATAAATAAGAGGAATTATGAATCGTCTTTCTGTGTGTGTGTGTGTGTGTGTACTATCCTCCTGATGCAGGGCTGCCTATGGGTGGACCAGGTTCTTTCGTCTGGAGGTCCATTTCCACAACCCTCTCCTTATATCTGGTACATACAGTCCCTGTGCATAAGCTGTAACACATGCACTCTGTCTTTTTTCTTTCTCTATTACACACACACACACACACACACACACACACACACACACACACACACACACACACACACACACACACACACACACACACACACACACACACACACACACACAGGAGCAGGATTCAGCAGGATTCTCTGTATCTGGTACATACAGTCCCTGTGCATAAGCTGTAACACATGCACTCTGTCTTTTTCCTTTCTCTTTTACACACACACTCTCACACACACACACACACACACACACACACAAGTGCGTCTCACTATCTTTGTGGGGACCTGTCATTGACATAATGCATTCCCTAGCCCCTTACCCTAACCTTAACCATCACAACTAAATGCCTAACCTTAACCCTTACCCTCACCCTAACCATAACCTAATTCTAACCCTAATCCTAAAACCAAGTCTTAACCCTCAAACAGACCTTTAAACTTGTTGGGTCCAGCATTTTGGCCCCACAAAGTTGTCCGGACCCCACAAGTATACTGTATTCCCGGTTTTTGGACCCCACGAATGTAGTTAAACAAGAACACACACACACACACACACACACACACACACACACACACACACACACACACACACGCACACACACACACACACACACACAAGCAGGATTCAGCAGGATTCTCTGTATCTCTCCATTGAGTGCTGGACTTATCTTCAACAGAGCGATTAATTTAACATTTTCCAGATACACCTTTTGATCTCGCCTGTACAAGTCGCCTTACAATTTGCAAATATCCTACAAAACTTTTCTAATCTTACTCTCTGTTTTAAAGTTGCTCTTTACAATTGTGCTGATCATCTCTTTCTCAAACTTTCCGTTAACAGAGAGTGAAGGTTTGCATCAACTTGACACCAATAATCAAGCCAGAATAAAAGCAACACTGGTGTGATATTGTGCTGAATTCTTTGCAATGTATGCCTTAATTAGAGGGCTGACTAATTCTGGTTGGTATTTTACACACCCCAAGTTTGAGGCGGTACGATGCAGGGATCATGGAGCTGGGCCTTGTTTACACTCTTCTATCTCTCTTGCTATCCTTAAAAAGTGTCTGCCTGTTTGTCTATCTAGGCTTTGCCTCCAGGAGGAATCTGTATATTTGCGTCCCAGCTGCACACCCACATAGCGGGGCATGGGGTGAGGACAGTTTTGGTAAGGGGAGGCAAAGAGCTGGAGGTGGTACAGGAAGACCAGCACTTCAGTTCAAACTACCAGGTGAGCAACAGAAAGTCTCAGTCTCACCAGAGGAAAACAACAGGGCACTGTAGGTTTTATCAAATTTACTCAAACAGCAGGAAATAGTGTATTTGTTGGGAATATTTTATTTTAGATTATTTTTTGGCCATTTTGGGCCTTTATTTGATAGGACAGCTTGAGACTTGAAAGGGGAAAGTGAGGGGGAATGATACGCAGCAAAGGGCCACAGGTAAGAATTGAACACACGGCTGTTGCGGCAAGGACTGAGCCTATGTACAAGGGCCGCAAGCTCAACCAGGTGAGCTGCTCAGGTGCCATTGGGGAACTTTTTTAGCAGTGGATGAATACACATGTGTTGGTCTAGTAGTGTATATCTCAAAACATAGTCTATATCCACGACGTTCCACTTCTGGGATTGCTCTGTTGCCGACAGAAATTCCGCCGGATTTCTCATTTAGGCCGGATATCCGTTGCCTTGGGCTTTCTTTGTGTTAGCATTTTAAACGCCTGTCTATTTATGAGGACTATGGTTAAGCTTTTCTCAGATCTATCCAGGTTAAATCCAGACAGCTAGCCAGACTATCTGTCGAATCATTTTTCTGTTGCACGACTAAAACACTTTTGAATGTAAACATGTTCCACTAAAACAAGTTCCTTCCCGAGGCGATTTTGCAAAGGTGCTGTTGCTCCGTCCGGCGCTTAGCGCCACCCAAGACGATTGTGATTGGTTTAAAGAAATGCCAATAAACTGTGTATGCTGTGTGGACTCGCCACGTGGTCTGGCAATGAAGACTACTTAAAACATGACACAAATGACAGTGCCCATGTTTATTGTAATGAAGGAACACATCAGCCAGTGCAACAGTGTGTCCCATTTATGTGTTTTTGTAATAGCTTACAACAGAGCTTTTATCTGAACTCATGGAATTTGCTATGATCTACGATATACAGTCACAGATCAGTCATGAAATAAATTTAGGCATCATAAGGTATCCACAAGACAGCCGAAAAAAACCTCCTGACCATCAACTCCACATCAAAACTGACAAACAACAAGCAGACAACATCTGTCCGACAATATCCCGGGGCAGGTAGAGAGAGAGAGAGAGAGAGAGAGAGAGAGAGAGAGAGAGAGAGAGAGAGAGAGAGAGAGAGAGAGAAAAGAGAAGGACATCTGCTAGACTGCCTGATAAAATCTCCAGCTGCTGTTGATGTGAAACTAATCTGAGTGTACCTGTGTGGCGGTGTTGTTTCAAACCCTGCAGCCTAATTATAGCCATGATGAGTTTATCAAACCAGAGCCCATCTATGGAGAGCCTGTTCACTTCCTATTAAGCCCCATTGTACCGAATTTGGTTGCAGTTCCACCAGAGTTCCACCGGGGGCGATCGCGGGCGAGTGCAAAACGAATGGGACTCTATGGAGCTAGACGGCTAAATTTGTCTCTTTCGCCTGATTGTTGTTGATAAATCTCAGATTTGATTGTAGGTTTTGCAAGTTCAACATGGATTATGGGTCGAAAGTTGAATGAACGAGTACTTATGTCCTTTCGATTTCTTACAGGTTGAGTCGTTGTTGCCCATAACACGCTAGCATTCTGCTAATGAATGCTGATTGGTCAGTGAAGGACTGATTACGATCAGAACTCCCACTTGATGGCATCCGAAGCAGAACCAGAATGTCAGAGCCCGTCTACGTCCGTCTGCGAATATTTCGGTGTGGTCTTTAAAACATTAGCAAACCAAAACTCTTTCTAGCACGTGTACTGACACCTAACCTGTCAGCTGTGTTGTCAATGCCTCAAGAGAAAAAAGGAAGTGACTCAGAGCTTGCCGTAAAGCAGTATCTTTGGCTGTACGATGTGTATGACGTCATTGACATTTTAAAAGGCTTTTTAGAACAAAAAAGCCACTTTAAAAAAATCTAACACTCAGCAGTCTGTATTTTCTTTGCCTCCACTTTCGAATGCAACATTCAAATTACTAGACAAAAAATTATATCCTGAAAAAAGTGGATTTTGAGGGGTTTAGCTTCATAGACCTCAATTCATTCTAATCTGATCTAATAAATTTGATCTCTACGCCTGCATTTGACAAAGGCAGTGACTATTACATGTTTTAGTTTTCCACTGTGCAGATTTTACAATCTTTTTCTATTCTGCAAACTCTGCCAACCACTACTAAATGATATTTTCCCAGTTGTATTTTTTTTTCTCCCTTTGCATTTAAAGTAATAAATTAGAATAGCTCGTTGCTGCATAAGGTGCTGCTTAAATGAAGTGGAAATAGGCACAGGCTGTAAAATTGGTGCTGTAATAAAATGTTCTCAGGAGACAGACAAGACAAAACCGTAGCAGCTGAGCTCCACAAAGCAAAATAACTGGCCACTGGCTCTTTTAAATAACTCATATTCTGTCAGTAACCTTAAATAATCTTCAGTGCTCTTTGTTGAACATAAAATATGGTGAACTGCTGGTGTGTTTGTGCTTGATCCTGCAGGGTGAAGTCCTCATAACAAAGTGTACTTATAACACAGAAGATAGGAGCAAGCCTACTATTTTTATATTGCTAAAGTTCACCTTGAGCACTGTTAAAGGAATACACCACCGTTTGTTGAAATAGGGTTATTCCTCTATATTTATATAGGTGGGCAAACGCATTTTTGTCTCAGTGCATGCATTGTTTTAGTCCGGCAGCGCCACCGCTAGCTTAGCTTAGCGTAGGGAATGAAATCCTATGTTGCCGGTTAGTATGTTGTGAGTAAAAGTGACCCAACAACAACAAAAAACAACCTAATTACTTATTGTGGCCTGCCTATTCACAACGAGTACAAATAGCAATGCAGATTAAGACTAGACGATTCCCTAGGCAGATATTGACTTGGGACTATATTGGGTGGAAGTACAGCCGAAGCACTGCTACTTGGGCGCGGGCACGCTCATCTTGATCTGACACTTTGAGCCTGGTCATCGATAGCAGTACCTTGTCCCGCTCGCCACAGCACAGACACTCTATTTCAGTCGGCATAGGTTAGCATATTCCCCCACACTCACACCACCAGATCGTGTTGGCTCTCATCCTCACGTCCTCGGGGTGTTGTGCGCTTGCAACCTCCTCCTCCTGTTGTTCTATTTCCAAAGCATGCAGCTCCTCTTCTGAAAACTCTGGTTCGTAGAGGCATGCTTCTGGATCTTGACTGTCTGAGAAGTCATCCTCTTCGTCTCTCACAAAATCTGCCATGTTCATCGCCATTCACTGTCTACTGTAGGAAAAATAGCCAGCTAATATTCACACCGATATGTTGATGGAAATTGGGGGGTTTCAGGTGCTGCGTGATATCAAAGCGCCCGAGTAGCAGTGCTTCGGCTGTACTTCCACCCAATATAGTCCCAAATCAATATCTGCCTAGGGAATCGTCTAATCTTAATCTGCATTGCTATTTGTACTTGTTGTGAATACACAGGCCACAAGAAGTAATTAGGTTTTGTTTTTGTTGTTGTTGGGTCACTTTTACGCACGACAACATAGGATTCCATTCACTACACTAAACTAAGCTAGCGGCGGCGCTGCCGGACTAAGCCAATGCATGCATATTCCTTTAACAGCAACGGAATAAATATCTTGAGTAATGCCTGCTCTAATCTCTCTCCTCCCTCCATCTTCCTCCTTCATATTCCCTTCATTCTCGTAATCCTTCCGTCTCTCCCCCTCTAATACCTACATCTGTTCTTTGTACTATATATCTACACCTTTCTCCATCTCCATCCAAATCTCTCTGTCCTCAGGGAGGTTTTGGCATCATGGAAGAAATGTGTGTTAACTACGTTCACTACTACCCTCGAACTAAGCTGGAGCTCTGCAAGAGCCACGTTGACCCAGGATACCTGCAGAAATACTTTATTAACAGGTAGTTCTCTCTCTCTCTCTCTCTCTCTCTCTCTCTCTCTCTCTCTCTCTCTCTCTCTCTCTCTCAAATCATTTGCTTGTTCCCTTTGTCCTTTATTCTTTCTTTTTCATTTTCCTCTCCATCTTCCTGGTGTGACTAAGCAATTTTTGCTTTCAGCATTCCCCACTTCCCCCCTTTGTCCTTCGCTCCCGGGATCCAGTTTTTTATATTTCTTTTAATCTCAAAGACCAGATGCTTTGTCCTTTAAAGTGAAACTGTGTTCTCCCAACGCATTCACCACAGAAGTGCTGGACTCCCTTTACAATACAGCCCCCATCTCCATGCACTGCAACTAGTTGAATGCACACCTCTTTCCTGCAAGCCCCCAATCTCACACACACACACACACACACACACACACCTTTTTTTATCAGAACAAAAGGTTCCTACATCAGTTGTGCAAGTGCAAACCAGGAAACAAATTCCAGTAGTGTTTGGGTAAAAACATCAAGAGCACATTTTAGCACATCAGGATGAGGCTCATGAAAGGAAACATACTGCTAGATCTCTCCATACACAGATGCTGTCAACCAAATTAATTTTCATTCATTTATTTCATTAACTTCAACTACAAAACTGGCACGCATTCCATTAATGGTGCCACCACTGGAAGGCAGTTGAAAGACTTCGGCTACAACTGCTTTTAAGATGTTTTGGGTGAAGCCATCAATGCGTGAAATAATCTCAAAGTAACTCAACAGCCAAATGTTAGTCAGGCTCTTACAGTGTTAGTCTTTGTAGTGTTGATAATCCATATAGAGGGCAGAAGAAAACTTAGCAAGGAATGATGAGGGTTGCACCAACTATAGGCAGGAGCTCTTGCAAAACATTAAATTAACAAAAAAAAAATGTTTGTGAGGTGCAACAAAGACAACTGAAAGCCACACTCTCACATTCTTCTGATGCAGACAATTGACTTACAGTACTGTAAGTGGCAAAACACTGATGAGAGTGGGACAAACAGCTTGTACCGATGGTTACTTCCATCCTTGAAAAACCTAGTTTTTGTGCATTAAATAATAAATGACACTAAAATGTTGGCAGTTAAACAGGAATTTATTGAGACACAAATTGCAAATTGCAGATAAAATGAGTCTGGTTTAACATTACGTTTACAATTGTACTGGTCATTTATGATATTTGAACTGGTCAAACAATTCTATTAAGACATTTTGCATTTAAGAATCAACTTCACCTGCTTTCTATCATCAAGACTTTGAGCAATATTTGCATCACACTACGAAAGGAAGAGAAATTCTATAAACTGATAAAACACTATCACTACTGTTCCAATACCACAATGTGTCCACAGGTTGTTGTTGTTTTCTTCTAATTCTGTCTGTTTCACATTTCCCATATAAATCCTGTTATAACCGTAACCTAAGCCACTACTGAGAACAACCATTTCAATGATTAATGGCCTTCTGGGCTGAATCAATGAAACCACATTAGTAAATATTTTGTGCTGAAAGTGCAGCAACACACATCTAAGAGGTAGTAACCATACAGAGAAATGCATTCTACTACTTTAACACACTTTTCTGGCTGCTGTTCACACAATGTGTGTGTGTGTGTGTGTGTGTGTGTGTGTGTGTGTGTGTGTGTGTGTGTGTGTGTGTGTGTGTGTGTGTGAGATGAGCTTTGGGTTTAGTTTGGCCAGAACTGTGTTGGTGTCAGTGGATCTAAATACAGGCAGGAAATATGATTACAATCAAATTCTATGTTTCAAAAGGTTGTAGACACTTCTTTCAACACAAATAATTATCAAAACATGCTGCACCTACCTGCATTTAGGACATAAATCAGCTATCAAGGTGCTAAACTGGTGATTTCTCTTTTTGCTGTTTAAGTCACGGTTTTCCTTTCAGAAATATTCAACATGAGTTATCGACAAAGAAACCAGAAGCTATTAGCAGTTTTACATTTTATACACACAGTGTATACATGTAAAGACACCATAAATTCTCAATGAGTCAGTAAATTGTCAAATTAAGACCTGTCCCAAGGAACCTATAAGGACTTGGCTAGTTGATTCAGCATATATTGATTATAATTACACAAATAATACAATACAGTCCTGCCATACTCACTTCTGAATCAAGTTCATATTTTGAATTGAAAGTAAGTGGTAAGAGACCAAGGCGCTGTTTAATGTGCTGTTGCAGAATGCCTCCTGCAGATGCTTCCCCCTGCTGGGACAGCCGTAGCGTTAAGCAGATGTAAATTATAGTTTAATTCAACAGCAAAACAACACTACATGAAAGTTCTTAAGAATTCCTGAATTGGTAGAGAAGTCTTATCTAATAACAATGCATGTGTTTAAAAAACAAAACTGAGAGAATTGAGTATGCAGCGACAGCAGTTTAACCCGCAGAGCACAGCAACAGCGGGGCAGATCAGAAAACAAGGGGGTTATCTGTAACAGCTGCTTTCTGATAACTCTTGTCTTTTTCTGTCATTTTTCTCCATCAGTGTTTTGTCCCTGACTGGTACGCTGTGCCTCAGGTTTTTTTTCTCCCTTTCCCTCCAACTCTGATACAAGCAAGTGAAACTCTGTTTTAGTTATTATTATCAGCACAAACATCAGTCACTGTAATCTGACTCAAACTGCCAGAAGGCCAGTGTATAGATTGAGAATAATTGTATCCCCTAATACAGTCCTCATTGCCTCATAGGATGAAATTAGAAATGAAATATTACAGCACTACATCATAATATAATATAGTGCACTATAAGGACAACATCTGAATTAACAACTTGACTCTAATAGTAGCTTTCCTAATTATGGCTTACAGGGGTTAACTTTTTAGTGTTAAGTACAAAATATGTATGCATCATGTATATATCTTTACCTGTTTTTTTAGCCCTATCATCAGTACTTTGGGTACAAAGGTAGCAACTCTCTTTGCTACATATAAAACATTACCATCATACCTATAATCATGGTAATAAATAGTCCTTAGGTTCCTGGTTATGCTACTAGTTCTTTATAAAGATAGATTAAGATTTCCTGAGTTATCTTCTAGTGTTATAGACATTCTGAATTAGTTTGATTTGACTGTTGATTGTTTGAAAAGAGCAAAGCTTGTTCTATTTCTAAAACCAAACATTGATAAAGATTCTGCTGTTATTTGAGTACTTAAGATCAATCCAGGAGACGCAGGCTTATTCAAAGTTAGCTGGATCAGAAATAGTTCTTTTTCAGTTTACCCAGTGTAAACTGTACTGGTAAAACTTCTTTGATTACTGGAGATAATAAGATGAATGTGTTTTCATAGTGATACATGAGATCGTTCACAAGAGAACAGTGTTACTCTCAAACCCAGAGCTGGTATAAAAATGTTGACAAAACATTTATACCAGAACTAAATCAGCACCTCTTTTAGATCTTGATACATATTTTTATACCATCTATAAAAGTTCCATCTCATCCCCTCCAATTCCATCACATCACAGATATAATCTTATATATTAAATTCTAATATAAAATGATCATATTTAAGATGCATAGTATTTCACAGAGGTTTAGAGTAAAACAGCTGCACCTGCATGTAAAAGAATCAGTTGCACCTATGTTTGCAAAGGGTTGGAAAATTTACTGTAAATTTCCAAAGGAAGTAAAGCTCGGGAATATTTGGAATTTTGCTAAATATTAATATGAAAATCATAACTTTTAATATTGAACTTATTTGGGAGAAAAATACACATAAAAAAATAATACTAGGTCTTATGGCATGTTAAAAGTATGGCCATTTGATCGAATTGTAACCTTTCACTGCATTCAGCAGCATCAACATCACATGTACAGATGATTTGCCAGCATCCCATTAAATGTGAATTAAAAGTAAAGTAAAATTACAACTCTCTGCATGCACAGTGCATTCTTCCATCATATGTGCAGCTAACGCTGCTGCATTGTCTGAGCTAAAGGACTACATGCTTTCATGTAAATTTTGATTACATTACTGGGGTTAATATGTTATATATATTTTAGTTAACTGGCAGATAGTAGTCTTAAAGCAAAGTACACTTTGGTAACTTGCTAACACCTTCTGCTAGTTTTTGCTAGCTAGCTGTTACCATGTGGGAAGTAGTTTGATTGAGCATGCTAATTCAGTAGTTTTTATGAATTTATTTGAATTCATTCTTCATTGCAAAACATTTCTTTTATAAATTATTAAGTTATAAATTTGTGGGCTGTAACACAGCTCACATTAGACTCGTTTGAGATGAGCCAAGTCTGCGCAGAATCGATCACTGGCGATCGCCGCTCAATGCATGCCGGTTAGATTTTTGTCCGACTTGATCCCGACCTGCTCTGACGTCATGCACACGTGGGCAACGATAACCTCGCGAGATCAAGGCGGCTGCAGGTTTGAGATGCAGGCAGCGCAGTTGCTTTTCACCGACTGCAAGACCCAGGCGGACCCAGGGTATGCTGAGAAACGCCTGCCTCTCGGCTGATCTAACAGCTGATTGGTTCAGAATCGACTCAACATGATGACGTTTTATATAAACTTTTTATTGATTTTGAATTGGAGGGATTTTAACTGCTATTTGTCTGATTTAAAGGCTTATGCTTTACAAACCACATGTGTGGCTGATAGTTACGTTTGAAGTCAGAGACTAAATCTGTTCAGATTACGGATCATCTACACCAGTGGTTCTCAACCTTTTTTGAACAAACACCCCCTGACCTCTTCATGATCCTCTTAACACTTAAAAAAAAAAAAAAACCCTGTCAGAAATATTATTACAGCCAAACAATTGCAACACTGATACCTGAAGCCTGAGTTTTTGGTAAAAAAACTGAAACAGAAGTTGCTTATGAGTGATGCAGCCTCTGTTGTAGAAAAGGCCTTAAGTGGTTCTATTTCTGTTGGTGTTTTTTATTTTGTTATGGGCGACATAGCATTTATCAGTAAGCTAGTAAGTCTGTCGTATAATCAGAGAGTGTTGGCAGCATACTTGAAAAATATTGTGTTTGGGAAAAAAGCAAAAACACATGGATTGTTTGAAAGGTATTGCAAATGTATGTATTTAGAAATTCAAACAAATTCAGGCTCACACACACATTTTTGAAACGGCTGTAAACTGTCCGTCTAGACAGCAGATTTTTGTCACTGCCCCCGGCTGCTGCCGCCTGCTCTCCTTCACTTTACAGGCGAGGTGCAGTTTATCTCGAACGAGCCTAATGTTTGCCAGCGGCAAGCCACGCCCACCTTTGAGTGATCCAATCAAATATGAGAAACCTGATTTAAATCCCTTTTGTAATTATACACTGCTCGATTATACATTTATTTTTTATAAATTAATTGTTCACTTTAAACTATAAGTTTGCACACAGATCACATTGTCTGCTTACATTTTCAAAGCACCTTTCCCCATTAGTTAACTCGCTAGCTCGCTGGCACATTTCACTTTGTATGTATTTGACAAGTCAATAGATTATGTCTGCTTATGATATGGTAAAAGGTTTGTTTCTATCTGCATATGACAGCCTGAGCAGACAACCCCTATATATCCATTTTATTCCTGTTCCTATGGAAAGTTTCCATTTAATAGTCATTTTGAAACCCTAGTTGCTGCTCTCTCAGCCTCATTCTCTGACCAGTGTGTTTTCTTCAGTTTCCACATGTGTTCCTTCTCAAGCATAGATGCCCTTGATGCGTTAATTCTCAGTGGAGATGGTTGAAATGGAGATTTGAGGTGGGCCTTTTAATGCACACTTCTTGTGAAAATAGTGTTCCCAGCTGGCATAGCACTCCAGAAGTGACAATTTCACGGTGTTCATATCTGACAGAAGAGAACGGCACAGGAGTCATGAAACGCTGAAAGCAATCCATTCACTCATGAGTCAATGTAAGCTCCCTTGTAACCCAGAGAGCTAATTTTCACTGACTGACTCCCCTTTCCCTCCCTGCAGCTCTCCCACTGATCTGTCACTCTTTCGTTCACACACATACACAGAGCTCTCTCTCTCATCACCACTTAGTTTTTACTACTTCCATGTTGAAGAAAGAAAAGGGAACAGTATTGTGATAAAAGGATCTATTCAACCAGCAACCTTATCATAAGAGGAGTTGTGTGTTTGATTATCAGTTGGCAAAACTTTATTTCCAAAGATGTGTTTGAGGTCTAATTTATTCACATCTCCTCCTCTTGATCTAACAACACAGGCGAGGGAGGTGTGGTTGGAGGCCAGCAGCAAGCCACGCCCACACTTGAGCAATCCAATCAAATGCGAGGAACCAATTTAAATCCCGTTTTGTAATTACACCCTGCCCACATATTTCACTTCTTTTAAAAATATGCCACATTACAGAAGTTAGTGATGTAATTGTAGGGGATGTAATACTGAGTGACAGGAGACTAGATCCCTCAGACCTGTCTCTGTCAGTATCTGTTTGTTTGTTTGTGTGTGTGTGTGTGTGTGTGTGTGTGTGTGTGTGTGTGTGTGTGTGTGTGTGTGTGTGTGTGAGAGACTGAGTACAGGCACAAGTATAGCAGCTTGCTCCTCTACATGCCTCTCTCCATCTCTCTAAGCCTCCCCTCTTTCGTCCAGGTGCGAGCTATGTGTCTGTCATTTGTCGGAGAGCTCGGCTGGGAGCTGCACATTCCAAAAGACTCTTGCCTTCCAGTCTACCATGCTGTCATGGCTGCTGGTGCAAAGCACGGCATCATCAACTCAGGCTACAGGGCCATCGACTCACTCAGCATAGAGAAAGGTAACTTTGAATAAGAGGTCATAAATAACTAACCCTAAAATACAAATCCAGCACACACAAAACACACACACACACACACACACACACACACACACACACACTTCACGTTAAAGAAACGGAGTGTGCTGCTGCTGAAGAGAGAAAAGCAAGTAAACAGCAGAAAAGAGAGAGATTGATAGGGGTTAAGAGTTTGACATGATGGAGGAGGAGTAAAGGAGTGAGTGAGGTAGAAAACAGGGCATTAGAGGCTGAAAGAAGGGAAATGTACAAAATAACAAACTGAAAAAAAAATTGAGGCATACTGAAGGTAGGCAAGAAGAAAAAAAGGGAAAATATTTATTAACCTGGGTGTTTCTCAAAACATTTTACTCAACACTTCTATTGTAGAGATTTTGGAAAATGCAGCAAGAACAGTGTAGAATAGGGCACAGCTTTAAAAAATAAATAATAATTTATTAGAAACTATCTCAAAAACCTCTCTTTCAAATTGCTAGTAAACACAGAAAGTCTAAAAAATCCCTGGAGCCGCTGTACTGAACTGCTCAGTGGAAAAATGAACTTTAAGTAGAATCTGTCCATCTTGTAGTGACATGGTTTGGGGCATCGACTAATGCTGATTTTCCTGTATCTTTCAGGCCATTAAAGTCACAATAGAAACACTGTGAGAAAAACGGTCAGAATGCAAAATTATTCATGTGAAAGAAGAGGGAAAGCTAGAGAAAAAAGGAAAGGAAACTAGTGAGTACATGTTGAAAGGAGTGAAAAAGGAGGAGATACAAATCTCTCCAACAGTTTCCCCAGTCAGTGCTGTGGCAGCCAGGCCATCTGGCCAGCCAGAGACCAACCTGGGACCCATTATGTACCCCATGTAACTCTGGAGAGGACAGTACATGTCAGCCCACGCTTATTCACAACACACACTCCACCAGATACACAGGTGACAAACTTAAACACACAGAAACACATGCATGCCTTATGCACACTGTCACTCATATCAGGCACAGACACAAGTACAAAAATGCATATAAACATGAATTCATGACATAACACGCATGCCAGCACACTCGCTTCAACTGGCAAGTTAAGAGAGAGCGAGAGAGTCAAATGAGCTATGAGGGTAGCAGAGGGCAGAGTTAGAGAGAGAGCTCTGTTCTCGCAGCTGTGCCACCCGGACGAGGCCAGCAACCAGCTGGAACACAGGACAAGCAACGCACACACACACATGCACAAACACTTCTGCAGAGCTGTGAGAAGATGCTGACTGCTGACCAGATAGTTGTATAATTCATGCAAGAGCAACTAAGACAGAGCCAGTGTGTGGACATATGTGTCGCTGCATGAGCTGTTACAACAAGCTCTTCTTGATCTGAGGCCAGTAACGGTGTGGAGGTCTGACTGAGGAGGTCTGAGAGACTGAGAGGCTGAGGCTAAATTACCTTACAGCAGTATTGTTTGAAAATTGACTGAAAAATACAGCCAAGTATAAATATATGATTTTTTCGGTGCTTGTAAACAAAAGCGCATTAACTTTCTTTTGAGTTGTTAGACCTCAGGGGAAGAAGTAGAACAAGATAGAAGGCAGAAAGCGGTAGAGAAAAACAAAACGGTGTGGACAGACTTGATATCTAAGTAAGTCACAAGGACGTCTTGAGACATGCCATCTGTCCCATACACACACACATTCTACAGTCTTTGTTGACCGAACTTTGAAATATTAAACCAGTTTAGTCAACTGCCTGTGATTTGCATGGAAGTATTATTTAATTTACCTAGCACTGACAGGGTTATTTTGCAGCTGACAAATGTCCCACATCCAATTACTGTAGAAATGACTTGAGGCATTGAGTGTTTGTGTGTGTGTGTGTGTGTGTGTGTGTGTGTGTGTGTGTGTGTGTGTGTGTATGTGTGTGTGTTCTCACCTGATGCCCTGCTGCGTTGACAACCTTGTGAGTAGAGAAGGGGAAAGCTTCGTTGCTCAGGTCTGTGTCAAACACCTCCTGAAGCACCTCTCGACTGCACATAAAGAGAAAACACAGGAACAGTGTCAGTCAGTCAATATATTTTACGCTTGCACCTGCAGCTGTGCAACTAGTGTGGTGAAAGATACTTAATCTGGATGCTTTTTAAATATAATCAAATTATCAGATTTTCCTTGACTAAAATCTGAAATATTTAAAAAAAAACATTACTACAAAATTACATGATGTGCTTGTTATACTTGCTGTAGAACAGTACCATCTCTCCTCCCACAAACACACACACACAATAAAATCAATATTACATAAAGATGAGTCAAAAGAAAAAAAGGACTAAGTTTAGCTATTCTTGATACTTGTGTGTTTGTGAGTAGGCAGGTAGAGGCCTTTTCTGGGCGATATTTTTGCAACAATGTGTAAGGAAGCCAGGGTTGAAGATATTTGGGGAAGGGATTCAGGTTACATGATTATGTGCTGCACATGTTTGTGTGCATCTGTGTGGGTGTCATGTTTTCTAAAAAAGCAGTCAATGTGGTCATGGAAATGGGTGTATGGTCATATGTGAATAAAACATTCTTGCATATATGCATGAATGTGCTAGTATGATGCACAGGCTCATATTTTCTTCAGGCTGTCCTCCAATTTCTGTCCTCCCTTAAGCAACGCTTTGCTCACTGAACTCCCAAGCCCAAGAGCAAGACCAATCAGCTATATATAATCAGTGAACGACCCTGTTTGTGTGTGTGTGTGTGTGTGTGTGTGTGTGTGTGTGTGTGTGTGTGTGTGTGTGTGTGTGGTGAGGGAGTCTTGCAACCACCAATTTGTTTCTCTGGCACTTAACTGAGGCTCTCAGCTGCGTGGATCAGAGGATGCCTGCTTACACAGACACAGAGCTCTCTTGCAGGATATTACATACTTTCATATATTATAAATAAGGTTCATAATTACAAAGCAAACGATCGAGCACCAGTTTCACCCTTTAAAGCGTGCTGCCAAGCTGTGTGACAGAAAAACTGCAAGTCTAGAGACTCCCCCCTCTCAGGAGAATTGGAATGAGACATCTCTGGGAGACAAATGCATGTCCATAAACACTGTAATTTTCCATCTCCTCAAACTTTAAAGAGATCAATTTTCTTCGTAAGAAAACAAATCTCAAACATTGGAGGGTCAATTTTCTGCAATTCCTCATTTGTGGCAGTAAAATAGGGAGGAGCTGAGAATCAATACAGATGCTAATCTTGTTTATATTATTGACACACACACACACACACACACACACACACACACACACACACACACACACACACACACACACACACACACACAAGGAAACATCCACTGATGCAAACACTCACACAGGCTGTGCTTTGGATGCTCATGAAAACTCACACACACATATATTAGACTACTGCTGCTAGTGACGTGCTGGGTTCTGGTTTGACGTAAGCAATAAAAGCGAGAGGAATAGAAAAGTCTGAAAATGGGGACTAGGACACTGACAATAGGCGATTTAGCATAAGGGAAGATTGGAGAGACAGAGAAAGAGCCGGATAAGATCTACAAAGACATTAGGACTGAGAGAAAAGAAACTTAGGAGAACAGAAGATGAGAAAAAGCCTGAAGGAGAAGAAATCGACACAGCCCTGGTGCTGCTGGTGAGAGGGAAGAACAAAGACGCAGGGCGGTGAGGTGGCGAGGAGAGGAGGTGAGAGGGGAAGAAAAAGATAGATTAGGGAGTTCAGAGAATAAGATCAGGAAAAGGTAAAAGGTGGCCCGGCTTGCTCTGAGTGAAGAACAAAAGGAACACTGTAGGAACCCATCCCATGTCCAAATGTGCAGTACCATTTTCGCCTGTGCAGTTCACGATTTATCATCCTGAGAAAAGTAATTAAACTAATTTCCTCCACAAGACTGGAGTTTAAGGAAGGAAATCTATTACAACTTTAAATCCCAGGTTGCCCTTCTTAAGGGATCTAAAATCTTCAAGCTGCCAGTCTGTGTCATCGCCCTCCATCTGATTCACGTACTTGTCACAAAATACTGCATAGCTACCAAACAGAGTTTTGACATTTAGTCCTTGCAGTGTTTACACTCGGCAGACAGCGCAGGTGTAGAGATATAATTCTATAGGGTTATCTTTTATTAATAAAATCATGTTGAGCTTTTAGACTGAGAAAAGTACAGGCCCTAAATATTATCACCAGTCTCTACTAAATTGATAAGGTTTTAATTCATGTTGGCCAGCATGGCTAAAAGAACGACTAAACCCAAAACCATAGGTTCACTTGGAATCAGGTCCATACAGGATAAAACAATACATTTTAATTTACTTTTTTTCACAGCATCATGAAACAGCCAGTGGCTACATTACACTGCAGAATTGCCCTCTAAGGTCCCCGCTTCTGTCTTCTGTTTTTTAATCAACCTCCGTCCCTTTACTCTTACCTCTTATGCATTTGGCAAAGTCTTAAAAATAGGCCCCTAACCTGCTCTCCTGTTATCGATTACACAGCTTGTCTTTTCAGTTTCCTCACCTCTTGTGTCCAGGATGTGAATCATAACATTAAGTCTTTTTTTTAAAAACCTTTATTTATTTACTTCTGCTCTCCACCGCTCTCTGCCCTCACTCACACATTTTGTACTTCTCACCTGAATATATAAATCCTTTTTTCTTCCCCTACCTTTTGGGTCCCTGGATGCTGATCATCCCCATGTCCTCAGAGTGGTCTGTCAGCTGGCAGTGGAAGCCTTGGTCCTGAAGAACTGTTCTGATGTGGTTCCAGTTGTGTTCTGCTACACCGCCTCCAATGTCCAGGTAGTATGCATCACCTGGAGCAAAGGCAGGAAAGGAAAATAAATAAACAGTGATTAAGGGGAGTATGACAGAAAGAGATGGAGATGAGAGATGGAACATCAGACAAATACAACAACTGACAGAAGAAAAACAGCAAATAAGACACACTAAATTGATAGCTACATCAACAGAAGATAGAATGGTAGGTAGAAGAATAACATGCTGAATATAACAGATATACAGTATTAAGGTATACCGGGAGACAGATCAATAAATAGAACAGAACAAAAGAACAATGAGTCCAAAATAAGATACAACACAATGATATATCTGCAACAGATACAATACAACAGTTAAAGTGACAAAACACAACAGTGATGGAATGATAAAGAGAAGAATGGAAAAGAGAGATCGCAATAGATATATCAGTATAGCAGATAGATATGAAACACGCATGTGTTATCTTTGAATTATAATTATTGTTTTTTCAATGTTCATTTTTTTGTAACAAGGTTATCTTGACACATATGAATGAATGTGATTAGATGATAATGAGTCAGTGGTCATTTTGATATATATATATATATATATATATATATATATATATATATACACATCCTTTATTTCCTCCCTGTGGGTATAGCCTGAGGAAGACCTGTAATTGGTCGAAATGTCGCTAATAAAATTAAAGGGAGCTGTGCTACCAAAGTGTGTGTGTACTCCCTGAATTGCAATGAATCCTAAATTTCCCATAATGCAACCAAAAGCATCTTTCTGTTAGACCCTTCCTGCCTGGTTAAAGTCCACAAAACCCTCACCTCCTATATATTACCACGAGAGACATTATACAACGCTTTTTACAAGCTAAGTGCTTCCCATGGCTAGTAAAGTGACTTTCATTTGGAGTTCCTTTTAAGTGGTGGTAATACTGGGAGTACAACAATCCCACACAAAGAGGCTTAAACCTAAAAGATATACAGTATCTCTTACCAAATTCTTCAGAACTTGATGTCAGTTTATGAAAGGACATCACTATCCTGTTCAGCAGGGAAAGCAGTCGGTAGATGAAGTAGGAATGTGGGGAAAGTGTAGAAAGATAAGAGTATTTGGAGCTCTGCCCATTTTCACACCTACGCACCTGTCACTGCAGAAAGCAGGCACAGCTGTCAGTTAGCTGATTTTGAAAAGTTACAAAAAAATCCTTTAAGAGACTATATACTGGCATTTAGTATTAGTTGTATTTGAGATTTTGTGGAAGCGTGGACTGTTTTGATTAAATGTTGGCATCTTGTTTAGTCCTCCTATCCATGTATCTGCCCTCTTCATTCTGCGTCTTTTCTGCCATCTGTCTGTGTATGTGTGTGAATGTGAGTGTGAGTGTGTGTTTAAGTAAATGTGTGTGCATGTTCTTGCTGCAGCAGACTGACCTAGCTTCTTGTTGACATCAGCAGTAGACAGCCAATCAGCCGCCTTCTTGGCATCTGGTCCAGAGAGATAGAACTTTCCAAAGTAGAACATGTCAAAGACTGCCACACCGTGTCTACATGTGAGACATGTGAAACTCATTCTTAATCTGCATTTAACAAAAAACACAGACATCCAATTAATACAGACCTCATTTAAACAAAACATGGCATTTCTAAGAAGACTGTATATATTTGGAGCCAGATACTTTAAGGAAACATTCATCACAATGGGTATTGACATTAAGGTTGGTAATTCTCCCCTATGCATTTCATGCACCATAAACCTCACTGACTGTTCACTCATCACACTGAGTTGTTCATGATTGTTATTTGTTGTTATCATATTTCCCATGACAATATATGGTCCCTTTCATCATGGGAGCCTCCAAAGTGTTTTGGCCCATAGTTGTTTGACAAAACAGAAAGTTGCATTCATTTAATAACATTGTTCTGCTGAATAACAACCATGTTCACACGCACGCGCACGCGCACGCACACACACACACACACACACACACACACACACACACTTGGTACTTGACTTCCTAACAAACAGTTATGTATTTACACATCGAGCAGAAACACAGCGTTGTGCACCTGAGGAATGGTAGCCCAGTATTCACTCTCCTTTTAACTCTGTTTTGGTTTCCGCCATCTCCTAAAAGGAATTACCTTGCTCTTTAGCAGCTTAATGCTCCACTATGTTCACCAGCTAGTCATTAACTCTAAACTACTCTGCCATATGTTTCTGGGCAAGTAGCATACAGTGGGTTTATCAGAGCTTTTTTGCTGAAAGACAGATGCAACTTGAAACAAGGTTGATGTCACAATACAACTTTATTATCAGTTTACACTGAAATTCATTGTGCGTTCCAGAGCAGCTCTGCTCAACAAAAGAAAAGTACACACAAAGTTAGACAACAGTGATGAGACTAAGCCATACAGTTAAGTTGATCCCAAACAATGAGCTGAAAGACACTAAAATGCTCCGTAGAGCTGAGAGGAACTCTCGAGTATGTTAATAATTCTTTGCAGTTTCATCACTAAAAGTAAACCCCTTTCACATTACACACAGTCATCTGATCCACTGTTATTTAAAAACAACAATGATGTTGATGATGAAGTGCAACTCTTCACCCAGTATAATACAACATGATGGGCAACAAGTTAACTGGCCTAGCCTACATATCAAATATTAATCTAAAATGGTAGGAAGTGATGGCCAAACTCTTTTTTTAGCACAAACTGTCACAAATATGGTACACTTGTTAATTCTTTATTTCTGACCAGTGTTAAAATAAGATATCCCGGCACTCCCCATCATCCTTGTTAAAATTGACAGTCGCCCACAGTTAGTAGGTATGTTCTGCTATGCTCTCCTCCTAGCAGGCAACCAGCAGTCTCTTGCCAAACCTTCCCACACCAAGCTATATTTACCATCCATGCAACCGAGATGGAGAAAACGTGTGAGCAGCAGTTTCAGAGATGGCCTGTTTGTGCTCAGAAATAATCTTGTATTGCTTCCTAAAAGTAGACAGTCTCATTATTTTCACAGGGAAAACGTCCTTGGCTGCTCAAACTCCTTAAGCACCTCTTAGCCATAATACATGGCGTTGTGATTAGGAGCAAGCGCTAGTATCGTGAACAAAAGCTCATTTAAAAATAATAATGTTATTTCTTCTTCACTCTGCCACCCCTTTATTCATCTGAGGCTCTCCAACAGTAGGACGGCTAGTTGCTAGGTGATGGCCCTCGACGAGTGATTAGCAGGGGTCTAATGAGCTTGCAGCCGAGGGTTGGACCGACCCAGTCTCACAGGGACTGTGCTCTCCTTCGAGCTACAGTCTGTCTACCTGAGAGCAGCTATTTGTGTCGTTTCAGTAAAATCTGCTGCCATAATTATCCCAAACATAACATGATAAAACCTGATCCTGCACTTGTTATACAAATTAAAGTATCTGTGTGCATTATGTGCTGGTGGGAGAAAGCTGTAATAGTAAGGAATTAAGTTTTAATGGAACAGAGTTGTACAACAGGATACTACATCTGCCACAGCTGCCTGAAAATAACACTGCATGATGATACAATTTATTGAGCCTTACATGTTTTATATTAGATAAAGGATGTTATTTTAAAGTGATATCCATAATGAAAATGACTTAGTGAAAGTTAAAAGCTAGTTAAACATTTAAAAGTGAACTATTATGCTTTTCCGTATTTCCTGTCATAACATTAATGTTATAATGTCGGATTTTCATGTTAAACGTGGCCAGAGCTTCAAATAATGAGATAAACATATTTCAGAGAAATCCTCATGAGCTAAAGCGTTCAGATTTCCAACGGTTCTGACGCTCTGGTTTCAACAGTTTTTTCTACTCTTGGCTCTGTGTCACGTAACACCAAGCCATCCTTCTCTGGCATTCCCTGATTGGTCATCTGCTTCAGGTAGGCAGGACTGTAGTGTTTGTTTGTTTTTTAAGCTACTGCGGTGTTAACATTGTCGCATGTAGCTACATGCTAACGGCAGTGAAAGATGTAATCTTGTTAATTTTTCCCCAATTTCGGGTCGCACTACTGTTGAAACATGTCCGGTTATGTAGTATTTGATTCAGAAGCCTTTATCTGAGATTTTTGACGGTAGAAAGTGCTGATTACTGTGCACTGCTAACTAACTTATAGTGACTGCATGCTAACGCCAGGGAAATCAGTAATCGTGGCTGCCAATGTTGATGTAGTCTATGGTTCAGAGAACTTTATCTGTGATTTGTGACGTTAGAAAGTGCTGCTTATTCTATAACTGCGCACTGCTAAATATAGTAGCTGCATGCTAACACTAGGGAATCCTGTAATCTTGGCTGCCAATGTTGTTTATTTCTCCCCAATTTCAGGTCACACTGCAGCTGAAATGTGTCTGGTTGTGTCATATTTGGTTTATAAGCCTTTAGTGGTGTTTTTCACGGTACATAGTCCTGCTGTATACTCCGTTGAAGCCGGACACCAACTGTACGGCGAAAATAACGGGAGCGAGATGCGGACTGCTGACCAAACAGAGCAGTCTGGGCTTTTTCGGGAGGAGGGCTTAAAGAGACAGGCGCTCTAACAGAGCGTCTCAGACAGAGGGTGAATACAGGTGCAGCAGCCATGGTCAGTATGAGAAAAATAAAGTGTTTTTGGAACATTAAAGAATGTAAACATGTTCTAGTACAAACACAAAATACAAGTATGAACCTAAAAATGTTATATAATAGCTCACCTTTAAGGCTGCAAAATTCCAAATTCCAAGCAGTATAATAATATTTGTGAGGAGAAATCATCAAACAGCACCAGGATGTGCAGATCAAGAGGGCGAATGTGATAAAAGTGCTTTTCTGGAGAGTTGATGCAGATAGGGGCGTACATGCTGCTGATGTGTGGTCTTTAGGAAGAAATGTGCAAATGTGTAAAGTAATGCTCATGGTTTTTGTTTTTTTAATAATTTTCATCAAACAATACCTTGATCTTTTTTTGAAAAAAGCAAAAGATTAGTTTAAACTGATTTTAGCTGTTGATTATGCATGGTAATTCCCTTCAAGTATTGAAGTATTTGCATTACAAAATTTATTTTTTTAAATCAGATTTTCAGATATTTGTGTTATAGTTTTTTTTCATTCTATTTCCCACTTTTTCGTGATCAAAATAATAAATCAGATCAAAACAAACCAAACAAGTACACAAGTAAATGTTTCTTCATACACATTCATTATGAGGACACAAGCTACTAAAAACAATCTTCATGTCTTTGCTCATTCTGTACAACATCTTAAAAAAAATGCCCTTTCAGGAAATTTCTGCATTAAAGGTGTCAGAGAAGCTAAATAAAAGATGCTGTAAAAAAGCAGTAGGTATGATCTACAAACTACATTGACAACATTGCTAATGCAATTTGTGTGACAGTAATCTGTTCTGAAAGAATGCCTGCACGTGTGAGCGGGGGTAGAAATTGCAACAGCTAAAAGGTAAATGAAGTCTGAAACAGGAAAGCAAGGCTAAGTGGGTCATTAATGCATAAAATATGGTGACGGAGCCCATTACCTATTAAGAGTTTGTGTCGGGCTTAGGGGAGAAAGGAAGCTGAAAGACATCCGAGACCAGGCTACCGAAGCTAAGTGCATCATTTATAGTCATGTTGGCAAGGATTGCATTAATACGCTGCTGCTGGGGATAAGTTACACTGCTAACTGCAGTCTGCCTGAGCCTGAATCAGCTTTTTACCTCCAGATCTGAGCAGAAAAGATATGAGGAGACAGAGAGAGGGAGACAGGGAGATAAACATACTGTAAGTACTGAGAGAGATGGTGTCAGAGTATCACCAGTACTTCAAGACAAGCTTGGCAAAATATTCAATGACAGACATGAAAGCACACACAGTTTGTTCTACATTCCTATTTGATTTGTAGCATCAGCAACTCAATTCTCAACTCAATTCTATGTCTACTCCGCACATTCATGCACGCATAGATGTTGATGCCTGCCCAGCCTGGGGTTTCAGCGGCATTGTTTATATATTGATTTCGCCACATTAGTGTCTCAATTATCCAATCAGATGCTGCTGTTATAGAGGTCAGCAGAGAAAAATAAACAGCAGCTCTCACACAACCACTCTTTTTCTCTCACATATAATACAGATTGGAACAAGAACAAAGACCATGGCAACCACAGGAAGAAAGAGAGGGCGAAGCAGATATTAAGTATGAATAGTATAAATAGAAGAGGAAATTGTGTTGGGGGAGGCTGTAAAAAAGAGAGAATACCAGATGAGAGACATACTAGTGAAGGCCGTGGGTGGATGCATGACAAAAAATGAAGCAGAAGAAGTGAGTCATACAAC
Organism: Sander lucioperca; assembly: GCF_008315115.2. Classification (NCBI taxonomy): domain Eukaryota; kingdom Metazoa; phylum Chordata; class Actinopteri; order Perciformes; family Percidae; genus Sander; species Sander lucioperca. The sequence goes on along the minus strand of NC_050173.1, from coordinate 11,221,045 downwards.
CTCTAAAAATATAGGAAGTGATCAAAGATGACTGGTCAGGTTGTATGGCAGTAGAGATGCTCCTGTGACTTAGAGAGGCAAACTGGTTTCATCTTTGTTAGGAAACCTTGTCAATATGGGTCCAGAAGGTTTCCCACTCAACTATGTTCGAGCTAAAAGGTGTCTGTCACACATCCTACAGTGTTTCACAGAATGTAAAAGCCCTTCTTACCTATCTGAAAGGGCTTGATTGGAGCCAAGGTATGCTTAATGTTTGACAGAAACATTGCTGTAACAGATGGAGGGAAAATAGAAATCAATATGGTTTCGTAACATCTCAGGGAGAGGCGCCAGGATAGGAGAATAATTTTGCTTTTATTTGACTAATCATACTTTACTTGTTTAATAAAGACACAAACACTGTATACTGTGGTTATGTGTATATTCAGGATGGCAAAAAACAAACAAGAAAATAGCCTTTGTGGAGTTATTATGTCTGTTTAGTATAAAATGTTATAAAATAAAGGAATCATCTGTTCATGGTTCTTTTCATTCCTGTTATTTATTCTTAATAAAGTTAAAGTTGATAGATGTAAAGAGGAGAAAAACAAAAAACAATTGCTTGGCTATTTGGACCTGTGGTGCCTCGACTTAAATGGCACATCAAACCACAGTTGAAAGGACAGTGACTAACTCACACAAGAGAGACACACATTGGGGTTGTTTCCTTGAACTCCTACCTGATGGAAAGGGTCCTTCCTCATGTTTCGGCTGGCCAGCGGCTCATCAAAGGGGAACACCACAGAGTAGTTTTTAGCATACGACTCATGGCTCCTCTGTCTGAACAAACGTGTGTTGTCTGTCAGTGAGTTATGGAAACGCCTGAGACAGCAGGGAGAGGAATTCAAGAGATTAATGCTCATTAAAAGTCACAATCATTCAGACTTCATTAAAACTTTATTATTGGCCTTTGAATAAATGCCAAACGGAAACTCAAAACGATGTTCTGCTTTTTAGAGCGGCGGCACTATACCTTTGATCAAATTCACCACTCAAATACTTTTGTGTTTTATTACAGTATTAATGTGATGTACCTGATGTCGTAACCATACATATCCTTTTCAGGGCGACCATGTATGATCCAGTGAGCCAGCTCTCTACCACAACCACCTCCCAGCATCATGCCTGACAAAAACACACATCCAACACACAGAAAAAGAGAAAGGATAACGCAGAAATTGTTACGACATAATCACATTCGCGTCCAACTACTGCTAAACAATTAAAGTCCAGTGTGACAAAAGATGTCACACTGGACTTCTGATATTTTATAAATGGAATGTTTAATGTTTCAGGGATTAAAAAAAAAGAAAAGAAATTGAAACGATGAATGAAAATGATTGTTAGTTGCAGAACAAACACTGTTTGTAACCAATTGTCACAGATTTCTGGGTCCGTTGCACAGGTGCACTAGTTGGGAAATGAGAGGATGGAATTTGAACAAAAAACAGGACCTCTCTCCCCTTCTCGCTCCCCGATAGTCTGTCTGGAATTTGAGTATGTCTCATTATTTGGAGAAGAGAAGAGTTTCGGTCCTCTGCAACAGTCTTTATATGTTATATGACCGTAGAGTCATGAGAGTACAGAGGACTGTTTCCTTTGTTCCATCATTTGACCCTTGCTCACAGCTGCCCCTGAGCAATCTGACCTCATCAACTGCACCCAACGGCTGCAGCATTCTATTTTTATTTTTTTTAACCCTACCAACAAAAAAACACTGACAATTCAATTTTGTATCCATCCGGTCCCAAACCTGCTGGGACAATAAGCTGCCCCCTTTCAGCAACCCCCTTCTTGTGTTGTGTTGCTGCTAATTTGCATACATCCTGTGTGTGTGTTGTGTGTGCTGTTACGGGCGGCTAAGCCAACCGGGCTTGTTAAACAACAAAACACCACTGCTAAAGGTTAACTCAGCCGCTAACACTAATCCCCCTGTCTCCTTGTCCCTACGTCCCCTAATTCTAAAGGGGTTGTGTGCGGTGTCAAGCTCAACTTAACCAAAGCTGCATGGTGTCACGGTCGGAAAATGGCTGTTGGCCCCAGTACCCTCTTGTAGTCGACAGCAAACAGCTTCCTCATGAGCTGTTCCAGCTTCGTCTCACACTGGGGTTGGCCAGCCCCAGCATTTCCTCATTGTGTTCGTTCAGGTTGTTTTAAAAAGGTGTATTTACATTCGCCCTCATGTCACATGTCAGTATTTTCCTATCATTTCACTTCTCAAAAAGACATTAAACTGATATCATATCAACAAACAGCTACTCAAAAGACGAGGCCGTAACAGTGCGTATACACACTCTTGCATGTGTTGCGAGCACAACATCAACATGCAGCAGCGCGATCAGTGTGTCCTTGCAATCCTTCCTTCATCCCTCCATCTCTCACAGCGTGCCCTCTCTCCTCCAATCTCTCACAACTTCACTCATCTGCAGACACTGTCACTCCGGGCCAAGCCTGGGTGGATGTTTGAATGGCGGGATGGATGGATGGAGAGATGGATGGATGGATGGATGGATGGATGGATGGGAGCAGGGGTAGGGAGATAGACAGAGGAGGGTGGTAGGGGGATGATGGAGTTCTCCCAAGACGATGCGGAGACAACCAACAAGGCGAGGTGGAAATGATAAATGTCACCCAAGATAACTACACTGATGTGTGAGCATGTGAACCCTTATGCTCGTGCTCCCACTCATCTTATCATCCCTCCTCTGTGCCTTTGTACTTCCCCTCGCCTTCCCCGATATCGGTATCTCGCTCTATTATTGTTCGTTTGTGCTGTGCAAACATTTGTTCCTTTCTATGTCATTATCTATCACTCTCGCTCCTCTCTTATGTATTGCTCTCAGATTCTTTTTAAATAGTTCCCCTCTCCCTTTTTATTGATATTTACTGTGATTCAAAAAGCATGTTGATTTTCAGGTAAAGACAGTTCTTTAGAATTCTAGGTTACATTTAAAGGAAGCTCTCTACTGGACTCTATGGGTAATTCTCTCCTCCAATTCCGAGCACACAATGTAAAAATAATTCCAAAACTATAAATCCTATCTTGTGTTGACTTCGGGTCACATTGACCCATTTTAAATTTTTGTTTTATATCAGAAAATATGGGATGTAGAAATAAGCGCTGAAAATGTGTAGAAGAAAAATTTTAAATTTTAAAACGTTGGAAAAAGCAAAAACAAACTGTTTTTTTCAAGGTTGAAGGGAAGACAACACAAGGGTTATTTAGGACATTCTGTTATTCATTTAGAAGATTTTACCCACCACACAAAATAAACAGCTCCCTCTACCCTCCTCCTAAACCCGTCCCTACAACCTAATAACTCAAATAATTATTCACTTCTTACACTGCACTGTAACTTTAATTCTTGTAGTTCTATCTTATTCTATTTTAGCCTGTTTTATTTTCATGACTGATTTTCATGTTTTTAAATGTTCTATAGAAATAAAGTTACCTTGCCTTGCCTTACAAACTCGTAATTTACGTAATTCAGTTGGTACACTAAAACGTACCAAGTTTGGCACCCAACCATACTGGGTAGAAACACGGCCTAATCTTGCAGGGGTCAAAGTACAGGCAAAAGACACCCGACACACACACACATCAATTTTCACCAGTCCTGGGTCGTTCCAGTGAGCACAGAGCCTGAAAAGGAGCCTGACATGTACAAGAGATATTAACGTATTAACCGTATTAACGAACAGGGCGTAGACTACGACGTTGCATACATGAGTTCCCGATGCTCACCTTACCCACAGCGGGAGGGTCTCTTCCAGCCTGCCTGTAGGCTGCAGAGATGCACTGACAAAGCCATCCCGCAAGGTGCTTTTTGGACAGGGCTCTCCCGAGCACACAATCTCCGAAGCACACAAACAGCTGTTCAGTGCATCTGATGGAGGCCATGCATTCCACATAACATGCTAACGCATGAGCTCGGCAAAGCAGATGCAATTTTGCTTCCCTGACCCCGCATGGGGTGGACGACAAAAAGCATCTAACTCTTGACCTGAAAGAACTCCTCAAATTCTTGGGAACAAAGAAGGGATTCAGTCTGAGAGCAACAAACAACCGGTGTGCACTGACAGGGCAGTCAGTCACACACCCTCTTAGCTGAGGTCAGTGCAAGCAGCAAACCTGCCTTGAATGGCAACGCCTTAAGAGAGGAGCGCTCCAGAGGCTCAAGGGGATCACTCCCCAAGGCCTCAAGCACCAATGGCAGTCCCCATTGCGGAGAAGAGACACAGACCCTGTTGGGAAGACAGACACCTCCTGCTTCCGTAATAGGTCCTGCAACTGAAGAGATAGCTGTAAGAAATTCTAAAAGAACGATCGTGATCGTTTGATTTCTGAGGAGGAAGGAGAAAGGCTTGGGTCCAATTGAAAGTTAAGCAAAAGGTTTAATAAACAACATGATGAAAAATGACATGACAAAAGCAAATGTTACACTGCAGCTGACAGTGGACTGAAAACATGCATCTCCGTTCTGGAGTCACATCAATCAGTCATGTGACAATGACAAAACAATACACTGCAAGCAGCGGACATACAGACATGCTTCCTTGTGAGGTCACAGTCTCCAGTCCGAACAATACAAAACAATACATCAATAAAACACTGCCAGCAGTGGACTGCAAAACATGCCTCCCCTTCGGGAGAACATCAAGACAGTCCTGAATCCTTCCCAGGATCACCCATTTATTCCCTACACCTGGGTGGTTCCTCAAATTAAATCCCTCCGTATTGGTCAGATATCTTCAAAAGAAAAGGTGTTCCTAATCCATGTGTCTTGTGGCCACACCCGGCCACAGGATTTTACCAAGTCAGTGTCAATTGTTTCCAAACTACAGGAATACTCATTCTTTGTCTGGCCCAACAGGGGATGGCTCTCAAAGTTGATTAAACAATAGGTCTTCTAGAGCTTCTACCTTTATGCTAAATAACAGACGTGATTAATTCAATTCTTTAGAAGTTAGGGTTGGGGTGAGGATTAGGCTTAATCAGCATTGAAACAATCATTTTCAGCTTAGTTTCAGTGTCACTCAGTCTCACAGCAATTTACATTAAATAAGTTACATTTTTGACCTAAAAGTATATTGCTCTAAAATATCACCAATGTTTTAACTTTTTAACTTCAACATAGCCCAGTCTCAGTGACCTGTCCATCCATTCTGTTAACACACAGTTGCTTCGCCACTCACTGTAAAACTGTGTTAAGGGACGAGCGGGCAGCTGCGGGGCGGCAGCTAAAAAGCTGGGATATCCTTTCTCAGCCCTCTCCGCCGCCTGTCCCTCCATAAAAAGTAGACTGGCCCATATGGGGGGGCGACATGGAAAGGGCGTTTGTAAAAGATGCAGCAGCTGACATCATGTCACTGTGATTAATCCCTCTCTTGTGAGGAGACCTGTTAGGGAGAAATAGGCACATGTGAGCCCCCTCCACTCTGAGTTAAGCCAGTGAAAGTTATATTATTTCCTGTTGGAGAATAATGCAACCAGACTTCTCACAGCTCACACAGAGGGACAGTTGTGCGCGCCGCTCTACATGGAAGCGACAGCCACAACAGGGTTAGTTATGTTACTCAAAGCCGCTATACTAGGTGAGATGTGTTTTCTAACAAACATCCTGCCGAGCATAGCGTTCACGAATGGACACAGCACAGCACCCTGCTATGATTGCTTACACCAGCGGGAGAAAAACAGTGAGTCCCTGCCACACATGACGAGGGCCAAAGATGGCCAGAGACATCACACATCGCGGCTGCAAGACCCTGAATCAGATCTGATCAGCGGTCCAAAACGCCAAACATACCAAGATTATTAGCAGCTGCAGCCAGTTGCACTCTTATCTGTCTCTCTATCACGCGGCAAAGGTAGGTTAGGTCAGGCACATCCTGATTGGTCGGCTACGTTTATGCAAAGTTCAGTGGGTCAATGCGTGGTCGAGATTGGAGGAGAGTATAACCATAGAGACAGAGTGCATTTAATTCCCACCCATGTCGGAGCGAAAAAGAACTCTCCGCTCTCCATTGAATTGTATTGCGTAAAGGTGCCTTCTTGTCATTTCCGTCTGCTAGCAAACAACAGAAAAATGCCTAAAAGCTGCTGTGTGGTGATATTCAATACTAGAAATGTAAAGAACCCATAACTTAAGTTTTTATAAGCTGCCGAACCGAAAAACTGAGCTTTTATGAAGACAACAGTGGATACAGACGTGAGGAATTAGTAGGAAGAATGGGGAGACTGTGGGATCCTGACATCACCACATAGCAGCTTTTATGCATTTTTCTGTTATTTGCTAGCAGACTAAATTGACGTGAAGGCACCTTCACACCTTCAAGTCCATGGAGTTGTTTTCAGGGTGCGAACTACTGGGGAGCTAAGGGGAGCTCGGTTCCCCTTAATAAGACACGGGCTCCCCTGAAAACGTGATTTGTGAAATATTTGGGTGGGGGGGTTCTCTAAAAATATTAACAGTGTGTCATTTTGACGTGCAATTTCAGTTTTGTGTAATGTGATCATCGTGGATTGTTATGTGTAAAATTGCAAAAATATCATTGACGGCAATTTAAACCTAATTCACTAAAGGTGCTATTCTTGTCATGAGCATCAAGGCGTGGCGGCACTGCGGTGCAAATTCAACTCATGTTTAGTACATGTTAACACAAAGATTCGTAGAAAAAATATAAATGTTGGAGGCCATTAATCGGCGCGCAAAGTCCTTTAAATCTATTCTGCAGTTAGCATCATATAGCCATGGCAAAAAGAAAACAAGGCAGTTTAATTCATTTTGGTTTTACTAAGAAATTGTGTAGTGATGACGTTAATAGCACGACTGATTCACCTGCTGCAAGCAAGAAGAAACAGGGTGCAACGCAAGAAGAAGCTGAAGAAATAATGTCCTCTCTGGCTGAAGATGGAGGTGCTAACAGCTCGTCAGAGGCCGGTCACGATCCTAACCCCTCTTGTTCCTCTCTCCCGTTAAATTGGAACAGCCAGCAGTGGAGAGACTGGAAGAGCCGATATACATGGCTGTTTGTTAACCCTTGTGTCGTCTTTACCCTTAAGAGAGATTGGCACACTTGGCCATTGGCTGCATCCTTTGTTTTCAGGCTGGAGGCAATTCCAGGTGCAACTCCCAATACACTTTTGTTTGCAGAGTAAAGTTGAAGCTTAAATGGAACATGTTGTTTCCCCTGCAGGGAGATCACAAACTAAAACCTAAGTGTTGCTCCTCCAAAAGGCCTCAGGCAATACTGCCCTACAAAACAAAAAGGCAGTAACTGCATTTTTGGTCAAAAATGAGTTATTATCATTTTCATGACATTCAAGGCATCCTTTGTTATGTGACAAAACATCTTATCTCAAATGTGTGTCGTTTTGGAGAAAAATGGTCGTTTGTACAGTAACTGCAAAAAGCCCTAGTGAAACAAAGCACGAGTACAGTAACTGCAAAATAGGGGTAAAATATCAAATTAAATATGAGGATTGATATGTACAAAGAATAAGCTAATATAAAGTAACAAAAACAGCCACATGTCCAATAATCTACCTACAACTACTTAGCTGGATGACAGGATAACTTTAAAGTCATTTTTCTCAGTTCTGCACTCTGCGTAGTTACTGCCTTTTTGCTTTGTAGGGCAGAATAGTGTAACTACAGTCTGCACACAGTGGACACACAGCACTTTGTTCAAATGCTAACACGCTGCTGGTAAAACGGTTAAGGATGGAAGCTTGGGGTGCGTCGCTTAGGCCTAATTGAACGGAGGAATTATGGTATTCTTCAGTAGCCTGAGTAACTTTTGTAATGGCAAAAATTACATTTAAGCATGAATCTTAATATTCTTGTTCTATTTCTTTCTCTGTTTCTCTCACAATGCTGAAAGGGAGTTTATCTCATTCCCACATGTAGATTGCGTACACGAAGTCTGGGACGAATGCGTACAGCCTTTGTTTAGACCGATAAAGGTACAAGGTCACAGTAAACTATCTCTATGTGCAGATTCAGTTCTCCCATGCCAGTGGAGATGTAACCAGGGGGTGAAAGTTGTACAGGAGGGAGAGACGAAGTGGCTCCACTGTGTCCCTTGTGCTTTAGATTACCACACTTTAACCGTTGTTCATGTGAAATCTCAAAGACAGCCTGATGCTTTGTTTATAGACTATGTGGGTGGCTGCTTGCTGTTTGACCTATCAATTCCTGTCGATAAAGTATAATAGGGTAAATCCTGTATATTGCATACACTTGTAGCTGTTATGTATCTTTGTAAGTCAATGTAAGTCGCAAGCGCACAAAAAGTGGGCTCCCCCAAAGGCCACGGTATAGTTTGAACACTGGTTGTTTTCCCCTCTGGTGGGCGTGGCTTTCAGAGAGTATGACGCAATGCGCTTTGTCTCTATAGACAATGAAATTGATTAATGGGGTTGAATAACCAGGTTTCTGAAGTAGTAACTGTGTGCAGCATGGCATGTGCAAACAGCAAACCTATACTTCATGTGTAGACAGCTGTGGGATGCATATAGATACACAGGATTTGGTTTGACTTGTTTCTCCTTGGCAAGAGCAGACAAACCTGCTACCTATTTTAATCCACTGATTGAGTAGTAATAAAGTCACAGTATACAGTTACAGTAACGTAGCATAACATTTGGTGCACAGCACGTATGGATTCACTTTGATTAGTTTTTAGACCCCTAAGTTTTACAGTATCCTGTGAACTACTAAAATATTTTTTTTTAAATGAATTGACAGAAATTGAGACAATGTTTGATTATACATTAAAGTGAAATAAGGATTATTCTGATTGTCATTATTATGAAAGTTTATGAATGAAACAATTACTATGCAAAAGGAGTCACCCCTTGTTGTGTTTCCATTTGTCAATTTTTGAGTCAACGAGAGAGAGAGAGAGAGAGAGAGAGAGAGAGAGAGAGAGAGAGAGAGAGAGAGGAGCTTTTGGCAGAAAAGCCATTGCACTTTGATTGCTTGCTTTACATCATGTCTTGTAACTCAACCATCAACCACATCAAGGAAAACTCGACAAATATATTAGGACATACGAAGGAAAAGCAACACTCCTAATCACAGACAGAAAACAAATACATGAAATCAGATCATCACAAATGCTTATGAAGACCGACAAATGTAATATAAGTTTAGAGTAACTTATTCATCGTAATTTAAATCCATGAGGGACATCAGAATTACAACATCAGTTACTTGCATTGCAACCATTTGCTGACAAATTGTCAAAACATTAAGGATCCCAGTGATGCTACAGGTTATTAAAGGCTGTGTTTTAATATGGCTTTTACAGACTTACAGATGTAGCACAGGAAAGTAGCTGGTTCCCCTCCAAAAAGTAGCAGCACTCTACAAAAAACTGGACGAATGCTGAAAATCAGGTGAACCAAAGTTAGACTACACTGCCAACATCTCAACATTCTGCAGTGATTTTACGCAAATATTTCCCAAAATTACTTGTTTATTTTAAAGTATGTTGTCAAAAGTAGAGACGATATATGATAAATCATCACAAGCATACATTGAAACAAAAATGCTGTTGACATCAACCATACAAACAGTATATACTCATCACATTAAAAAATGTCTGAATAAAAGAAAAGTGTAAGGATGGATTGACATTTGGTATTAAAACACCAATTGTTTTAGAGTCTTCACAAACAAAAAGTTAACACTGTCCTTTATATTGTTTCCCTCCAAAAAAAAATCCTTTTGTGCCATACACTTGCTGACATGCTTTGAAAAGTCATGTTTACATGACACTGCACATCCAGATTGGACTCAAATAACATCTGAGAAACTTTCGCTTCTCTGATAGGGGGCTGTCAGCATGTCGGGTGCCGGTGCAGCCCCTTTCAGGGTCTTGTGGGAACCCCTCCAATCAGTGTGTGCAATGTCATCGTCCCACAGAGTTGACGTCTCCGTGTCGCTCACCCACTGGGGATCACCGGCGTAGTGACAGGGCTGGACCAAAAGGGGGCGTGTACTGTAGGCTTGTAAGTTTCTGATGGGGAAATGGGACGTGTAGTCCTCATTGCAGAGAGAGAACAGTGATAGAAATGACATAGATTAGATTTGATTCATTTAAGACATTAACAAATATTTAACTCCTAATAATGTATGGAAAACTGCATCACAGATTTTGTCCGCTACAATACTACTATGTACTGGGCAGTATGAAATAGTTAGTAAAAGACATCTCAGCAATTTTTTCCAAGACTCTTAAGGTCCATCCCTTTACTATAATGCCAAAAGAAAACCTCTGCAACAGAGAAGGATGCTTTATGTCATTACTATTCCCAATACTCTTAAGAAACATGTACTACAGAAGTTAGGAGATATCATCAGGTGGTTTGTGCAAATTATTTTACCCATGTGTTCCACCCCTGTGCTGTTTTTAGAGACAGCAAATATTAATTTCTATCAGATCTAAATCCTGTAGAAGCTGCAATTTAATCTTCCCAACTACACGTCTGGGTTCACATTTTAGCTGGTTAGTCATCACTTAATCTACCACAGTCTTTCCAAAACACCCAGTATGTTCCCTTGCCTGAATTTTCTTTTTTTGTGTGTCATTTTAACCAGATTCAGTAGAATGTGTTTGTGTTTCATGGCCTTAATGCTGCTTGAGATGCATTTCCACCCTGCCTAAAAGTATCTGGAGCGAACAGTTTGGATGTGACCATGGCTAACAGTTGGTGACAGTAGCTGTGGCTCACAAGCCATGCTGTTTTGTCAGCATGTGAGAAACCTGGCCAGCCAGCAACAAAGCACTGAACCTCTCCCTCACCTTTACCTTCTCTTTCTTATCTATCTCTCTGCCTGTTTGTATATCTATATCTGTTATATATCCACTACTCTATAATGATTTAACTTCAGCTTCTAGAAACACACTCATGTGTAGGCTACATTGTACTTGGATAGATGGACTATAATGAATAATAAATGTTCTGGGTGAAATCATAAGAAAACCCTCACATCCTGCTGTAAAACAAGTGTGGTGCTGTCCATGGTGCTGAAACAAGAAACTCATGTAGCAATTTGCTTCTCAGCCCAAGCATCTATCCATCCCTCTATATATCTATCTATCTATCTATCTATCTATCTATCTATCTATCTATCTATCTATTTTCTAACAAGCAGAACAACCAACTTCTCAATTGCCTGCATGACTCAACAAGCAGATGTATCCGTAAAACCAATGTAAAAATCCAACATAAGCATGAGTGAAATAGAGCAGAAGAGAAAACCTTGTTTCTTACAGTAAAGTGAATATTCTTACTTTCAGAGATAAGAGGAATCTCCGGGTCACATCTAGGGTAGTGGTGGCTCCTTGGAGCTCAGGTATCGACCTCTGCTGGTTGTAGTTTGTCTCGACCTCAGTCACTGAATAATGAGACCAATAGCAAAAAAGCGCCCAAACTTGAGTCCAAATTAACCCATCCACCCAGTTCCATCGACCGCTTGTCTGGAGTTGTTTGAACAGTAAAGACTGCTTTACCAACGCCGCCCGCAAAATAACACACTCCTACGCAAACATCATCATCAGCCTCAGCAGCATGTGTGTTGGAGGAGGAGACGGGGTAATGGAAAATCTCGACATCTCCATTTCAACAATCAGTTTTCCACCGTCCGAGGAGGTCGAGGTCAGATATTGTTGTGGTGCTGCTCCGGGTTCCGCGGCCAATCGACGCGGGGTTTTTCCCCTCCTCCTTCCCTTTCTATCCTCTCTATCAATTAATCTATCTCCTCTCTTCCTCCAGTGGGTTTCTCTCTCGGCGCCCCATGTTTGGCGTAAAGCAAGCCGGTCAGTCGCTCTCTGGCTACAAAGTGTTTGCCGCTGGCTGGTTCCAGGGAATATAGGCTCCAGCTGTATATTTGATGCACGGTGGCTGCAGGATTTCCGTAGGTTATATTTGCTAAATCCTGCAGAGCGACGTCCGGGGCTGAGCGGAGACGAGTCAAATGCGCTTCGAATAAGAGGTGCCTGCAGACCCAGTGAGTGAATGCAACCCGGAGTCTGCAGCCTGAGAGATGGCGCTTTGGGCTATAGAGAGAATAGACAGGGGGGACAAATGCTGGATGAACTTCCTTTTGACTTCCAAGAAGTCAGTCAGTGTGCGTTTGGTGGGACTTAAATGCATGCAAGGGTGCTGGATTTTTAGTAGATGGATGTAGCTGGACATTTTCATTACACCAAAAACTAATTTCATAAGAGCTCTAAGCTACAGTATACAGACTACCACAAATACATCTACACTGAATATAATGACTTCACCATCGAGATCACTATGTTCTAACAGTACACTGGAAACGAGAGGCTGGTGCAGCATTTAGAGAGGATTCATTAAGCTTACAAACTTAGATTTGCAGCAGTTCATCGCCCAAGCTATATGCATATGTGACAGCCAACTCTATGAAGATAATTAAAATATTACACCTGTCCTCTGCCCAAGGTTCAGCCAAGGTGGAAAAACAAACTGTACTTCTGTCTGGAACAAAATGTTCGTTAAATCCATTAGGATGACAGACACAACTGTCCTGAACTGAAGGATCATTTCTCTCTTTTAGTACCTCCCTCTGTCTTTTGTCCTTTCACTCTGTCTCTGTTTCAGGACATATAAGGAATCCATTCATGGCTGTAAGTGTCTTTCCTCTAGCTCCCTTTAATGTGATCCATGTGCCTTTCTTTGTGCCATAGTATTTCCCTCTTGTCAACCTCTGAATACAACTGTTTCCCCATCCCTCTCTCTTTTCTCCTTTCTGACTCTTCATCTATCGTTACCTCTAATGACCCAATCTACCCCGACAACCTCTCGCAAGTTTCATGTAAGAGAAATGAGAAGCAGGGTGCGAACTATGGGGGAGCTAAGGGGAGCTCGGCTATGGGGTGCCGTTTGTAAAGCGGCTCACGCTGAAAATAACAGCAACATTTTGTCACATTTAGCTTCAAACAATGTTTAAAAAACTGGTATGAATTTTTGAGGGTCACTTTTTTGCACATTTACAACAATATTTGTCAACTTAGAGATATTTTAAATAGTTAAATCCAAATATTAAATGTTACACCTAAATGTTAAATCTAAATGCTAAATCTAACTCTAAATGTTAAATCTAAGTCTAAATATTAAATTTAAATCTAAATCTAAATGTTAAATCTAAATGTTAAATCTAAATCTAAATGCTAAATCTAAATCGAATTGTTAAATCTAAATATTAAATCTAAATCTAAATGTTAAATCTAAATCTAAATGCTAAATCTAAATCTAATTGTTAAATCTAAATATTAAATCTAAATATAAATCTAAATGTTAAATCTAAATCTAAATGTTGAATCTAAATGTTAAATGTTAAATCTAAATGTTTCGGGTGAAACTAAATATTTAACTAATATGCAAATTCAAAATGCCAGTAACCGGAAGTACCAAAATAATAGCTTGAGGAGGTCAGTGTGTGTTTATAGTGTCAAATAACGAATAAAAACCATCTCATCCGGGGAAATGGACTCTTGGACATGGATTATCGTGATAATAACTACCTAAAATAATAAACACGTTTGGAGAAACTGTATTTGAAGAGTACTTTGAGTTTTTAGTGTCACTTTTATGAAGGGTGCGGGACTTATGACCTGTAGCCACAGCGCAACAGCCCCGCCCACAGTGGGTTCCGGAAGTAAATATACAATGCAATTTCTCCATTGACAGTTGCAGTATAAGCCATAAAATCGTAACCGTCGATGGTAGACTTAAAACCAGCTTGCCGACATGACTAAGCGATTGTATATGCTCATATAGACGCCAAAAATCATGGGACACTAACCTTGTTTAGAGATAAATGTCTTTTATTCGCGATGTCTTGGATAAGTACTTCATTACCCACAATCCTGAACAATCCCACAATCCCACGGTGATGCCTCTGATTGGTGGAACTCATGCTGGTGATGAGGTGGGGAGGGGGAGCTGCCTGCACGATCCGTCACGAGGATTTACGACACTGCACGAATCACGATCAGTTCCACGCTTCTGACGTTAGCATCCACCGGGAAGCTAATGTTAGTTTAGCTAACAGCTAATTCGGCTAACCGCTAGGTGACAGCTTGATTCAGTCTAAAATAACGTTAACTCAAACTTAACACTGGGTAAAGCCGGCTACATAAGCCGTTATATATGTTAACGGTTATTTTCAGGTTTTATTTTGAGAGTCTTTTAAAGTTATTACATGCTGTCTCAGCTAGCGGTTAGCCGAATTAGCTGTTAGCTAAACTAACGTTTGCTTCCTTTGTTCAGTGGTGTGCGGTGGTTTATGGGATGAGTAGTTCCTTCACTCTGAGATGACGATATGTACACAGTGTTGTACCTTTGACTTTTTTTGAATTTTCTGTTCGTTTTTTCACTCGAAATGATACGTTGTATGCAGGGTCCAAAATTAACTTTTTTGTCCACCAGCCAAATGACTAGCGAATGTTCCGAGTTTACCAGCCACACAATAGATAACCAGTGCTATTTGGCTGGTGAGTGAAGCAAATCTACCAGCCCCTTGCATACTTTACCAGCATTTGGCTAGTGGATGGTGCTAATTTTGGACCCTGGTTGTATGTTTATGAGTCACGTCCCATCTGGTTAGCCTAAGGCATGGTCTAAAACTTTTTATATACGGATTTTTCCAGACGTCTATGGGAAAAATGAACGGGAATTTTACTTCCGGAACCCAAGGTCTGTCGGACGAGGGGCGGGACTGTTAAGGTCTGATCTGTCATGTTCGCTTGCATAAAAGCCAGCAAGAGCCTATCCCCGACCAGGTACGGTACTGTCGGCCATGGTCGCTCTGCGAAAATGTCCAACGAATCGGCGTTAGCCGAGAACATCGGCAGAGCCATCCTGGCGGCTATACAACATTTTTCAACAGCGACAGCAACCGCCTCAGGGCCATCACAGGCCACCTCGGTAAGTATGTTTTCCAAATCACGTAGCACTGGATTCTTGTCAAGGCTAACTTAACTAAACTAGCTAACGGTAGCCAGTAGAGATTTGCTGATTTTGTAGCTGGTATTCTCAAACCAAGCTACTCCGTACTGGGGAGCAACAGAAGAACTAAGGAGGAGTTGATGGTGGTCAAATTTAGGGAGTTTCTCCAATGTGTTGAAAGAAAGTATGTATTTGTAATTCAGTATATTATACAATAAGGCAATTCAAGAAATTTACAGATTAATTTTATTCTTTACAACTCACAAAGTTGTGCCTATTTAATGTGTATGTACCACACACAAGAATACAGTTGTTATTAGAGGTCGACCGATAGTGGATTTTACCGATACTGATAGCTAAGTTGGGCCGTATTTGCCGATAACCGATTAATCGACCGATAGTATTTAGAATTGATACTGGATAAAAACAAACATGACACTCCAGTAAAACGGTGCTGAACTTTATTATAACAATGAAAAAACTGTATTGAACCATGAAAACATGCTAAATGAAATAAATATATAAATATAAATAGATATTGAAGTCAATAAAAGACATTCATTCAAACTGAAACAAAAAGTAATAAATAACAAATAAAAACAGTTAAACTCAACATGTAACTGTTTAACTGTACAGCAATGCTACACAAGCATGTGTGTTGTCTAAAACAGTTCTCCTACATATTTGGAGTCATCCAGTGCAAAAATAAACATAATGAGCATTATAATTCATATAAAGGACAAACTATTTACATTTCTTCAAAAAAGGCCCATGCCAAATCTCAAAACAGTGACGCCATTCTTCTCTGTAGAACGGTTTAGAACGGTAACAGACGATCTCTGACCTGGAGGGATCTATCTTTCCCACTTTATACTCATTGTTCTCGCTTGGATGCCCATATAAGGCGTAATGTGTGACGGACCTGCCTTCCCATTGGTTGAAAACATAAACAAAGGCATCATGGGACATTCCCTTGTCGGTAGCACCTACTGTCTATGGGTAGCACGGAGTTAGCGGCAGAAATGACCGAAAACGTGATGAATTATGGACATCAAGTGGATAAATCTTGGATGTAACAGTTTGGATTTAATGCTCAACAACCCCGAAAAAAGGCACAAGTTCCAGGCTGGATAGAAAATCACCTGTAGAGGCTAGAAAGACACCAAAGACACCCCCGTGACGGCTAACTCGTTAGCTTTTAGCTGCAGCAATCAGTAAGTCTCTACTGTTATTAAATTATCTAAATATGAATCAGAGGTGCCGTTTGGGATCGTGGACGATCCTTTAGGGTTCTGATTCTGACATTTGGGTCGGACTTGCGTTTATTTTTGTCAGTGTTTTAACCGCTTGAGGTAAGTTAGCCTACTACTAATGTTTAGCATCATCTCAGCCTCAAAAGCAAATATACTGTTGTGCTGTTCTTTCTCTACTAATGCAGCATCTGTCATGATGAATTTTGTCATGATATGACAAAATTAACTGTATACATACCTTTTTGCTGTCGATGCTTTAAACGCGCATCTGATGTCAGCCTTCTCCGCACAGCATGTGCTCTCCATGCAGCACGCAGTAACACGTGTCGAAAATAAGCAACACAAGGCATCAGTGATTTTTTTTTTCATTTCGCCTCTGTAATGTATGATGCCAGCAGACCCTTCTCAGCTCTTGCACACTGTGTAATGAATGACAGCGCGCGCTTCTCAGCCGCTCCAGCAACGGACGCAACCAGGAAAAACTATCGGTATGGATTTTTGCCGATAACGATAGTTCCACCAATCAACTATAAACCGATGAATCGGTCGACCTCTAATTCCTGAAGACTTTGAGTCCTGGTCACATCCTGGCGTTTGCTACAGGGAGCAGCAAAGTCCCAGCCATTGGTTTTCATCCAACTCCTAAATTAATATTTATTCATGATGAAAACAAACATCTTCCCATTGCACACACTTGTGCAAATGAGCTTCACCTTTTTGTGAACACAACAACAATGGCTGATGATGATGATGAATTTAACTACTGCTTCCTAGTAGCACTAATGAATGGATCTTTATTCAGCATCATTTTAAACAACGAGACGTTTAACAGCTACCATTAAAAGTAAAAGGCTTATTTTTTGCAAGCACAACTGGAGCATAAGTGTACTGTCCTAGTTTTGATTTTTACTGTACATCTACTACTAATTTACTGAAATCAGTTAATTTGTAAAAGAACCCCTGCAGTGTAATACACCACTGTTTAGTGCAGGGCTCCCCATGTTTGTCAAACCAGGCTGCTGTGGTGTTCTGTGTACCCTCTGCCCCCCTCATGGTAACAACCCTAAAACTTTACAATACAGCCCAGTTGTTGATTGTGTCCATGTGTAAGTGTATTTCATAGAGGACATAGTTTGTCCATATTATAAAGCAGTGGTTTCAATTGCAGTACATAAGAAAGCTGAAAAAGATAATATTATAGCTTGTGTTTTCCCATCTTGCTCCACATTCTTTGCCCTGTTTTTTTTAATCTTGTCAAATTTTCTGATCAGAGCTCCTTTGTAATACAAATGCAACATTGTGATGTACACATTATGTGAACACATCTATCACTTCCTGATTTCTGTAAATCAACAACCAGCCATATTCAATCAGTATAGCCTAATGAAAAATAATAATAAAAAAAAAAAAATTCAGTAGCTGTACTTGAACAAGAGTGTGCAACAGTAGCCCCTTTGAGTTCATTATAGTTTAAGGACTAAGGTTTGGCTATACGTATTGGTATAAAAGGATTGCTAGAGCTATCGGCTCTGATTTCCATGTGGTTTCTGTGGTTTTTGATTGTTAAAAACTCTATTCTATGTTTGTGGATGTTAATTACAAAAAATGTTTACCTCTGTGAGGACTGTATCTGACCCTTCTTTATACTGTAAGATGTTGTACTGTATGATTGGAAGGATATGGAATCAGTCATCAAAGTAATAAATCACTAATGTAGTTACTTTAACCTTGTGATGTGTGTGTGTGTGTGTGTGTGTGTGTGTGTGTTTTTTAACAATGATGGTTGATGAATTTAGCTACCAGTTTTTTATACTGAAACAGTAGTGAAGGAATAAACTATGTACATTTACTTAAGTAAGGTACTTACGTAGAAATTTGAAGTACTTTTCAGATTACAACTTTTAATTCCCCTCCTCACCATTGAAAGCCATGTATATTCAGATTTATTGATGTTGAATGTTTTGTGATAAACTGAAGAATGTATTTGTACATGTGTTGAAAAAAATCCTATTCCTACTCCTCAAGCACTTTACAAAACCTTTTGGATTAGCTGCAAAATGCATCGTCACAAAGCTGAAAACTGTTTTTTTCTTACCTTATGAACAGCCATCTTCTCAGAGATACATAATAAAGATACAATAGTTATGTATGTAATGTATAAGATATAATAAAACACTGACAGGTATCGTTTTACTTCACTGAGTAGTTTTACTTTGCATATTTTTAGGTACTTTAAAAATCAGGAATAATGTACTGCAATGTAGTGGAAGACAGTTATGTATCAATACATCTGTAGAGCCCTGAAAAGTATTTCACTGTTCTTTCACATAACAGGAGTCTGGCCCCGGTGTGTTATTGTAGGTGGTGGGAGCCTGAAGAGACATTAGCAAAATATTAGCAACATTATATTTCATGTGTTTTTAATGTTTATATGCCCAGTAGTCAAAAACCAGGGTTGAGATTGGCAAAGGACAAAAAAGCAGGAAAATGTAGAAACAAAGAGATACATTTTATGTTTTTTTTACAGTATGCACTCTGGTACCTTATTCACATTAAATTAAATGTCTTTATCATTGTGACTGCCTCTGTCCTCCATCAACATTACTCTCTCTCTAGCCAAGCAGAGAACAGGTTTATCTTGTGAATAAAGGCCAGCAGGTAAGCCAAGGTGAGATGTCTGACTGAGGACAGAGGCAGATTTCCATTTGAACAACAATTTACAGTGTCATTTGTGGGCCTGAGGGGTGATAAGTAGCCTCCGTTAGCTAGCTGATCTACTGCAAGAATTTTTTAAGGAAATGTGAATATAGCCTTCATTCCATTTCATATTGCCTTTGTATTATATTTTATGTATTTTCTTTTATTATTTATGTATTATTATTTTTTTTATTTTTATTTTTTTTAAATTATGTATTAAATGCCCTTTTTTAAATGTTATATATATATTTCAATTTTATTATTATTATTATTATTATTATTATTATTATTATTATTATTTATTATACATATATTTTACTTTATTAAGTAGGGTTGTAATGTTCCCTGGTTAGAAATGATTATTTTTGTGTATGATGCCGAATTGTTCAAATACTACATGTTTGTAAAGTTTTGCAAATAAAAAAAAAAAAAAAAAAGTAGCCTCCGTTAGCTGTAACGCTAAATTATATAATGCATGCTTTGCTGCTCAGAACATCTTCACATAATCTTGAACTCACATTTACACACCTTGTTTTTCAGCTCATGAGTTCATCCCACTGCGTCACTTACTGGTGTGAGTTTTACTGTTTTGAATATGACATACAGGAGTTAACCTCTACATTCTCATCTTACACATCCCACTCCTCTGTTATGGTGTGGTGGCCATTTCAGTAGATTTACTTACTAACATTGTTGTGGAAACACAATATTATGGAAACTAAATGCACACTTCATGCATTACTGCATTACTTCAAATACTAAGTTACTCCTCTAGTAAACTAGTTCTCATATGAAATAAAACAATAAAACATTGAGACCATTCAGCAAAGGACGCTGGGATATAACCAATTCAACACTGGTTGCTATGGACTTGTCACTATCGTCATTGTATATTTTAGCACAAAGGTAAAGCTGCTGAAGCTGAACATTATATTCCAAAACACATATGTTTATTTTTAAAGTTTTTAAGTTACATTGTAACAATTTAACAATTCGCCCTTATGAAATCCAATCGCAGCACGGCTGTTTTGGAACGCAATAGACAGACGCTTAAATTCAACTAAAATGTAACAGTGAGCAATCAGTGTTGGACCTACAGTCTGTTGAGATGCCTCTCCAAACGCAGAAACCAAGCGCAGTCACACCATAAAACGTTAAGACACGTTGAGAAAAAAGATCCGTATTTTGCCGTAAAAAACACGAAAAAAAAGTAATCCACAGCGATCAGTAGATCCACAAACAGAGTCACGGTGTATCCAGCAAGGTCTATACGAGCATCACATACGAGGCCTCTCCACTTCGCCGTTTAAACAAAGTGGAATAAACGTATAAAAGTCCAAATCTACACAAAACCCGCAATCAATTACATGGCATTTAGGAAACCTTTATTGCAAGGTTGGCACGGCAAGATGTCCAGACTAATGCAACAGTAATTTTCGTTTTTTTGCGTCCTGCTGCTCCCATCGTCAGCCAGGTAATATTTTTTTTTACCAAAGCAGTATATGAAATCAGATGTATTACCTATCACCATTTAGTTGTTTTGTGTTATTTAAGATATTTATTTAATATCTGGTCATGCCAGATGTAATTATTCCACTAATTTTTTAAACAATGCAATTACCCGTTTCAGCCACCAGGGGGCAGTGCTCCTCCTGCTCCCCCAGCAAACTCCGCGTGTGCGGTCAGACCATCTGCTAGGGGGCCGAGACTGAGAGCTACATGGATAAATATGCACCAAACAAGCCACTTTGAAATTTTGCTCTTTTCATGAATAAAAAAGTTGGGTGACTCTCCCCACCCAGACTAAAAGATGTTGGATGACCCTCCCCTCAGCAAAATATAAAAAGACATGACCCTCCCCTATTTTCCTCCGGTGGTCCATTCCATAAATACCGAACGGTCCCTTAGTTAAATATTTAGTTTCACCCGAAACATTTAGATTTAACATTTAACATTTAGATTTAGATTTAGATTTAAATTTAACATTTAAATTTAGATTTAGATTTAACATTTAATATTTAGGTGTAACATTTAATATTTGGATTTAACTATTTAAAATATCTCTAAGTTGACAAATATTGTTGTAAATGTGCAAAAAAGTGACCCTCAAAAATTCATACCGGTTTTTTAAACATTGTTTGAAGCTAAATGTGACAAAATGTTGCTGTTATTTTCAGCGTGAACTGCTTTACAAACGGCACCCCATAATGGGCTCCCCTGAAAACGTGATTTGTGAAATTTTGTTCTCTAAAAATATTAACAGTGTGTCATTTTGACGTGCAATTTCAGTTTTGTGTAATGTGATCATCGTGGATTGTTATGTATAAAATTGCAAAAATATCATTGACGGCGATTTAAACCTAATTCACTAAAGATGCTATTCTTGTCATGAGCATCAAGGCGTGGCGGCACTGCGGTGCAAATTCAACTCATGTTTAGTACATGTTAGCACAAATATTCGTAGAAAAAATATAAATGTTGGAGGCCATTAATCGGCGCGCAAAGTCCTTTAAATCTATTCTGCAGTTAGCATCATATAGCCATGGCAAAAAGAAAACAAGGCAGTTCAATTCATTTTGGTTTTACTAAGAAATTGTGTAGCGATGACGTTAATAGCACAACTGATTCACCTGCTGCAAGCCCTGTCAGCACACCTCCCTCCCAATGCAAGAAGAAGCTGAAGAAATAATGTCCTCACTGGCTGAAGATGGAGGTGCTAACAGCTCGGTCACGATCCTAACCCCTCTTGCTCCTCTCTCCCGTTAAACTGGAACAGCCAGCAGTGGAGAGACTGGAAGAGCCGATATACATGGCTGTTTGTTAACCCTTGTGTCGTCTTTACCCTTAAGAGAGATTGGCACACTTGGCCATTGGCTGCATCCTTTGTTTTCAGGCTGGAGGCAATTCCAGGTGCAACTCCCAATACACTTTTGTTTGCAGAGTAAAGTTAAAGCTTAAATGGAACATGTTGTTTCCCCTGCAGGGAGATCACAAACTAAAACCTAAGTGTTGCTCCTCCAAAAGGCCTCAGGCAATAGTGTAACTACAGTCCGCACACACTGTGGACAAACAGCACTTTGTTCAAATGCTAACACGCTGCTGGCAAAACGGTTAAGGATGGAAGCTTGGGGTGCGTCGCTTAGGCCTAATTCAACAGAGGAATTATGGTATTCTTCGGTAGCCTGAGTAACTTTAACCGTTGTTCATGTGAAATCTCAAAGACAGCCTGATGCTTTGTTTATAGACTATGTGGGTGGCTGCTTGCTGTTTGACCTATCAATTCCTGTCGATAAAGTATAATAGGGTAAATCCTGTACATTGCATACACTTGTAGCTGTTATGTATCTTTGTAAGTCAGTGTAAGTCACAAGCGCACAAAAAGTGGGCTCCCCCAAAGGCCACGGTATAGTTTGAACACTGGTTGTTTTCCCCTCCGGTGGGCGTGGCTTTCAGAGAGTATGACGCAATGCACTTTGTCTCTATAGACAATGAAATTGATTAATGGGGTTGAATAACCAGGTTTCTGAAGTAGTAACTGTGTGCAGCATGGCATGTGCAAACAGCAATATCATTGACGGCGATTTAAACCTAATTCAGTAAAGATACGTGCTATGAGTATCAAGGCGTGGCGGCACTGCGGTGCAAATTCAACTCATGTTTAATACATGTTAACGCAAAGATTCGTAGAAAAAAATATAAACGTTGGAGGCCATTAATCGGCGCACAAAGTCCTTGAAATCTATTCTGCAGTTAGCATCATATAGCCATGGCAAAAAGAAAACAAGGCAGTTTAATTCATTTTGGTTTTACTAAGAAATTGTGTAATGATGACGTTAATAGCACGACTGATTCACCTGCTGCAAGCCCTGTAGCACACCTCCCGCTGGGGGGTGAGGGGGTGCAACACAAGAAGAAGCTGAAGAAATAATGTCCTCTCTGGCTCAAGATGGAGGTGCTAACAGCTCGTCAGAGGCCGGTCACGATCCTAACCCCTCTTGCTCCTCTCTCCCGTTAAACTGGAACAGCCAGCAGTGGAGAGACTGGAAGAGCCGATATACATGGCTGTTTGTTAACCCTTGTGTCGTCTTTACCCTTAAGAGAGATTGGCACACTTGGCCATTGGCTGCATCCTTTGTTTTCAGGCTGGAGGCAATTCCAGGTGCAACTCCCAATACACTTTTGTTTGCAGAGTAAAGTTGAAGCTTAAATGGAACATGTTGTTTCCCCTGCAGGGAGATCACAAACTAAAACCTAAGTGTTGCTCCTCCAAAAGGCCTCAGGCAATAGTGTAACTACAGTCCGCACACACTGTGGACAAACAGCACTTTGTTCAAATGCTAACACGCTACTGGCTAAACGGTTAAGGATGGAAGCTTGGGGTGCGTCGCTTAGGCCTAATTCAACAGAGGAATTATGGTATTCTTCGGTAGCCTGAGTAACTTTAACCGTTGTTCATGTGAAATCTCAAAGACAGCCTGATGCTTTGTTTATAGACTATGTGGGTGGCTGCTTGCTGTTTGACCTATCAATTCCTGTCGATAAAGTATAATAGGGTAAATCCTGTATATTGCATACACTTGTAGCTGTTATGTATCTTTGTAAGTCAATGTAAGTCGCAAGCACACAAAAAGTGGGCTCCCCCAAAGGCCACGGTATAGTTTGAACACTGGTTGTTTTCCCCTCCAGTGGGCGTGGCTTTCAGAGAGTATGACGCAATGCACTTTGTCTCTATAGACAATGAAATGAATGGGGTTGAATAACCAGGTTTCTGAAGTAGTAACTGTGTGCAGCATGGCATGTGCAAACAGCAATATCATTGACGCTGATTTAAACCTAATTCACTAAAGATACATACTATGAGCATCAAGGCGTGGCGGCACTGCGGTGCAAATTCAACTCATGTTTAATACATGTTAACGCAAAGATTCGTAGAAAAAAATATAAACGTTGGAGGCCATCAATCGGCGCGCAAAGCCCTTCATTTTGGTTTTACTAAGAAATTTTTTTGTTTTACTAAGAAATTGTGTAGCGATGACGTTAATAGCACGACTGATTCACCTGCTGCAAGCCCTGTAGCACACCTCCCGCTGGGGGGTGAGGGGGTGCAACACAAGAAATAGCTGAAGAAATAATGTCCTCTGCCAAGCTGCAGACAGATGCTCCTCAACAGTGTGCTCCCCAGCAGTCAGCTCCCCCTGCTGTTCATAAGGTGCCTCTGCACCCCTTTTGTTTCAGACCCTCCCACCAGCCTTTGGGCCACGCCTCCTTATTTACATTGACGTGTCAAGTCCAAATGAAAAGACAATGTTAAATGTAAATTCAAAAGCCAAATATTAAATCCAAATGAAAATCCAATGTTAAATTTAAATCGAAAAGCCAAATATTAAATCCAAATTATAAGCCAATGTTAAATTTAAATTCAAAAGCCAAATATTAAATCCAAATGGAAAAGCCAAATGGAAAATTTAAAAAAAATAATAATATTTTTAATTTGATCAATGGAAAATTTTAAAAAATAATATTTTTAATTTGATCTCGCTTCGTTTCCTCTTTGGACTTTCAATTTCTCTTTGGACTTTCAATTTGAATTATGAATAAATATTTCCTGCATATGAAAAGAGACATAGAGAAACAGAAGATTATAAAGCCTCACATAACGGGCAGAGACACATGCGTCTCTGTTTTTGCCTGAGGGACTATTGGTCTTTATTACATTAACCAACACAATACCAGTCTGTGCCTTTCTGTTCTGCTCTCTCCGTTTTCTGCTCAGATCCAAACCTTTTCCTTTACGGAAAATGGATTTATTTCACGTCAAAATTAAATCGAACGCACATAACCCTACAGCACATTTGATGACGAGCTTTCTATGGAATTCACAGGAACATGAGATGTATTGAATCCTCCCTACATGACATGAAAATAAATGTGACAAACTAATATGCAAATGAGGTGTCATCTTCTGTAAACTGTCCATCTATCCTATATTATCACTACCCATATTACTTTGAGAGTAATAACACCAGGCTGAAAAGCAGTGTTTCACTGCCCTGTCTGGCTGAAAGCCTGTTTCACTTGGATGTGGTTGGGTGTGGTGGTCAAACGTGTGCGTTATTGTCCTACATTTTCAGAAGTGTAAAGTTACTCTTTAAAGTGTAGTTAAACATCAAACTCTCCTATACCATCCCCAGACAGGAACCAATTGGCTATTTTTAAATCACTATCTTTCTTTGAATCTCTTCTTGAAACTTATTTGTGTTGATTGATATGTCTTTGCTTGATGTCTTGTTTTCATTCCAACTGAAGACTCCATCAACTGTTAGCACTCCTTTAAGGAGAGGGAATAAAGTGCTACAGTGTACAAATAAGCTGCTTTATTATCACATATACTGTATATGGAGAATTCTATCAATAGATCCGATCATAACCCTTCATATTATATTATGTATGTGTTTTTATATGACTTTTTCTTTTTATAACTTTATAAAAAACACATTTGTGCCTTTTGAACTTACTTAATTTATATTTTCTACCGTTCTTCCATCCATTGTGTTGTTTTGTTGTAATACCTGATTTTGTGTAGTGTCATGCTCCCTGTCTGTAATCCTTTCTATGCTCTATTGATTCTCAAATGTGTGTAGAAGATGGGGACAGGCCAACAAGCAGTGTTTTATTCTTTGAATCAATTAAAATCTATTTGTCCACTGTAACACGTCTGTTTTTTGCCAAATACAAACACACACGCACACATACTTTTGTCCAGGGGCTTTACTAACCTTTAAAACCAAACTTAATGTGTCCCCCTTGCGTTTGAAACCCATAATTGACAGTTTGATTAGGTCTTCTGTAGCCTGAGGCGGGGGCTTAAGGAAAGGGCCTAATGCATTAATGCCTTGTTTACGCCTCCACAAGTGCTTGCTGCCCCCTAAATCCGCTTTGAATCAAATACCCAACAAGTGAAGTGAGAGCTATAGTGTGTGGAATACTTTTTGTCAGGAAATGTACAAGAAAACGGAGCGGGCAATAAAGTTTAGTTCGTCTAAGCAGATTGTCGTTGATAATGTCCATGGTTGAATTTGGATCAATTAGGGGCTGGCAGATGTGCAGAATCATGGTTGACCCCAGGGCTTAAAGGATACAATCTAATTTTCCTCAACAAATATAATACTATTAGGGTGGATAAAAACAGACAACTCACAAGGGAGGAGTCTCTTAAAAACCAGTGAGGGGGATGAGACAGAGAGAGACAGAGCAGTTGTGCAAAAGGAAAGAGACAAGACCCACAAGGGCTTGGTAAACAGAGAAATCTAAAGACTGGAAAGTTAGTAAAACTCAAAAGAAAGCCAAACCTTTCAGAAAATGAGGGCCTAAGAGGATAGAAAACATGGGAAGAAAAGAATAAACATCCTCACCGGACCACTGCGAGGGAGATATTGAGTCTACTGTGGCCAGAAAGGAGAGCAGAGCTGCTGACAAGGCAAACAAAACCAGTGAGTGTTTGAGTTTGAAGAGTTAGAGCTCTGACAGAACTACAGCATTGTAACTACAGCATTAGAGAAAAACTTTCTGGATTGAACTCCACATCAACTCTGGCAGAAGAGACTGAGAAAATAATCCTGAGAGAATTTGCCAGCACACTAACGCTAATTGAGAACAGTCATTTAGGCTATGAGGATCTGCAATAAGAACCTTCGCCTTCAGGACGTCACCATCATGTACTTCACTGCCCTGGCTGCTCTAATGGTGATCTTGGTGGCTTCATATCAGGCGCCCACCAACGCTATTGAATTGTCCAGCCTTAAATCAAACCCCTCCCGCCCTCTCCCACCTCTCCCCATGCCCTTTCGTGTGCCCCTTGACCCACGCGGGAATCTCCAACTGGCCTGGAACATCAGCTACGCTGACCAGGAGGTTTACATGGAGCTGAGGGTCACAGAGCTCAAACACGGCGTGGTCCTGGGGATGTCTGACCAAGGGGAGCTGACCAACGCTGACCTGGTGGTGTTGTGGGACTCTGGAGCTAATAGCTATTTTGGGGTAAGCAGGAATGTGTGTATTATCTGTCTTTCAAATGATTGAATTTAAATAGATTTGGGGAGTTAAATCTATAAAAAGTCAGAATGACACAAGGTTAGCCTCTAAAAAGGTGTAGATATCAAGCAGGTTTCTACACAAGGTGTAAAATCAAATTTTACACCTTTCTTCTTCTTTCTTCTCATTGTTTTCTCTATGTTCACTTGTCAGATTCATAAATGCACAGGGATTACATAAAAGTCCTCAAGGCATGGAGGTTTCCCTCATCTGTCTGTGGTCCCCGTGGCGTGAGATTAGTGTTTTTGTACATTTTACTTATCAAAATTAATGTGCTAATTAAGATGTGTTAAATGCCTACTTTTTATTTTGCCACATACAAGCCTCTTTAACAGATCCAATATTTTTTGCCCTGAAATTTCCTGATAAATGTTATAATAAAAACAATTTTCTTTCAAATTGTTGCATTTTGTCCACAGTTTGTCTACAGTTTTATGGAGGAAATATTTATTCATAATTCAAATTGAAAGTCCAAAGAGAAAACGAAGCAAGATCAAATTAAAAATAGTATTATTATACTACGCTACTAGGAAAAATCATGCCATAATTAAATGTGAAATGTAAAAGCTTAAATGGAAATACTTAAATTAAAATCTCAAATCAAATAGAAAAAAATAAATAATTTTATTTTAGCCTTTCCCCTTTATAATTTTCCATTTTCAATTTGACATTTTATCTTTTGAATTTTACATTTGACATTGACATTTTAAGATTCACCTTTATCATTTTGATTTAACATTAAGCTTTTCAAAATTGTTGGCTTCAGAATCTTTTGCAGTTTGTGTGCAACGGTTATATAAGAGGGACAGAGAGGGAGATAGCAAAACAGAGATCTTAAGTGCTATTCTGGACAGATATGAATGTGAGAAACAACAGAAGCAGATAAACTGAGCTGTTGCAAAGCTTCCTGGTATTGAAGTGGAATCTTATACAACGGGTTGTGAAGGTTTCACTGTAGGTTTGTGTTAATTTTCTAATTATAATTAGAAAAAATGTAATTGCCCTTTATATTATACTCTCCTACCCGGTTTGCATGGACACATAGCTCCCCTGAAATTTCTTCAGTAATGGGTGAATCCAGCTCTGCTACGCCCAACTACCAACAACCTCCATTCCTATTTTAAAACAAAAATTAGCTGTTTCCCTTAGTTGTTATTTAAAACCTCAGTTACCCATATCTACTTAAAATCATGGCTATATGTGATTTGCTAATATCAATGTGCTCTTAAATATTTAATTGTGTCTCTTCGGTTTCTATTGGATTTGTTGTGTCTTGTTCTTCAGGATGCGTGGAGCGACAGCGAGGGTCACGTTTCATTGGACAGCCAACAAGACTACGAGTTGTTGGAAGCCAAACACAAACCTGACGGATTCTACCTACTCTTCAAGAGACCGTTCAGTACCTGTGATCCCAGAGACTACCTCATAGAGGTGTGTGTAACTTTATTTCCACAGTCAGTGTGTCTGTGTACATGTCAGGGAAGCTGTAGGTCTAGTGTGCACTTATTAGAGAAATTAAGTTTGGCCTCTGTTTCTCCTTTATATCCATAATCTTGAGTTTGCAAATTCTTGTCCCTCAAGAATCAATAGCAACAATCATTTCTAACTACTAAAGGAGGGTTGACACCGTTGGTATGACTGTGACTTGCTCTGCTTTTCTTGTGTCACATTCTTTATGAGCTGAGTAAACTGCCAACCAACCTTACTGGCTTCCTTATAATACTACTGCAGTGTTCTGTTGTCAGGAGTCTCCCATTGTTCTACTGTTTATCTTTCTGCTGTCTTTTTTATGTGTGCCCTGTTAAGCACTAAACTGCACTAATCTGTATGAAAAGTACTATACAAATGTTTGACTAATGCTGGATCTTCTCCTGTACATTTATGTCACCCCTCCATTCTACCTGAGCACATGTAAAAGGCAAGCGCACTTGTTGCTTTATATGTTGCAAATAGCCTCGAGCCAAAATAATGTGTCAATACTGAACTTGACAGGAACAGGTGGTGAGAAGATAGCATGTCAGGAAGGCAGGAAAGATGGCGTTTAAGTGTGTAACCTGACACGGTGTATTTGCACTGTATGTGTTAGTTTATGAATGTGTGTGTGGGAGGGTGTGTGTGTCTTCAGTTTGTGATATTTTCAATGCTGTCTGAAGTGCATATAAAAAAAGCAATGAGACTGATTATCATGGAGAGCTCATGGTTTCAAGTGTGGACATAAAATCCTCAGACAGTTGGACGTTTCAGCACAATTTCCACTGTAACATTCATTATGATTATGGTTTCCATGGTGCCGCATCAAACCTCTAAGTTGCAGACACAAAACCAAACCTCATCACCATGACAACATAATGAAAAGTTGCCTTCATAGGGCATTTCACCTAAATAATAATCCTAAGGGACTGTTAAATTGAAAAACATCCATGCTGTCTGTGTTCTGCTTTGTAACCATCAAACTTTATTAATTCATTTTGTGATTGGTAAGGAGGGAACTGTGCACATCATCTATGGATTTTTGGATAAACCACTTGCCTCGCTGGAGCAGCTGAACCTGTCCCAGATCCACACGGGAGTACAGAGAGTGCTGATGCTGCGCCCCGACACGCCGTCACCCAACCTGCCTCCAGATGTGCAGACGCTGGATGTCGTGGCTCCAAATGTCATCATCCCAAATCAAGAGACCACCTACTGGTGCTTCATACAGAAGCTGCCTGAAAACATGCCCAAGAACCACATTGTTATGGTAAAAATGCCTCTGAAAATAGAAACGCTTAACATAGAGTTTTACACACAGTAGAGATGGATAGGGAGATTGTGCACAGGCAGCTATTATTATTGCTCCTTGTTTACCAGATGGGCCTAACGAAACAAGAGAGGCATTGTCATGGTTAAAAAGAACAAAAAAAAAAACACATCAACATCAACACCTCACATTCTTATTCCTTTCTCACAGAAATATGAACAGGTTGAGTATAAAAAGTATTATGACATACGGAAGCTATTGTTGCATAGAATTTATGTTTGCATATATAATGTTTGTATATTTAATTTATATGTGATAGAACTTCAGAGATGTTTTTTTCTGACACCTTTTTAAGGTAAATGTATTGCCAAAACTTTTATCAGTCAAAACACATAAAACTGTTGTTTCTTTTTTCCATCTCCCTCTCTGTTCCTGTCAGTATGAGAAAGTGGTAACTCCAGGTAACGAGGCCATTGTGCATCACATAGAAGTGTTCGAATGTTCTCCGGATGTCAGCGACGTTCCAGACTATAGCGGCTCTTGTGATGACAAGATGAAGCCGGGCAAGCTCAACTTTTGTCGCCATGTGCTTGCTGCGTGGGCTATGGGTGCTGAGGTATGATGGGAATCAGACACCCACACACATCCTCTTACTTCTGTCCTTATAGGCACCTTCCACTGACTATATTCATCCCCAATTCCCAAGACTAAAAGAAAACAGTGCTGCAAACATATCCTCACCACTTACCTGCATATAACTTTTCTGATGCAAATAAATCCAAGTCCTAACTCTAAAACTGCCGCTTGAAGCAGAACATTTCACTTGTATGTGTGTGAGGATTCAATATAGTATGTGAGCGTATACATTTTCAGTAGTGTATATGAAAGCATTTCAGTAGTGTGTGTGTGAGGTAATTGTGAATAATGTCCCTGATAGCCCCTCATAGTCTTCCTTCAGTCCTCTTTAATACAATGCCTGAATATACCAAATATAACAACCCACAAGTTATTGGGTAAGATGTAAAATGTTCAGGAATACAATACAGGAATAAAAAAATAGACCTGTATTTTGACTTTTGCACATAACGAACAAAAAAATATTTGAATCAACAGCTCTAAATCATCTGGACTCTGTGTAGAAGAGTCTTTGCTATGACTTAAAAGCGGCTGCGCATAAATGAGAGGAATAATAAATCGTCTTGTGTTTTCCAGGCTTTTTACTATCCTTCTGATGCAGGACTGCCTATGGGTGGACCAGGTTCCTCGAGGTTCCTTCGTCTTGAGGTCCATTACCACAACCCTCTCCTTGTATCTGGTACATACAGTACCCGTGCATATGCTGTAACACATGCACTTTTTTGGCTCTTTTTTACACACACACACACACACACACACACACACACACACACACACACACACAGAGCAGGATTCTCTGTTTCTCTCCATTGAGTGCTGGACTTATCTTCAACAGAGCGATTAATTTAACATTTTCCAGATAGATATACCTTTTGATCTCGCCTGTACAAGTCGCCACAGACTTTACTTTGCTTATCCTGATCTGACCTTACAATACGCATACATCCTACAAAACTATCTTCGAATTCTCTACATTTCTTATTTGCTTAAGAGTTGTTTTCTTTTACAATCTTATCTCTTTCTTCAAACCTTTCCTGCAGTTTAACAGAGATAGAGTGAAGGCTTTGCATCAACTTGACACCAATAATCAAGCCAGAATAAAAGCAACACTGGTGTGATCTCGTGCTGAATTATTTGCAATATATGCCTTAGTAAGAGGGCTAACAAAGCAAAATAATTCTGGTTGGTATTTAATATGATCTACTAGTAATGTGACTGCATGTTACATATTGTAATATTCCATGATATTCTTTATGCAGGCCGTCCTGACTCATCAGGGATACGGTTGCATTACACCCCAAGTTTGAGGCGGTACGATGCAGGGATCATGGAGCTGGGCCTCGTTTACACTCCTATCATGGCTATCCCGCCCAAGCAACACACCTTCTACCTCAGTGGATATTGCACCTCCAAGTGTACCCAGACTGTATGTATTAAAAATAAAGAAAAAATGCTGGGCAGATATTCCAGCTGGCATGCCACATATAATTAAGTTATAATCCCTATAGCACAGACGTCTCGGTTGGAGCTTGACCCTAAAAAGTATGTTTCTCTGTCTGTCTGTTTGTCTATCTAGGCTTTGCCTCCAGGAGGAATCTATATATTTGCGTCTCAGCTGCACACCCACCTGGCAGGGCGTGGGGTGAGGACAGTTTTGGTGAGAGGAGGCAAAGAGCTGGAGGTGGTACAGGAAGACCAGCACTTCAGTACACACTACCAGGTGAGCAACATAAGGGCTCAGTTTACCCAGAGGAACTCAGTGCAGAGTTCCACCTTTGTGCATCTTGTATTGGTCTTGTATTAGATTGGATAAAAGTGAGTTTTATTTACATCACACTGAGCCGTGTGCCACTGGGACAAAGAGTATGTGAAAATTACAAGCAAATGCTTGATGGTCCATTGTGTACTTGTTGCAGATGAGGAGTTTCAAATTATTTGTGTTTAAGTGAAAATATTGGGCATGTTATATTAAAAAAAAATTGGGCGAAGGCAGTGGGATTGATTGTTTGTTTGGTCTCTATATTTCTCTTATCGTCAAGAAATTCTTTAAAAACTGTCCACAAATGTATAGTTGTATTCTCCAAGTAATTCCCTTAAACAGCAGGGCACTGTAGTTTGTAGCAAAGTTACTTAAACAGCAGTAAATAGTGTATTTGTTGGGGACTATTTTCAGCATGGATGAATACACAAGTGGCGCTCTAGTGTATATCTCAAAACAAACTAGAACTGCAAGCAGCTGGACAATGGAGGTGTATGGCACAGAGGAATGAGCATCTCAAGCTTTGTCTCCAAACACATATACTTACTTAACACTGACATAGCTAACCAATCACTGATTACCTGAGCTCTTGTGAAACTTTCTATGATCTATGATAAGCAGTTACAGAGAAGTCATGAAATAAATTCAGGCTTCATAAGGTAAAGTACAGTATTGTGGCAAGCTGCGTGGAATGATTCACTCTACACACACTCGCTGCACAGAGGCCATCCAACATCTGCTAGACTGCCTGATAAAATCTCCAGCTGCTGTTGATGTCAAACTAATCTGAGTGTACCTGTGTGGCGGGGTTGTTTCAAACCCTGCAAATAAAAAATATTTTAGCGGTAACAAGGAATTCTATTATGATTTTTGAAAATCTTAAAAAGCACTTCTCTGTCCACTAATGTACTAAGATCATTTTCAGTGAAACCATTATTCATCATTCATAATCACATTACAGATTACAGTCATATTATTAGGTTTTTTAAGGTTTTTAAAAACAGGAATCCAAAAATTAATGTCAGGTGGACTTTCTCTTTAATATGCTGTATTTGTTTTTGTCTTCTTTCTTAAAGACGATCCGAGTTCTAAGGAAAATGGTAAATGTTTTACCCGTGAGTATAAATTTGATCTCTACGCCTGCATTTGACAAAGATAGTGACTATTATATGTTTTAGTTTTCAACTGTGCAGATCAGACAACAATGGGAATTTTACTATGCTGCAAACTCTGCCAATTTCTACTAAATGGTAGTTCCCCAGATGTTTTTTTCTCCCATTGCATTTAATGTAGTAAATTAGAATAGCTCGCTGCTGCTTAAAGCAGCTACGAGGAACTTTCAGTTTGTGTTGATTCTAGCGGCCCCTTGGGACAAAAGTGGTAGTGTTTTAACCACCTGCTGTCGTAAAGATCTTTTCTAGCTGTCACGAGCCAAAGCATTAGCAAGAGATTGTTGTAGCAACCAAAGTATAATAAATACTAGAACTGCAAGCAGTTATGAACAGGGTCCAAGCCCCCCCCCCCCAACACAAGTCGCTGCAAGTCGTTTATATAGCGCATTTCATGAAACCCAACAACGCTTTTTACAAGTACAGGGAGACAAAAAGATAATAGTAGGCTAACACAAACACAGACTGAAAAGAAATCAAAACTGGGCGCTAAATGGAAGGGGGGCGTAATTTCATGTAGGCTACTGACATACAACCACGTCTTGCATGGTAAAGTTATTTTATGAATGAAGTAGACATATTATATACCTGTCTAGGAGGAAGAGGGTCCTTTCAGGGTCGGTTTTTAATCCTTTACAATCCTGTAATTGTTTGCATCTGTTGCATGTTGACTCAGGTTTTCGCCCTGTTGTCTGTCACTTTCCCTTATAGCTTTTAGTTGTTCTTCGTTTAATTTCCTTTTTTTCTGTGATGGTCCAGTCCCAGTATCAGCCATAACTACAACAGATAACTTCTAAAATACTATAATAGAAATCTCCTTTTACCTGGCTGGATACAATAAGAGGCTTTTCCGGTGTTACGCCGAAATCTATGACCCAGAATGTGTGACTGTAGTCAGTCTACCTGCCGTAAATCATTTTGTGACTTTGCAGGAAGAATAAACCCGGGCAAAGGCATAAATAAAAACTATATGAAAATAGCGGAGTTTTTCACTGTTAAGTCTTGTAACCCGCATCGGCCGCGGGTTCGACTCAGACCTGCGGCCCTTTGCTGCATGTCATTCCCCCCCTCTCTCTCCTCTTTCATGTCTTCATCTGTCCTGTGAAAATAAAGGCCTAAAAATGCCCAAAAATAATGATCTAACGTTACGTTACGTTCAGTAACCTTGAATAATCTTCAGTGCTCTTTGTTGAACATAAAATATGGTGAACTGCTGGTGTGTTTATGCTTGATCCTGCAGGGTGATGTCCTCATAACAAAGTGTACTTATAACACAGAAGATAGGAGCAAGCCTACAGTGGTGAGCCGCACACTATTTTTATATTGCTAAAGTTCACCTTGAGCACTGTTAACAGCAACGGAATAAATATCTTGAGTAATGCCTGCTCTAATCTCTCTCCTCCCTCCATCTTCCTCCTTCATATTCCCTTCATTCTCGTAATCCTTCCGTCTCTCCCCCTCTAATACCTACATCTGTTCTTTGTACTATATATCTACACCTTCCTCCATCTCCATCCAAATCTCTCTGTCCTCAGGGAGGCTTTGGCATCATGGAAGAAATGTGTGTTAACTACGTTCACTACTACCCTCGAACTAAGCTGGAGCTCTGCAAGAGCCACGTTGACCCAGGATACCTGCAGAAATACTTTAACTTTATTAACAGGTAGCACATGCACAAACCATCTCTCTCTCCCTCAAAGCATTTGCTTGTTCCCTTTGTCCTTTATTCTTTTTCATTTTGCATTTTCCTCTCCATCTTCCTGGTGTGACTAAGCAATTTTTGCTTTCAGCATTCACCCCTTCCCCTCTTTGTCCTTCGCTCCCGGGATCCAGTTGTTTATACTTCTTTTAATCTGAAAGACCAGATGCTTTGTCCTTTAAAGTGAAACTGTGTTCTCCCAACGCCAATTCTAACTGCCTTTTTTTTCAATCTCTCCCTCCTTTCTCAATCTCACTCTGCCTCCCTTTTATCGACTTTCCTTCAACCTCTCTCTCTCCGTCCCTCCATCCTGACCTCCTTTCAGGTTCCACGGAAATGACCAGTGTGTGTGTGGTGAGGTGGGTGTGACGGAGCAGTATTCTCAACTACAGTGGGA
Source organism: Sander lucioperca (assembly GCF_008315115.2). Taxonomy (NCBI): domain Eukaryota; kingdom Metazoa; phylum Chordata; class Actinopteri; order Perciformes; family Percidae; genus Sander; species Sander lucioperca. The sequence goes on along the minus strand of NC_050173.1, from coordinate 11,185,579 downwards.
TGCATTCACCACAGAAGTGCTGGACTCCCTTTATAATACAGCCCCCATCTCCATGCACTGCAACCAGTCGAATGCACGCCTCTTTCCTGTAAGCCCCCAATCTCTCTCTCTCTCACACACACACACACACACACACACAATAATCGACTGCCAAGCAACCAAATACATCAGTTCAAAGGCAGACATCAGTTGGACAGAACAGACAGATCAGCTGGATGGACAGCTTGTTAACTTGTAACACACACACACACACACAGAGGATCAGAGCGAATAAATCAATTACAGTTCAAAAATGTGTAAAGGCCTTGATCAAGGTTTTTTATCAGAAAAAAAACTTCCTCCTTGATGTATAACATCACTTGTGCAAGTGCAAACCAGGCAACAAATTCCAGTAGTGTTTGGGTAAAAACATCAAGAGCACAGGTAACATAAAGTAAGCTAATCTAGGTTTGGAAACCAGCATATAAATTAAAACATCAGGATGAGGCTCATGAAAGGAAACATACTGCTAGATCTCTCCATACACAGATGCTGTCAACCAAATTCATTTTCATTCATTTATTTCATTAACTTCAACTACAAAACTGGCATGTGTTCCATTAATGGTGCCACCACTGGAAGGCAGTTGAAAGACTTCGGCTACAACTGCTTTCAAGATGTTTTGGGTGAAGCCATCAATGCGTGTGTGTTGATAATCCATATAGAGGGCAGAAGAAAAGTTAGCAAGGAATGAGGGGTGCACCAACTATATGCAAAAAAATTTAGTTTTATTAACAACAGCCACAGCCCTCCCTCTCAACCTCTCCCAACTGCAACCCACCATCTGCTCAGGCAAACAGGGCGAGCATTCAAATAATACACAACAGAACACAAAGCAATAATTGCTAACATTTCAATTGAGCTAGACACACACAAGCACACCAACTTCCACAATTTTACCCTTCCTGCCATCAAATCAATCACCCACTGCTTAGAGGACCTAATGATGCACACCTGTTTTCACCTTCACTGAATGAGAAGATGATCAGCTTCAACCTCACAAGCAGGAAGAAATTGACAAATTACTGTAAGTGGCAAAACACTGACCTGAAATTAATTAAAAAAAAAAAAACAGTGCTTATGTTGGGGAACTGGACCTTGTGAAAAGATTGGGAAGCAGCCTTTTCATAGTCCTAAAGCTATGTGCCATAAAAAATACACTCAAGACCACAAAGAGACAGCCTAGAGTTCATTTTTTGATGACAGGTTGGATATATTGTGCAGTTACCTCATAAAACCTGCAGTCTAAATATCAAGGATACTACCAGTTCTTTTGCCAAACAACCCATCTTGTCACCAACATAATAAATCTGTTTCTACAGGGAGAGTGGGACAAACAGCTTGTACCGATGGTTACTTCCATCCTTGAAAAACCTCGCTACCCATGTGAGGGAGGAGCACTTCCCACCAGCCGCCCCCTTACACCCCCGATCTGAGCCAGGGTGCATCACAGCATGCTAAGCCCGACGAGAGGGGACCTAACCTGGGGAAAGTTAAAGAAGCTCCTGTTACTTTGCAGAATTTACCCTGGTTTCATCTGTTTGGGGATAGATGATATCCTCAGGGTTTCCTGAGCCCCACTGAAATGATATGCCTACAGTATATTCAGTTTCTGTGTTATTATTGTTACACACAAATTAATGATAATCCTATTCATATTTATTCTTTTAAAGCACTGGACATTAAAAGTGGGATTGAAATCTAACAGAAAAGTGTGACAAACTAATTGGTGCTGGGGACAAAAATGTTAACTACTTTAAAAGTACATTATTATAAATTTACTACTATAAATAAAATAAATAACTTTAATTTTCATTCATTTTTATACTTTGACATTGTAATTTCCACTCTCTTTCGCTACATGCCCGTGTGCCTTCGCATTATTTGTTGTGTATTAAATAATAAATGACACAAAAATGTTGGCAGTTAAACAGGAATTTATTAAGATACAAATTGCAAATCGCAGATAAAATGAGTCTGGTTTAACATTACGTTTACAATTGTACTGGTCATTTTTGATATTTGAACTGGTCAAACAATTCTCTTAAGACATTTTGCATTTAAGAATCAACTTCACCTGCTTTCTACACACAGGCGGGGAAATATAATTAATAATCAAATTCTATGTTAAGTGTCAAAACAAAAAAGACATTTTGTAGTTAGGATGATATAACATGGTTATTACTGCACATACCTGCATTTAGGACATAAATCAGCTATAAAGGTACATTACTAAACTAGTGATTTCTCTTTTTGCTGTTTATGGGCCCATTCAGACCAAATAAAGCAATCTGCTGATTTTCTCCCGGGTTGTGCGGCGGTGTGGGATTGTCACTCAAACGGTCCATTTGTGTGACGTCCTGTTGTTTTCTTTAAACCCCGACATATTGACTGGGCATTGTTGTTTGGCAAACATTTAGCAGTTACACAAACTCCTGGACAGTTCAGTGCTTGTGTTTCGTGTTTCAAAACTTTCTTGTGGCAGCGATAGAGGCAGTGATGTTTCCTGTTTACTTCACGGGACTCTCATACCACCTCAAAACCAACTAACAAGTCGGTTACATGATTGTCCACCGCAGCGTGACGTGGGGTTGCGTTTCTCCAACTTTGAGTCGGTCTCAACTTTTTGCACTACCCCCATTCAAAATGAATTGAAAGACCTCCGTTTTTGCTGCACCGTCTGACTGCCGACACAGACTTAAGTCACAGTTTTTCCTTTAAGACATTTTCATTTCAACAACCATGAGTTGTCAACAACAAAAACAGGAGCTACCTAGCTAGCAAACATATTAGCAGTTTTAGTTTTTTATACACACACAGTGTATACATGTAAACTTTGCAACTGTCAAATTAAGACCTGTCCCAAGGAACCTATAAGGACTTGGCTAGTTGATTCATCATAATTTCAATTTTAATTACACAAATACTACAATACAGTCCTGCCATACTCACTCCTGAACTCATATTTTGAATTGAAAGTAAGTGGTAAGAGACCAAGGTGTTGTTTAATGTGCTGTTGCTGAATGCCTCCTGCAGATGCTTCAAAGTAAAAGTACTCCATTACACCCCCTGCTTCACCTTAGCATGAAGCAGATGTAAATTATAGTTTAATTCAACAGCAAAACACTACATGAGAGCTCTTAAGAATGCCTGAATTGGCAGAGAAGTCATATCAAATAACAATGCATGTGTTAAAAAAACAAAACTAAGAGAATTGAGTTTGCAGCGACAACAACAACATAAACACTGTCTGCCTAAGATTTAGATACAAGCAAGTGAAACTCTGTTTATAGTCATTTTTATCAGCACAAACATCAGTCACTGTAATCTGACTCAAATTGCCAGAAGGCCAGTGTATAGATTGAGAATAATTGAATCCCCTAATACAGTCCTCATTGCCTCATAGGATAAATTAGAAATGAAATATTACAGCACTACATCATAATATAATATAGTGCACTATAAGGACAAAATCTGAATTCACAACTTGACTCTAATATTAGTATTTACGGTACTTTCAACATGTATGCATCTTTACCTGTTTTTTTTAACACTATCATCAGTACTTTGGCTACACAGGCAGCAACTGTCTTTGCTTCATATAAAACATTACCATCATACCTATAATCATGGTAATAAATAGTCCTTAGGTTCCTGGTTATGCTGCTAGTTCTTTATAAAGATAGATTAAGATTTCCTGAGTTATCTTCTAGTGTTATAGACATTCTGAATTAGTTTGATTTGACTGTTGATTGTTGATTGTTTGAAAAGAGCAAAGATTGTTCAGTTAAAGGAGAATTCCTGCCAATTTTTACGTTAATCTTGATCGCTATAAATATGCGTGTACTTTTGTTTGAAAAAAACCCAACCCGAATCGGTGCAGGCTACACGGAGTGGCTGCAGCTACGTGTACAAGCTTCCACTGAGCTAAAATGGCAATTGTCGGGGCAGGTTTTAGAGTGCCTTTGTGCCTCTTAACAGACACAAAATGCAATTAAAATGTCTGTGCAACATGAACAGGGCCATGCCTCCTACTCACCAACACCAGATCAATCACACACAAAATGGATGAGCTACAAATACACATGGAACTGCTGCGTGATATTTTGGCTGAACACACTTATCATGGATGGCAGCTAACAGCTATCAGAATCGAGACAGGGTAGGTGAATTAAAACAATGTCTGAATTAAAAATGCATCTTGTTTTCACGTAAGGGCCCTGTTTATGTTGCACAGACATTTTAATTGCATTTTGTGTCTGTTGAGGCACAAAGGCACTCTAAAACCTGCCCCGACAACTGCCGTTTTAGCTCAGTGTAAGCTTGTACACGTAGCTGTAGCTACTCCGTGTTGCCTGCACCGATTCGGGTTGTTTTTTTTTCCAAACGAAAGTACACGCATATTTATAGCGATCAAGATTAACGTAAAAATTGGCCGGAATTTTCCTTTAAGTTTCTATTTCTAAAACCAAACATTGATAAAGATTCTGCTTCAAAGTTAGCTGGATCAGAAATAGTTCTTTTTCAGTTTACCCAGTGTAAACTGTACTGGTAAAACTTCTTTGATTACTGGAGATAATAACATGAATGTGTCTTCATAGTGATACATGAGATCGTTCACAAGAGAACAGTGTTACTCTCAAACCCAGAGCTGGTATAAAAATGTTGACAAAACATTTATACCAGAACTAAATCAGCACCTCTTTTAGATCTTGATACATATTTTTAGACCATCTATAAAAGTTCCATCTCATCCCGTCCCATCACATCACAGATATAATCTTATATATTAAATTCTAATATAAAATTATCATATTTAAGATGCATAGTATTTCACAGAGGTTTAGAGTAAAATAGCTGCACCTGCATGTAAAAGAATCAGTTGCACCTATGTTTGCAAAGGGTTGGAAAATGTACCGTTAATTTTGCCAAAGGAAGTAAAGCTTGGGAATATTTGAAATTTTGCTAAATCTTAATATGAAAATCGTAACTTTTAATATTGAACGTATTTGGGAGAAAAATACACATACAAAAATAATACTAGGTCTTACGGCATGTTAAAAGTATGGCCATTTGATTGAATTGTAACCTTTCACTGCATTCAGCAGCATCAAGATGTACAGATGATTTGCCAGCATCCCATTAAATGGGAATTAGTAAAATTACAACTCTCTGCATGCACAGTGCATTCTTCTATCACTGAGCTAAAGGACTACATGCTTTCATGTAAGTTTGATTACATTGCTGGGGTAAATATTATTTATATTTTAGTTAACTGGCAGATAGTAGCCTTAAAGCAAAGTACACAGTTCATAACTTGCTAACACCTTCTGCTAGTTTTTGCTAGCTAGCTGTTACCATGTGGGAAGTAGTTTGATTGAGCATGCTAATTCAGTAGTTTTTATGAATTTATTTCAATTCAATTTTTCATTGCAAAACATTTCTTTTATAAACTTATAAATTCGTGGGCTGGCACACAGCTCACATTGTCTGCCAGCGGCAAGCCATGCCCACCTTTGAGTGATCAAATCAAATACGAGGAACCTGATTTAAATCCCTTTTCCCTAATCAATAGATTATGTCTGCTTATGATATGATAAAAGGATTGTTTCTATCTGCATATGACATGGTACATACAGCCTGAGCAGACAACCCCTATATATCCATTTTATTCCTGTTCCTATGGAAAGTTTCCATTTAATAGTCATTTTGAAACCCTAGTTGCTGCTCTCTCAGCCTCATTCTCTGACCAGTGTGCTTTCTTCATTTTCCACGTGTGTTCCTTCTCAAGCATAGATGCCCTTGATGCGTTTATTCTCAGGGTCAAATGGAGATTTGAGGTGGGCCTTGGCCTCGTAAGTCACTCCCATCTTCTCCAGGGTAAACTCCCCGCTCTTTATGAAATCTGCACTCACCTGATAAAAAAAGGAAGAGAGATCAGAGCATACAAAGGAGAGAGTGGAGGGAATTTACATTTTGAGAGATGATGAGATGATGGAGATTGAAAATGAGATGACCAATTAATGCACACTTCTTGTGAAAATAGTGTTCCCAGCTGGCATAGCACTGCGTTCATATCTGAAAGAAGAGAACGGCGCAGGAGTCATGAAACGCTGAAAGCAATCCATTCACTCATGAGTCAATGTAAGCTCCCTTGTAACCCAGAGAGCTAATTTTCACTGACTGACTCCCCTTTCCCTCCCTGCAGCTCTCCCACTGATCGGTCACTCTTTCGTTCACACACATACACAGAGCTCTCTCTCTCATCACCACTTAGTTTTTACTACTTCCATGTTGAAGAAAGAAAAGGGAACAGTATTGTGATAAAAGGATCTATTCAACCAGCAACCTTATCATAAGAGGAGTTGTGTGTTTGATTATCTGTTGTCAAAAATGTATTTCCAAAGAATGTGTTTGAGGGCTAATTTATTCACATCTCCTCCTCTTGATCTAACAACACAGGCGAGGGAGGTGTGGTTGGAGGCCAGCGGCAAGCCACGCCCACACTTGAGCAATCCAATCAAATATTAAGAACCCAATTTAAATCCCTCTTGTAACTATACCCTGCTCACATATCACAAACAAAAATTGACTGCCAAGCAGCCCCATCTCCATGCACTGCAACCAGCACGCCTCTTTCCTGTAAACACACGCACATGCCAGTAATGAGGCTAGAGCGCCGTCTGTGTGGTTACATGTGTAACACACAAACACAAGGACACACATGTTATCACACACATGTGCGTGCAGTGTGTCTACTGATGACACCCTCAGAGGTACAGATCTCAAGACTCAGAAGGATTGTTTTATTTTTCTGAATTAAAAATAAAAGCTTTTTGCCTTTGAGCACACCACTTCAACCAATAACTTTTTGTGTCTCTCTTGTTGCTTCCATCATTCTGTTTTATTTTCCATCTGTTATTCTGTGTGTGTCTGTATTATTATCAATAGAGAGAAACACACACAAAAAAATCTGTATGCTGGCCAATAAAACGTATTATTCAGTCTAAAGTGAGTCGTGGGACCAGCTCTCTGCACCACACAAATACTGTACTTTGTTTTTCTGGTTAAGTGCATGTATTCATTCTAAGTATTAGGAAAACGACATATGGAGTACCCAAGCAAATGAATAGAGACACAATTAGAACAGCAACCAGAAAACTGAAAATAGTAAACACAGAACAATGAAAGAGTCTAATGATAGAGATAAAGGGTGTAGGTATAAGTGTTGTGTGTTTAAGGTCTTTACCACTCCTCCAGCAGGGTTGCGGATATATCCATATCCAATAGTTTTGTCGATAAAGAAGCCATATTCAGAACGCCGTAGGTGACCAACAGGAGTGCCGTTACGGAAAACGGCCTCTAGACCAAACATCGGTACTTTCCTGGTAGAGACAGAGAGAAAAAGAGAGAGAGCAAGAAGGGTGTTTAACTACATTCAAACAAAACATCACACATGCTCAATTTCTTTCACACTCACAAAATCAACTAATTTAATTCATGTTGGACTTTTTTTAGTATATTTAATAAAATATGTTCCTGTGCACAGTACCATGTGCAGAAGTCTGTTGGCTATAAACTCATTAGACTTTGACTCCAACACAGCAGACCGACTCCCTCCTGCACACACAAGATTCACTTGTACATACAGACGCACACACAACTACACACACTCGCACTAATCTCTCATCAAAGCAAATTACTGTTGTGTGCTTGCATCTCCAGCATGTAAACTCCTCAGGATCAGAGAAAAAAAACCTGTTTTTAGTTTGACTATCATGCATTTTTGAGTGAGCATTTTTTTTTTTTTTTTTTTTTTATACATGTAAGGTTTGTTGACTTTCCTCAACTCATTCAAGGATGTATATTTTAAATTCTTAAATTCTATGTTTTCGCACAAAAATCTATCAGAAAAAAACAAATGTTTTCAGTTAGGGCCTGTTTTTACTATAAAAAAAAAAAAATCTAGCGTGTAAAATGTCTAAAAAGAAAAAACAAAGTAGGGAAATTCAATAATATTCTACTAAACTGCTTTTCCATCCTGTTACACAATATGTATGGGGCTCAGGCATCTAAATCATAGACATGGTCTTTTTAATCAGTATTACATTTACTTACTGCACATTTGGTAAATGCATTAATATCAATGATTCCGTTACTAAATTATTGTAGGTTATGGTTAGGAATGTAGGATCTATAAGTGGCTTCACTACACAAAGCTTAACTCTTTTGTAAAAATGTTTTTGTGCCAATCTAAAAATTTCATTAATTTCATTCTGACTAATAATCGCAGGCTTTACTGACTCATCAATGGTAAAGCAGACGATACGCCTCCTCAGCCCCTCCTCCTTCTGTTTCTCCAGCCTATCACGGCCCTGAAACGGGATCGAGCTCTTCAGTTTGCAGGTGAAGCCGAGCCCCGACTCTAAGGGTGTGTCATCTGGGCGAAGGTCAGCATGCCAATGTCTGTACCCTGATAAACAGGAGAAGAGAAATATATTAGCAATAAGAGGTATCAAAAGAAAGCTCTATCTGAGCTGGATTTGTATTTTAGGGTTAGTTATTTATGACCTCTTATTCAAAGTTACCTTTCTCTATGCTGAGTGAGTCGATGGCCCTGTAGCCTGAGTTGATGATGCCGTGCTTTGCACCAGCAGCCATGACAGCATGGTAGACTGGAAGGCAAGAGTCTTTTGGAATGTGCAGCTCCCAGCCGAGCTCTCCGACAAATGACAGACGCATAGCTCGCACCTGGACGAAAGAGGGGAGGCTTAGAGAGATGGAGAGAGGCATGTAGAGGAGCAAGCTGCCATACTTGTGCCTGTACTCAGTTTCACACACACACACACACACACACACACACACACACACACATATATTAACCACAGTTTGAGATGACAGAGGACGAGTGAAGGAGTGAGTGAGGGGACAGAGTCAGCGGAATAGAAGCACCATATAGGGAAGTAGGTAGAAACAGGGCATGAGAGGTGGAAAGAGGGGAAAAGATGACGAACAAGAAAATGTAGGCATACTTATATCTTGGGTATGAAAACGTTTTACGCAACACTTCCATTGTAGAGATTTTGGAAAATGTAGCAAGAACGGTGTTGAATAGGGCACAGCTTTCCAAAAGATACAATCTCAAAAACTTGTCTTTCAAACTGGAAGTAAACAAAAAAAAGTCTGGAAATCCCTAGAGCCGCTGTACTGAACTGCTCAGCAGCTGTGGAAAAATTAACTGCAAGTAGAATCTGTCCATCTTGTAGTGGCAATCGATGAAAATGTTTGGGGCATCCCCTAATCCAGATTTTCCTGTATCGTTCAGGCCATTATAGTCACAATAGAAACACCCAGGTTGACAAATACCAGAATGGTAAGTAAGGATGCAATAGTATATATGTGAAAGAAGAAAAAAAGCTAAAGAGCAAAAAAGAAAAGGAAGCAAATTAGAAAATGTGGAAAGGAGTGAAAAAGGAGGAGAGAACTCTCCAACAGTTTCCCCAGTCAGTACTGTGACAGCCAGGCCATCTGGCCAGCCAGAGACTACCCTGGGACCCATATGTACCCCATGTAACTCTGGAGAGGACAGTACATGTCAGCCCACGCTCATTCACAACACACACTCCATGCATGCCTTATGCACACTGTCACTCATACACTTACAAGGCACAAATCAAATATGAACACAGAGCACAGACACAAGTACAAGTACAAAAATGCATATAAACATGAATTCATGACCTAACATGCATGCCAGCACACTCGCTTCAACTGGCAAGTTAGAGTTAGGGAGGGAGGGAGGGAGGGAGGTAGGGAGAGAGAGAGAGAGAGAGAGAGAGAGAGAGTCAAATGAGCTATGAGGGTAGCAGAGAGTTAGAGAGAGAGCTCTGTTCTCGCAGCTGTGCAGCCATTAAAATGCCACCCGGACGAGGCCAGCAACCAGCTGGAACACAGCACAAGCAACGCACACACACATGCACAAACACTTCTGCAGAGCTGTGAAAAGATGCTGACTGCAATCACCGGAGCGTTGCATAATTCATGCAAGAGCAACTAAGACAGAGCCAGTGTGTGGACATATGTGTCGCTGCATGAGCTGTTACAACAAGCTCTTCTTGATCTGAGGCCAGTAACGGTGTGGAGGTCTGAGAGACTGAGAGGCTGAGGCTACATTACCTTACAGCAGTATTGTTTGAAAACTGACTGAAAAATACAGCCAAGTATAAATATATGATTTTTTCGGTGCTTGTAAACAAAAGCGCATTTCTCTTTCTTTTGAGTTGTTAGCCCTCAGGGGAAGAAGTAGAACAAGATAGAAGGCAGAAAGCGGTAGAGAAAAACAAAACGGTGTGGACAGACTTGATATCTAAGTAAGTCACAAGGACGTCTTGAGACATGCCATCTGTCCCATACACACACACACATTCTACAATCTTTGTTGACTGAACCTTTAAAATATTAAACCAGTTTAGTCAACTGCCTGTGATTTGCATGGAAGTATTATTTAATTTACCTAGCACTGACAGGGTTATTTTGCAGCTGACAAATGTCCCACATCCAATTACTGTAGAAATGACTTGAGACATCGAGTGTGTGTGTGTGTGTGTGTGTGTGTGTGTGTGTGTGTGTGTGTGTGTGTGTGTGTGTGTTCTCACCTGATGCCCTGCTGCGTTGACAACCTTGTGAGTAGAGAAGGGGAAAGCTTCGTTGCTCAGGTCTGTGTCCAACACCTCCTGAAGCACCTCTCGACTGCACATAAAGAGAAAACACAGGAACAGTGTCAGTCAGTCAATATATTTTACGCTTGCACCTGCAGCTGTGCAACTAGTGTGGTGAAAGATACTTGTATGCTTTTTAAATATAATCAAATTATCAGATTTTCCTTGACTAAAATCTGAAAATATTCAAGAAAACATTCCAGCTATAGGAGTAACTGTTATACTTGCTGTAGAACGGTACCATCTATCCATCTCCCACAAACACACACAATAAAATCAATATTACATAAAGATGAGTCAAAAGAAAAAAAGGACTAAGTTTAGCTTTTCTTGATACTTGTGTGTTTGTGAGTAGGCAGGTAGAGGCCTTTTCTGGGCGATATTTTTGCAACAATGTGTAAGGAAGCCAGGGTTGAAGATATTTGGGGAAGGGATTCAGGTTACATGATTATGTGCTGCACATGTTTGTGTGCATCTGTGTGGGTGTCATGTTTTCTAAAAAAGCAGTCAATGTGGTCATGGAAATGGGTGTATGGTCATATGTGAATAAAACATTCTTGCATATATGCATGAATGTGCTAGTATGATGCACAGGCTCATATTTTCTTCAGGCTGTCCTCCAATTTCTGTCCTCCCTTAAGCAACGCTTTGCTCACTGAACTCCCAAGCCCAAGAGCAAGGCCAATCAGCTATATATAAAATCTGTGTGTGTGTGTGTGTGTGTGTGTGTGTGTGTGTGTGTGTGTGTGTGTGTGTGTGTGTGTACAGGCACAAGTGTGGTGTGGTGATAGAGTTTTGAAACCACCAATTAGTTTTTTTCTGTTTTGGCACTTACTGAGGCTCTCAGCTCTGTGATTCAGAGGACACACACATTCACTTTAAAGCTAGTCAAAACATATTTTGCTAGTAAATTATATTATCTATAATTATATTATCTATAAACCTGTCCATGTCCAAAATGTTTCTTGATAAAATTGTTCTTACTCCTGAACCTCTTACCCTTCTTTAATAAAGAGACACACACACACACACACACACACACACACACACACACACACACACACACACACACACACACACACACACACACACACACACACACACACACACCAGGATATCACATAATTTCATTCTTTAAATAGATCAATTTGCTTCATTAAGAAAACAAACCTCAAACATTGGAGGGTCGATTTTCTGCAATCCCTCATATGTGGCAGTAAAATAGGGAGGAGCTGAGAATCAATACAGATGCTAATCTTGTTTATATTATTGACACACACACACACACACACAAGGAAACATCCACTGATGCAAACACTCACACAGGCCGTGCTTTGGCTGCTCATGAAAACTCACTGAACTCCATAATCAACATGTATACTGTGTATATAATGAAACTCCCACATTTATATTAGGCTACTGCTGCACAGAATCTTTGGTTTGATGTAAGCAATAAAAGCGAGAGTGATAGAACAATCTGAAAAAGGAGAAGAGGACACTGAGATACAGCATTTAGCAAAAAGGGAGGACTGGAGAAAGGAGACTGAGAACAAGCCGGATAAGATCTACAGAGACATGAGGACTGACAGAAACTTAGGAGAACAGAAGATGAGAAAAAGCCTCAAGGAGAAGAAATCGACAGAGCCCACACAGACAACAGAGTGGCCTAACCCCGCTGCTGGTGAGAGGGAAGAACAAAGACGCAGGGCGGTGAGGTGGCGAAGAGGAGAGAGGGGAGGAAAAGATAGATGAGGAAATTCAGAGAATAAGAAGAAAAGGTAAAAGGTGGCCTGGCTTGCTTTTCGAGTGAAGAACAAAAGGAAAACTGTAGGAATCCATCCCATTTTCCTCTGTGCAGTTCACGATTTCCCATCCTGAGCAAAGTAATTAAAGTTACTATATGTAACTTTTTAATGTTTCTGAAACTGAGTAATTTTTCATGTGATGATCATAAATGACCTATAACAGCAAACAAGCTAACAGTGAAAAGAACACTTTCCCCGCAAAGTCACAAAATGATTTACGGCAGGTAGACGGCGCTACAGTAACACATTCTGACGGGTCACCGATATCTTTCCAACACCGGAAAAAAGCCAATGCAGCCAGGTAAAAGGTAGCAGGAGTTTTCTTAATATAGGCCTAATTGTATTTTTATTTTATTTTAGAGGTTATCTGTTGTAGTTATGGCTGATATTGGGGTAGGGGCATCACAGAAAAAAACGGAAATTAAACGAAGAACTAAAAGCTAAAAGGGAAAGTGAAAGTGAAAGACATTGTGCAAAAACCAGAGTCTCTCGGTGGGGCTTTTAACAGATGGAGACAATTACGGGATTGTAAATCATTCAAAACCAGCCCCCGAATTGGCCCTCAGGTAAGTAATGTCTGTTTCATTCATAAAATAACTTTACAATGCGCAATGTGGTTGTAGGTCAGTAGCCGACATTAAAGTACGTCCTGCTTCCATTTAGCACCCGTTTTTTATTCATTTTCAGTCCGTGTTTGTGTTGTTCTAGTTTTTCTTTTCCCTTGTCCAACTGTACTTGTGTAAAGCGTCCTTGGGTTTCATGAAATGCGCTATATTGATCCAAGTTATTATTATGTTGGTTGCTACAACAATCTCTTAATGCTTTGGCTCATGCTAGTGACAGTGATACCTGGTTTAGCTCACGATACATCCGAAGTAGTCTTAGTTACCGTATGCAACGCTTAAAATGCAACAATGCATCTGTAACGTATTATCTTATTGTAAATAAATGATTTTCTGTCTGAGCAAAACATTCATCGCGACTATATGACCTCCTGGTAACGCTAACTCGGTAATACAATGGGCAATACAGCACCGTAAAGAAAAGACCTTTATGACAGCAGACGTGGTAAAAACACTACCACTTTTGTCCAAAGCGACGGCTAGAATCAACACAAACTAAAAGGTAACAAATAGCCACTTTAAAGTAATTTCCTCCACAAGACCGGAAGTTAAAGGGAGAAAAGCAATCACAACTTAATCCCAAATTGTCCTTCAGGGATCTAAAATCTGCAAGCTGCCAGTCTGTGTCATTGCCCTCCATCTGAGCCCTCCAGTGACATGTACCTGACTATCATAAAATACTGCATAGTTGCTTAACAGAGTTTTTTTACATTTAGTCCTTGAAGGCCATCACTGCAGTGTTTATACTGGGGAACCTCTTGGCAGACGACGCAGGTGTAGAGATATAATTCTATAGGATTATCTTTTATTCATAATATCATGTTGAGCTTTTAGACTGAGATAAGCAGTTTACAGTTGAGAGGCCCTAAATATTATCACTAGTCTTTTCTGTCTTTTTATCGTTTTCTTTTTACTTCTCCTCTCCACCGCTCTCTGCCTTTAGTCAATCCTTTTGTCCTTTTTCTCAGCTGGATATATAAATGTCTCTGCTCATTAATAGCCCTCCATCCCTTCCTCCCTCGTTTCTTCCCCTACCTTTTGGGTCCCTGGATGCTGATCATCCCCATGTCCTCAGAGTGGTCTGTCAGATGGCAGTGGAAGCCTTGGTCCTGAAGAACTGTTCTGATGTGGTTCCAGTTGTGTTCTGCTACACCGCCTCCAATGGCCAGGTAGTATGCATCACCTGGAGCAAAGGCGGGAAAGGAAAATAAATAAACAGTGATTAAGGGGAGTATGACAGAAAGAGATGGAGATGAGAGATGGAACATCAGACAAATACAACAACTGACAGAAGAAAAACGGCAAATAAGACACACTAAATTGATAGCTACATCAACAGAAGATAGAATGGTAGGTAGAAGAATAAAATGCTGAATATAACAGATATACAGTATTAAGAGATAACGGGAGACAGATCAATAAATAGAACAGAACAAAAGAACAATGAGTCCAAAATAAGATACAACACAATGTCAGATATATCCAGCAACAGATACAAAACAGTTAAAGTGACAGAACACAACAGTGATGGAATGATAAAGAGAAGAATGGAAAAGAGAGAGAGCAATAGATATATCAGTATAGTCTCTCTCTCTCTCTCACACCATTGGACTGTGGTGCCAGGGGCAGGTTGGCAGCACCAGGCTCCAGTCTGCTCACTGTGAGGTCAGCCTCTGCTCCTCCTCTCTTATTCAGCATGCAGGTATACACAGTGGAGCCTGAAACATACACATGAACAATTAATTCCCCAGACTTTGTAGGCCAATTTGTAGTGTGCAGTGCTTGGAACCATGCCGACAGAAAACTGAATAAATAATGAACCCAAATTTGAGGTCAATCTTCTGTTTGTAACCGATTCTTTGTGAGTAATCCAGTTTGTGAGCTTTTGTGTGTGTGTGTGTGTGTGTGTGTGCTTGCGTGTGTGCGTTTTCTACTGGCCCCCATGTGGGAATAAGAATAGATTTTTAATAAACTCAAGTCTACTTTCAGAACACTTCTTTCACAACTTGCTTTTAGGGGCAATAATTATCTTGTCTTTTTGTGAAATAGTTACCAAGGAAACGACAACCCCGTCAAAGCTGAGAACCTCACTCAATAAACATATTCATAATGAGAACATCATCAAAATGATTTCCTGATGAATGAAGTCTGTATCTAATTATGAGACAAAAAAATCTGTAGGCCAAAGGATTTTGTGACATGCTTATATGTGGCTGTCCCTCAGCCACCTCTCATTTGAATGAATGATTGATGTTACAGTTTCATTCTGTCACTGGTATTAAAGAAAAGGGTGTTCAAATGTGTAAGCGAAGCATAAGTCGGTTTTCTGAGAACTTAATTCTCAGACCACTGTAATTGCTGTAGGAGGGAACAGGGAGCAAGAAAGAGGGAGTGATAGACAAAGACATTGCGAAAGCAAGGCCAGATGATGCATCATCTGGTAGTCATAATAAGTGGAGGATAATAAAGTGGAAGTGTTGATGTTAGCACACAATATCAATAATATCAATATCAAACATGCTATAGAAAATAAAACAGCAGCTGTGCAAGCTTCAATGGTTATTTCACTTGCACTTTATTTCCAGTAGGTTTTTAATCCATCAAACAAGAGACAGACTAAACAAAAATGGTCAAAATTGATGCAGCAGAGGCCGAGATATCCTGACTGCCCAGGTATTCACTAGCAGTCCCTAGCATGAGTGAGCCTTTAACATTGCTGGATCTTACATACTATCATTATAGCCTACACATGATATTCCACTTTGTCTATTTATAAAAACAGTTATAAACATTCAACATGTTTGATATGCTTTTTAATGACTCGTTGCCCCCTAGTGTCTCGGTAACCTTTGACACCCACCTTATTACTTAAATCAGTGCTTGATAGTTGAATTGCATCTTTTGTGACCTATTGGTTGTAAGATTGTGCAAGACTGCTTTGAATTATACTTGTCTTTTCAAATTCATGTGTTTTCATTTTCCTTGTAACAAGGATATCGTGACACCTATGTATGTGATTAAATGATTATGACATCACTGGTCATTTTGATATATATACATCCCTTATTTCCTTCCTGTGCGTATATGCCTGAGGAAGACCTGTAATTGGTCAAAACTTTGCAAATAAAATTAGGGAGATGTGCTACCAGTATACTCCCTGAATTGCAATGAATCCTACATTCCCCATGATGCAACCAATAGCATCTTTAAAAAAGGGAGCTGTGCTACCAGTGTGCTCCCTGAATTGCAATGAATCCTACATTTCCCATGATGCAACCAATAGCATCTTTCCGTTAGACCCTCCCTGCCTGGTTAGAGCCCACAAAACCCTCACCTCCTATTTAACACGAAAACAGTCGGTGTTGAAGTAGGAATGTGGGGAAAGTGTAGAAAAATATATCCAGAGTATTTGGATCTCTGCCCATTTTCACACCTGTCACTGCAGAAAGCAGGCACAGCTGTCGGTCAGCGGATTTTGAAAAGTTAAAAAAAAAATACTTTAAGAGATAATATGCTGGCATTTAGTATTAGTTGTATTTGAGATTTTGTGGAAGCGTGGACTGTTTTGATTACATGTTGGCATCTTGTTTAGTCCTCCTATCCATGTATCTGCCCTCTTCATTCTGTCAATCTTTTCTCCCATCTGTCTGCGTACGTGTGTGAGTGAGTGTGTGTGTCTGTGTGTTTAAGTAAATGTGTGTGCATGTTCTTGCTGCAGCAGACTGACCTGGCTTCTTGTTGACATCAGCAGTGAACAGCCAATCAGCCGCTTTTTTGGCATCTGGTCCAGAGAGATAGAACTTCCCAAAGTAGGACATGTCAAAGACTGCCACACCGTGTCTACATGTGAGGCACTCATTCTTAATCTGCATTTAACAAAAAACACACACATCCAATTAATACAGACCTCAACTTAAAATAAAACATGGCATTTCTAAGAAGACTGTATATATTTGGAGCCAGATACTTTGAGGAAACATTCATCACAATGTGTATTGGCATTAAGGTTGGTAATTCTCCCCTTGCGGTGTGTCCTCTGAGCTGCTGTGTTAGTTCTGGTATGCACTTCATGCACCATAAACCTCACTGACTGTTCACTCATCACACTCAGTTGTTCATGATTGATTTGTTGTTATTGTATTTCCCATGACAACATATGTTCCCTTTCCTCATGGGAGCCTTCAAAGTGTCCACACTCATCTGGCGACCATGAGTTTTTTTTGGCCCATAGTTGTTTGACGAAACAGGACGTTGCATTCATTTAATAACATTGTTCTACTGAATAACACACATGTTCACACACTCACACACACTCTCACGCTTGGTTTCTTACCACGTCATGATGTGGAGGGAAGTCAAAGGTGTACTCTTTGCCCAGTAATATGTTATATTTGTAGTTCACATTCTTCTTAATGTCATAAGCCCCATAGTAATCATAGTCTTTAACCTTTGCAATAATACAGACAAACAAATGGTTAGAGGCTAATTAATCATCACTGTTTCCATGTACAGAGAAGGACAAAGCATTGGGCCAGAAACAGCGTCAGTGTCGTCTATTATTGGCAGTTCCAACAGTCCCTATCCAGCAAGCCTTGTGGAGGAATTTGCATCTTAATTGTTTTCTTTTCAACTGCCTTTTGTCAATATGCAGGTGTAATTAAACTATTAGCGTGCACATGTTGTGTATAGAATATGCATAGAGCGCAAGTGTGCTTATCTCACAGGAGCGGGCCCGTCCATGGTGAACCAGCCAGGTCTTTCCCAGCCATGTCTCTCCTGGAACACACAGCCCTGCTCCGTCAGCACCTAAGATAAACAAAAGGGTAAAATCAGTACAGAAAGTACACACAAATATAAATGTATTATATAGACACATGTATTGTCATAGTTGGAAACTTCAATCTTCATATCTACAGAATTGAACACATCAATTGCAAGAGGAACCACGGCTGCTGAATCTCACTCAAGGGCATTTTGACTGCTTTTTTTTTAGCAGCACCAATTGATTTTTTTGTGGCCAAATAGGGGCAGTAAAACAAGCTCAACACTGATATTTTATCACCTTATAAAGTTGTCATGGGGAACTTGCAAACAAACAGTTACGTGTTTGCACATCGAGCAGAAACACAGTGTTGTGCACCTGAGGAATGGTAGCCCAGTATTCACTCTCCTTTTAACTCGGTTTTAGTCTCCGCCATCTCCTGAGAAGATGACCTTGCTCTACAGCGGCTTAATGCTCCACTCTGTTCACCAGCTGTTCACGTCATTAACTCTAAACATATCTGCCATATGTTTCTGGGCAAGTAGCGTACAATGGGTTTATCAAGAGCTTTTTTGCTGAAAACAGCTGTCAGATGCAACTGGAATCAAGGTTGAGAGACTAAGCCACACAGTAAAGTTGATCCCAAACAATGAGCTGAAAGACACTAAAATGCTCCGTAGAGCTGAGAGGAACTCTCGAGTATGTTAATAATTCTTTGCAGTTTCATCACTAAAAGCAAACCCCTTTCACATTACACACAGTCATCTGATCCACTGTTATTTAAAAACAACAATGATGTTGATGATGAAGTGCAACTCTTCACCCAGTATAATACAACATGATGGGCAACAAGTTAACTGGCCTAGCCTACATATCAAATATTAATCTAAAATGGTAGGAAGTGATGTCCAAACAATTTTTTAGCACAAACTGTTGCAAATATAGTACACTTGTTAATTCTTTATTTCTGACCAGTGTTAAAATAAAATATCCTGGCGCTCCCCATCATCCTTGTTAAAACTGACAGTCGCCCACAGTTAGTAGGTATGTTCTGCTATGCTCTCCTCCTAGCAGGCAACCAGCAGTCTCTTGCCAAACCTTCCCACACCAAGCTATATTTACCATCCATGCAACCGAGATGGAGAAAACGTGTGAGCAGCAGTTTCAGAGATAGCCTGTTTGTGCTCAGAAATAATCTTGTATTGCTTCCTAAAAGTAGACCGTGTCATTGTTTTCACAGGGAAAACGTCCTTGGCTGCTCAAACTCCTTAAGCACCTCTTAGCCATAATACATGGCGTTGTGATTAGAAGCAAGCGCTAGTATCGTGAACAAAAGCTCATTTGAAAATAATAATGTTATTTCTTCTTCACTCTGCCACCCCTTCATTCATCTGAGCCTCTCCAACAGTAGGAAGGCTAGTTGCTAGGTGATGGCCCTCGACGAGTGATTAGCAGGGGTCTAATGAGCTTGCAGCCGAGGGTTGGACCGACCCAGTCTCACAGGGACTGTGCTCTCCTTCGAGCTACAGTCCGTCTACCTGAGAGCAGCTATTTGTGTCTTTTCAGTGCTCTGTACTGTAGCTGGCTAGCATAAAATCTGGTGCCATAATTATCCCAAACATAACCTGATCCTGCACTTGTTATGCAAATTAAAGTATTTTGTGCTGTTGGGAGAAATCTGTAATAGTAAGGAATTAAGTCTTAATGGAACAGAGTTGTACAACAGGATACTAAATCTGCCACAGCTGCCTGAAAATAACACAGCATGCTGATACAATTTATTGAGCCTTTGAAGTGTCAATCATCTTATATGTTTTATTAGTTAAGTGACTTTATTTTTAAGTGCTATTGGTAATGATAATCACTCAGGGAAAGTCAAGGCTATTTACATATTTAAGGCTGAAGTCCCAAATTAGAAACAGTCTATAAATATTTGTGAAGAGAAAGTTTTGCACTGCACTGGAACACAGACGTGAAGCAAAATCTGGCCATGGTTATTTTATGTGCATCACTTGCTTACTGTAACACATGCCTCATCAAACAGCACCAGGATGTGCTGATCAGCAGGGTGAATGTGATAAAACTGCTTTTCTGGAGAGTTGATGTAGATAGTGGTGTACATGTTGCCTGTGTGTGGTCTTTAGAAAAGAAATGTGCAGGTGTTTTGACATGCATTATACGTCACTGTTGTGTTGCTCTTAAGACAGGTGTTTGTTTGATTTTGAAACGTAGGAGTAATAAATTGATTTTGACAGCGGTATTTGCATTATGCTATAAAGTAATGCTCATGGTTTTTGTTTTTCACAGATTTTTTTTATCTGTTCTAAATGTACTTTAAAAGGGATATTTTAAGTAGTTTTAATGCTATTATCAACATGGGAGTGGACAAATATGATTGCTTTATGATTGCAACAATAAAGCAATAACAAATACTATCTAGAATATTCTCCAGAATAACCTTAAAGGTACTGTATGCTTAAAAAATATGCTGAAAGCATAATATGGCAAACTCAAGCCCATCAAGCAACAACAGATGGGCATATTGACCTGAATGTAACTTTACTTGGTAATACAAACACAATGTAGTGTCCTACGTTAACACTTGTAAAGGTTGATTAAATATCCCATTTTTTAAGCAGCTCAACACATGACAATGGACCTGGTGCTTTACAGCAATTGACACATTGTACAAGTACATTGGTCAGCTAAATGTAATTGTGTTTAACCTCACGTGGGAAAATAAAGGCTCTCAAAAACATCCCCTTCTATTAAGTGGGATCATAACAGGGTGATACAAAAAAAAAATATTATATTAAAAATTAAAACAAACAATAAATAAAGTGTAGAGAAACCGTGATGGCTCGGAGAAGGCTATGTGCGACACAAGCCATATGCTTGAGAGGGGGGTCCTGGCAAATCATGTTTCGTGCACTAATAGTGGTCAGTGTGCTGATTTCATGTTCAATGTCCCACTGTCTGGCTACTTGCAGAAAGTACGGCGCATACGTCAGAGAAATGCCTCTCTCCCATCTTCATAACAGTTAAAGCATGCAAGTTCCCACTGTGGGCCCAAGGCCCAAATCACAGAACATGTGTGTGTTAATCGCGCCTTAAAAAGATTTGTGGTGTTAAAAGGAATTTGCGTTAACACGTTAATTTTGACAGCTCTAGTTTAAATTGATTTTAACGTCAGCTGTTAATTATGCATGGTAAGTCCCTTCAAGTATTGAAGTATTTGCCTTTTTAAAAATATATATATATTTTTTTAAATCAGATTTTCACATCTTTGGGCTTTTGAGGTTTTTTATAATATATTTTCCACTTTTTGTGATCAAACTACAACAAGTAAATCTTTCATTATAATTTAAACATTTATTATGAGGACACAAGCTACTGACTTTTTTTTTTATTATTATTATTCATGTCTTTGCTCATTCTGTACAATAGCTTAAATAATGCCCCTCCAGAAATCTGGTTAAATATGCATGAAGGGTGTCAGGGAAGCTAAATAAAAGACGCTGTAAGAAAGCAGTAGGTATGATCTACAAACTACATTGACAACATTGCTAATGCAATTTGTGTGACAGTAATCTGTTCTGAAAGAATGCCTGCACGTGTGAGCGGGGGTAGAAATTGCAACAGCTAAAAGGTAAATGAAGTCTGAAACAGGAAAGCAAGGCTAAGTGGGTCATTAATGCATAAAATATGGTGGCAAGGCCCATTAAGAGTTTGTGCCGGACTTAGGGGAGAAAAGAAGCTGAAAGACATCCGAGACCAGGCTACCGAAGCTAAGTGTATCATTTATAGTCATGTTGGCAAGGATTGCATTAATACACTGCTGCTGGGGATAAGTTACACTGCTAACTTGCTGAGCCTGAATCAGCTTTTTACCTCCAGATCTGAGCAGAAAAGACATGAGGAGACAGAGAGATAAACATTCTGTAAGTACTGAGAGAGATGGTGTCAGAGTATCACCAGTACTTCAAGACAAGCTTGGCAAAATATTCAATGACAGACATGAAAGCACACACAGTTTGTTCTACATTCCTATTTGATTTGTAGCATTAGCAACTCAATTCTCAACTCAATTCTATGTCTACTCCGCACATTCATGCACACATAGATGTTGATGCCTGCCTAGCCTGGGGTTTCAGCGGCATTGTTTATATATTGATTTTGCCACATTAGTGTCTCAATTATCCAATCAGATGCTGCTGTTACAGAGGTCAGCAGAGAAAAATAAACAGCAGCACCTCTTTTTCTCTCACACATAATACAGATTGGAACAAGAACAAAGACCATGGCAACCACAGGAAGAAAGAGAGGGAGAAACAGATATTAAGTATGAATAGTATAAATAGAAGAGGAAATTGTGTTGGGGGAGGATGTAAAAAAAAATAGAACACCAGATGAGAGACATATGAGTTAACGCCGTGTGTGGATGCATGACAAAAAAAAAATCGGAATGAGACGGTGAGGAGAATAACGAGAAAAGAAGTGACTCATACAACCTCTAAAAATATAGGAAGTGATCAAAGATGACTGGTCAGGTTGTATGGCAGTAGAGATGCTCGTTTTTCCATTACATGGTACCTGCTCTACTCTACTCTACTTTTTTGGTTTTCCATTATGAAAAAAAGTCCCTGGTACCTGCTAACAGGTACTTTTTTTAGTATCACCTCCGTCCAGGTTCCAAGCGAGCTGAGCCGATACCAAAAGGTGACGTGAAAACCTGCAGACTACTGATTGGTCAGAGAGAATCGTCACTAATCACTGTGTCATCATTGCTAGCGACAGACGGGGGGTGTCCTGAACAAAACCGCCATTTTTAAATAGTTTAGCCAGCGGTGGGTTTTTTGCTGCCTCCAGCTTCTTTTGAAACAAAATTTGTCTTCTGGCTGTGGTAACAGCCACATGCCGAGAGTCAAAAACAACACACTTTCGACGTTCTGTGTGTGTCGCGTTAGGTCACGGCAGTTTCCTGCGGCGTCGCTATGATGACCAGCCACGCTTGCCTCAGGCATAAGGCGGTACTAAATCTGCAATGGAAAATGGAGGATGGGGTACCGCGGCCGAGTTGAGTCGAGCCGAGTAGAGTAGAGTCGAGCAGGTACCATGTAATGGAAAACGCCATTAGAGAGGTTAACTGGTTTCATCTTTGTTAGGAAACCTTGTCAATATGTGTCCAGAAGGTTTCCCTCACACACTCAGCTATGTTCAAGCCAAAAGGTGTCTGTCTGTCTAAATCCTGAGAGATACACAAACACTTCCTACAGGTTTTCACAGAAAGTAAAAGCCCTGCTTGACTTAACTGAAACTGTTGTTGTGTGTGTATTTAGGACGACAAACAAAAACAAGAAAACTGCATTTGTGGAGTTATTGTGTCTGCTAGTATAAAACGTTATAAAATGAATTCATTATCTGTTCATGGTTGATTGCGTTCCTTTTTTTATAACTAACATTTTTTTTAAACAGCAAAACACTGTTAAACTGCTCATCTACCTGATGGAAAGGGTCCTTCCTCATGTTTCGGCTGGCCAGCGGCTCATCAAAGGGGAACACCACAGAGTAGTTTTTAGCATACGACTCATGGCTCCTCTGTCTGATCCAACGTGTGTTGTCTGTCAGCGAGTTATGGAAACGCCTGAGACAGCAGGGAGAGGAATTCAAAAGATTAATGCTCATTAAAAGTCACAATCATTCAGACTTCATTAAAACTTTATTACTCTGGTTCCTGCTGCCCTTTGATTAAATGCCAAACGGAAACTCAAAACCATGTTCTGCTTTGTAGAGCCTTTGAAAACTTTGAAACTTCCTGTGATCAAATTCACCGCTCAAATACTTTAGTGTTTCACCTCTGTATGTTTTATTACAGTATTAATGTGATGTACCTGATGTCGTAACCATACATATCCTTTTCAGGGCGACCATGTATGATCCAGTGAGCCAGCTCTCTACCACAACCACCTCCCAGCATCATGCCTGACAAAAACACACATCCAACACACAGAAAAAGATAACATGTTAGTAAAGTTTGCAAATAAAAATAAATAAAAAAAAACACAGAAAAAGAAAGGATAATGCAGATATTGTTACGAATACAATTCATAAATCACATTAAACAACTAAATCAAGTTTGACAAATCAATAAATCACTTAACTCATTTATTAAGCAAAAACACTACACTTGCTGCTCTGTCCATTGTTCTTAAATGTGAGGATCTGCTTATCATCTATCTTTACATAGTATTCTAAATTGAATATCTTTGGGTTTTGGTTTAACGATCATTTTCATTATCGATAAGTCAGTATCGCAAATTCCCAGAGCACAAAGTCACATCACTATTTTGGAATGATGATCAAACAAGACAAAAGATGTCACCCTGCACTTCTGACATTTTATAAATGAAATGTTTCAGAGATTAATCAAAGGAAAATAACTAACAAATTGATCGCTAATGAAAATTGTTAGTCGCAGAACAAAAAGTTTGTATCCAATTGTCAGATTACTGGGTGCATTGCACAGGCGCAATAGATGGTAAATAAGTGGGGAAAATCTGAACCCAAAACAGAACCTCTCTCCGCTTCTCACTCACCGATAGGAAGACTGTGAGTATGTCTCATTTGGAGAAGAGTTTCGGTCCTCTGCAGCAGCCTTTATATGTCATATGACCGTAGAGTCATGACAGTACAGAGGACTGTTTGGACCTTTGTTCCATCATTTGACCCTTGCTCACAGCTGCCCCTGAGCAATCTGACCTCATCAGCTGCACCCAACGGCTGCAGCATTCAGGTTGCTTTTTGTTTAACCCGACTAACAAAACAAACACTGACAATTCAATTTTTTATCCATCCGGTCCCAAACCTGGGAGCTTGCGCTGCTCCCTTTTAGCAACCCCCTTCTTGTGTTGTGTTGCTGCTAATTTGCATACATCCTGTGTGTGTGTTGTGTGTGTGCATATAAACACTCTTGCATGTGTTGCGAGCACAACATCAACATGCAGCAACGTGATCAGTGTGTCCTTGCAATCCTTCCTTCATCCCTTCATCTCTCACAGCGTGCCCTCTCTCCTCCAATCCCTCACTACTTCACTCATCTGCAGACACTGTCACTCCGGGCCAAGCCTGGGTGGATGTTTAAATGGATGGATGGATGGGAGCAGGGGTAGAGAGATAGACAAGCTTAATGATTCTTTAAGCCTACCATCACCACCTCTATCCTCCACTGAAGCACATCTGTAAGGGCTCCCGTTGCTATTTGCATCACTGTCTCTATCCTTCCAAAAAGCATCATGCCACTGAACCCAATGGTTTTCTCAGCCTCATTGTGAACTGCCTTAAATACAGGCAATTGTTTGTACCTTATAATGCGATTAAAAGAAAACTCTTCTCGCCATAACACCTGCAAGTGCTCAGTATTGTGATTATGAGCAACATGGTGATACAGTTAAGAGATGCAGCAGTTAAAATCAATTAAAGAACCATAATCATAATAAGTAAATGCACTCAAAGTTCAGCATGATGATTTTGACACTAAGAATAAGTAACTTTAGGTTGCTAGGCAACAAATCCAACTTCTACAATTAAACAGGGTTACCAAAATGAATCCCAGCAAGTAAAACAAAACAACTTGAGGCTTAAAAAAATACTGAGCACTCAGTGATGGATTTTTTAACGTGAATGTGTGGACTTTGACCCTGTGGTTTCTGAATTACCCCGCTTGTCTTGCACTTCCTTGGGCCAAATGAGCTGTGTGAGTTCAAGCGTGTGTATGGGTTTTTGTGTGATAGAGTGAAATGGACAGAGAAGTTTTCCCTTGCCAAAGGGACGAAGAGGCAGGGGGGAAGAAAAGGAGACGGGTGTAGTGAGAGAAGGGAAAAGCATGAGGAAAAGTGGCGATTATCAAGGTCTTGCTTCGATAAAAACTAGGATGTTGTGTTTTGTTTGTGTGTGTATGCTACAGTAAGTTAAAGTGTGTGTGTGCCGGGCAAGAGAAAGGCATTTGGAATATCCTTGCTGTGCATGGCCAGTGGAATATCCTTAATTACGTTACCAGGCGCGATATATTGGTGACGCCATGCCTATTTCAATGAGCTTGGAGGACGAGCGGACAATATTTTATCCACCTCCATTTTTTTTTTTCAAAGTAGAAGAAAAATAAATGTACAATGTGGGTTAAAAAGGACTGAAGCATTATTTTCATTAACATTATTTATTTGTCCATAATGGTTTTGATTAATCAATCTATAAATGACAGAAAATAGTAAAAGAAATTCATTCAAATTTCCAAAAGCCCAAGGTAAGGTCAATCACTTGTTTTGTCTGACCAACAGTCAAACTCTACAAACTCAAAGATATATAAATTACAATGATTTATAGCCAGCAAACCTTCACATTAGAGACACCGGAACCAGCGTATATTTGGCTTTTTTTTTTTCTTTTTTTTTTTAAAAGGACTTAAACGACAAATCATTAAATCAAAACTGTTGCTGATTAACTTTTATTAATAGTATTAAAAAACGTATTGCTTAATCACCTAATATTTTCCACACAATGTAAAATCATAAGCAATACAGGTCTAATGAATAAGGTATGCATGAGATATAAAATAAATCAACAGCTCAGGGACAGCAGTGTGTGAGCTCTTTTTAACCTGACAATGGATAACAAGATACTAACTGACCTATGATCAGGCTGATGGACCGAATGAGTGTCTCATAATAAGTGGTTGAAGAATAAGCGAGCAATGGAGGAGGTGCTCAAGAACAGCAAGGATCAATCAGCAGTTTGCATCCAACGTACAAAAACTAAACTTCTGCAGCAAAAACCAACAGAGAAGGAAGGTCCGTGTGTTCAGTGTGTGTTAAAACCACTGTGTGCTCGATCATTAGAGCTCCACCTCTCTGCCCCTTCCAACCTCTTGTCTTTTCATAAGAACTTTGGAGATTGACCCTGTGGTCTTTCGCTCCTATGCAGATTTTTTTTTCTGTTAATGCTGATGGTGATTACTTTACCCTTTACGCCTCCTCTCTCCATGTTTTTCAGATCGCTGAGACACTCGCATCCCTCCAAGTCTAATGTCAAAGGTAAGCTCATCTATGAGTGAAGTAATGGAGGGACTTTGCCTTGAGAGTGTCCACACAGATTGGCTAAGGCTTTCCTTTTTCTTTTCTTTCTTTTAAAGTCTCCCCCCGTTCTTCCCATCGCTGCAGCACTTACCGGCACTATTGAAGCCACAGCCCAAGTAGAAACCTCTGACCTCTGGGGCTTCTCCCATCAGCGGCTTGTGGTCGGCTGTGAATGATTCTGAAAACAGTCAGACCAACTTTGTAGATAAAAGTGTCAACAAATGTAAGATAGACAAACTCACCACAGACGATCAGTGTGGTATACTTATCATGTAAACACAACACTTGAAGTGAAACAAAAGCCAACCTTAAAGTGAGGGTCACGGCCGAGGAGATGTTCTGCAGCAACTCTGTTGAAATCCTCATTTGTATCTCCATTTTATCAGAGCTTCCTCTCCTGCTGAGCTCTGTCTTTCTTGACATTAAGTTTTTTTTTCCCATCATAATTTGTTTCCATTTCTTACATTCTGTTCTTCTCTGCCATCCTCTACATTGCAGCTCTTCTTTCTTTACATGTTGTTTCTTTCTCTCTTTTCATCTCTATTAACATCTCCAATTCTACTTTTCTCACGTTTCTGTCTCTCAGATTTCAATCCATTTCTCTTTTTTTCTCTTACTCTGGTCATTCATCTCTACATGTGTGTGTATTTGTGTATATAATATGTTTCAGGAGTCCCTTGTTTCACTTGTTTCTCTCCAAACCGCTGGTTATAAAACATTTGCAAGAAGGGCTTGCAGGATTTTCATGAAAAGTGATGGTTCTGTGGAACCAGTGTGTGTGCATGTATGTTTGTTTATGGGTTTGTGTGTACCTGGTCCACAGACAGTGGACTTAATGCCAGTCTGCTCCAGAACAGGAACTCTGTTGATTGCACCTTCAATATGTTGCATGAATACATCCCAGTCCAGGTCAAACAGGCTAAAGGCAAACTTATCAGACACCTAGGTAAAATAAAAACACACAGCAGAAATGTATGAGAGGACTTGGTTTTCTAATACTGGCAAAACACAAGTGTGCCATTTTTAACAGTGGCTGTTTTCAGCTTTTGCACATTTACTTTTATGTTCCAAGTAAATTACGTATTCTGCTGCAAGAACACATTGATCTTGGTAGACAGGTGCCCTGACAAGGGGCAGATCTCCCATTGAGAAAAAAAATGAAAGGAAGAATTAAGGGAAAATGCAAGTCCCCACAAAGACTAAATATGTATAATTTACAGAATGCTTGTGTAGATAGCTTGTGCATCGTTCCCAAAAATCAACAATGCGTAAATTGTGCATTTATGCATTGTTGATTTTTGAGAACGGATGAATTCCAGGATTATTTTCAAAAACCTGGCCACTTGGTGGCAGCAAAAACAAGCTGTGAACACAACTTTGGCAGATCATCGATACAACAAACTTGTTAGCAGTTATAAAGCATAATTCAATTGGATTCAATATACGTCTGATAGTCATCTTTAAGCTCTGCTTTTAATCTCTACCAACACCTGAGGGAAAATTCTCTGTAAGTTCATCACAACGAGCCACCCCTTTCACATCATTTTACACTGTCACTGTGTGTGTCACAATGATTATGTCCACTTAAAAAGCTATATATAAATACTAAAAATACTGAGCTCTGACTATTTTGTTTGTAATTCCCCACAAAATGAATCTACACTACTGCAGTGAATTGTTGGATGACCAATGTTGGTGCACCACCTCAAAGCCAATGGCATCAAGGCTGATATGCTCTCCTTTTCTTTCCTTATCACTGTTGACAAGAACACTGCGACTTAAGCGTGTAGACTGCCAACTGTGTGAGTAAGTCACACTCACTGCAGCCACAGCACAATCCTGTAGCATCTGTTAAATCGACTCTTTTACCAGGGAATCAACATCTGTCAAATCCCTCTCAGTTCCCTGTCCAAGCATTTAATTTGCTTCCATCTGGACCTCTGCAACTCCCTCCTTGTCAGCCGGGCCAAAATGGAGCCTTTAGCTCCTACAACCTATGCCGATCAGAGCCAACCGACTTGCCTTAGAATTCTCCCCGCCTACACTAATCTGACTGACTCAGGGTGCACAAATTGAAAAGTCCAGCACGCCAGCTGGTGCAGCAATTTTATCATGCATTTCTCCCTCTACTCACTGATCTGGTCATCCCCTTCACCTGAACTTCTGCTCCTCAGTCTCTTACTTTCAGAGGGTGACTGCATGCTCTCCTGAGTCACTGCAGACATATCACAGTGAATAACACCATCAACTTACAGCCTAAAATGTTAAATATAAGTGATTCTGGTTTCTTTAAGTGCTCCCAAGTGTTAAGGGAGGAAAACGTTCATATGGCTTTACAATTAGCCTCAGCGGTGACACTTTCAGTTTTGATTAAGACTTGAACGTCACAGGAAAGTGTGAGCTGACGGTAGCTTCTTTCATGTGAACAAAGAGGTTCTGCATTATTTCCGAGCACTGACACTCAACCGGATATCTGAGGAGCAGTGTTCTTTGTCCTAGACACCTCACTAGACTCTCAATCCCTCACAAGCCAGTCGATCCTGCGCATCTTCACTTAGTAGGCATCCTCTATTATCTCCGCTAATTCTCCTTTCGGTATCTCCTCTTTCTTCCTCCATTCGCCTCAAGACATCAAAGCATCGCTCAGCTGCAGAACGAGAACAAAAGAAGCTGCTTCTACACAAAGAAATCCTCTAAAATGTAAAAAGCACTGAGGAGTCTGTAGACAAGCAGGCAGCCAGCCGGAAAGACAGAAAGTAATGAAGTCAGTATTATTAGTGTCATGAAAATATCCCGTCTGGAGCATTTCACAAAAACTCAGACTTAATATTGTTCTATTCTTGACGGTTTTTGAGCTTAATAACTCTTATGAAAGACTAAGAGATATATTTGTTTTAACTTGTTTTAAGTCTTTACTTATGAATGGCATGGATCAAGAACTGCATTACATTGTAAGAACACATATTTAAATTAATAAATCAAACAGGAATGCATGAACAGTGAAAAGGTATGTGTAGAACACCAGCACAGGAAAAGGCAAAGATGCCTGCCCCCAAACCTGCCAGCCTACTTAAAGCAGCCATATTATGCTCATTTTCAGGTTCATAATTGTATTTTAAGGTTGTACCAGAATAGGTTTACATGGTTTCATTTTCAAAAAAACACCATATTTTTATTGTACTGCACCGCTCTCTCTCACTGCTGCAGATCCTCTTTTCAGCTGGTCTCTGTTTTAGCTACAGAGTGAGACCTCTTTTCTTCTTCTTCTGTACTATCTTTGATTGCACTCGCACATGTGCAGTAGCTCAGATGTAGATCATGTCAGCTAGCTAGCTCCATAGACAGTAAAAGACAGGCTGTTTCTACAACTTCGGTCAGTTACAAGTCAGGATTAGCTGGGAGACTTCTAAATGAGGGCGCACATGTAAGTAGTTCTTTTGTAGATTATGGTGAACTTGTGTGTGTTGTAGCAGTGCTTTGTTATTGAGAATGAGGTAGCATGCTAGCGTTAGCATTAGCATGCTACGAGCTAATGGTTGCGGTTAGCCTGCTCGTTTCGGCTTGTGACGTCACAAGCCGTGCCAATTTTGAACAGCTCACCCAGAGACTGAAGGCAGGACACATTCAGAAACCGTATCTCACTCAAAACAGCATGGATGGATTTTTTTCAAAGTTTGTATGTGTGTGGAAGCACCAGAGACACAAAATAACACCCCAAATCCCAGAAAAAGTGATTTTTTCATAATATGGGCACTTTAACAAACAGCTCTGAGAGAAAGTACACATCCATTAAGACCAAGACCACCTGTTGATTTAATGCTTTTATAAGGATCATTCTCCAAACTCAACCACCCCTTTAAAGAGTTAGTCTGTGCATAAAAGAACGGCCTGTACGATTACTTTTTAGAGTTACCAAAGAGTTGTTTGAATAATTTCCCCTCATCTTCACAGCCTTAAGTCATGTCTGTCTTTTACAGAAATGCTTCGGTTTTTATGTTCCAATAAAAGCAATTTACCCAACAGTGGAGATAAGAATATAAGGTTTGTGGGTGGTGCTAAAAGGACAGCTATGAGGTCATTAAAATCAATGAGTCTATCTCCTTTTATTAGCATATCATACGCTCCAATCTGCCTATTAGAAATGAGATATTCACCATGGATGACAACACAAAATATTTTTTGATAGCTTACCTTAATGAGTCTGTTTTTCTATAAAAAACCTTTTTATTGAAAAAACAAACTTTTCAAAAGCAAATTGATACCGAGCCCCGCCCAGAGTACCGACCAAAAAACACTGAAACCCTAGACCCTGTCATTAGTGTGGAAAAACACTCATGAATTTATTTTATGCATCTCTTTCTATTCAGTGTAACAACCTTGCTTCAATGCACCACTAGAAACAGTGTATACAGTACACTGTTTGTTGCATGACTTGCAATGTTGCTTGCAATTTGCAACGAAAAGTTTGATATTTTGGGAAATACGCTTATCACTTTCTTGTGGCAAGTTGGATTAGATGAGTGATCTCGTGTCCAGCACACAACTCCCCCCATAAACCACAATTTATCGCTGCTACATTTCTCTTCATGTACAAACAACATACACCGTGTAAATAAGTCAGCTTTGAAATATATGGTAATGGTAGGCATATAGTTTTTACCTTGGAACAGAGCCAGGCTAGCGCTTTCCCCCGCCTCTAAGATAACAACACATCCTGAGTCCGGCTCCACAAATTGTTCAAAACTTGGGAAAATACGCTTATTCGCTTTCTTGTCAAGAGTTAGATAGGAGGTTTAGTAAAACTTGTGTTTCTCAAGTTTGTACTCTTGTAGTCTTTATGCTAAGCTAGGCTAGCTGTCTCCTGGCTACAGACATGCAGGGCTCTCAAGTTTTGAAGACAGGCAAGAGTGACATTCCCCCCAAAAGGGGGGGCGGGTTGAACGGGTCGCGGGAATGGGGGTGTTTCATTAATAATATTATTATTAGTGTTTTTGTTGTTATTAATAATTGCTCAGACTTTCAGAAGAAAAGATTTGACACATGGCACAATTCAACCAAGATACCAATACAAAGTATTTATTCAATTTCCCCGTGCGTGCGTGCGCGCGCGCGTGCGTGCGTGAGAGAGTGAGAGAGAGATTATGACTGGTGTTTATTGTGTTTGTTGCCTTTTTGGACTCTATCATTTGTGGTGTTGGCTCCCATTTGAAAGAGTTGGGCTCAATCCCGGCCATTTTGAGGGTCATGATTGAGGACAACATCCCGTCCAGAGACAAGCTGTTTCGGGTTGAGGTTTTGTTCAAACTGACCATCGAAAATACCCTCTCGGCATCAGCATTAGAATGTGGAAGCACTAAAACCAAGGCTGCGATCTTTGATAACCTCCCAAATTGGTTCAAGCCAAACAGGAGATGACTTACTCTGTGCTCAAAGTGATGCTCGGAGCTCCAGTGGTTTCCTCTGTGGGTGAACAAAACTTTCCGGAAGATGTTGTAGCAGAATCACGTTAACAATTCCAGGATATGCTTTTTTTTTTTCCATTGGATGTTGCGTTAAATCTTACCCAGATACAATAATGCTATTTTCTGATTGGCTATTGTGTAGCCCCTCTCTTTTTTTTGATTGGCTGATGAGTGGCAGGCTCGACTAAGAACTCCAGGGGAGACGCGCTTGATTCCTGCCGGTTCCATAGTGAGAGCGGCGCGGCCAGAGAAATTTTGGGCACTGCGGCATCTTAAATATATTATAAATAGTTTTTCCGCGTGAGAAATACAAAGTGTGGCGGGAGTGCGTGACAAAAGATCGAAATGAGTGACTGTCACGCTCAATGCGTGACACTTGAGAGCCCTGAGACATGTGAGTGGTATCAATCTTCTCATCTAACTCTTGTCAAGAATTCAAAGAAGTCTTTACTCTAAATTTTGCTGATTACACTTTTATTTATTTTTACTTAAGCAAAGTTTTGAATGCAGGACTTTTACTTCAGTAAAGGACCTGAATACCTTCAAACACACAGTTTAATCAGTTCTGTTAAAAGTTCTGTCAAGCTTACCTCATCCCAGAAGATGGGGTTGTGTTCATAACCCCCCACAGACAGGGCGTCACCTTGGAGGCGCAGGTACACTGATGCATCATGGTCCCTGACATTTGGCATGTTCTGCAAAAGAGTGAAAATTAAAGTGGAAGTATTCAAAACACAAATTAGTCTAAACACACCGTGTTTCAGTGACAAAATGAGCAGATTCATATTAATATTAAGCTAAGAAATTAATTACTTTGTTTGATTGGCAGCTAGAACTGTAACATCTTCATCCATAATAACAAGACACAAAGAAAAGCAAGTCGATGCCAATATATTTGAAGTTGTGCCAGCAAATGCTGGGTATTTTTTTTTTTTTACTAGATAATGGACTGAAATTATAATACAACTTTAAAAAAATGTTTTAAAATAAAACATTCTTGGTTGATTTTATGTCAATCTGTTCTAACTAATTGACTACTTATTTCGGCATAACTTTGCTTATTGCAAGTAAAACAAAACAAATAAATGGGGAAGATTTGCTGAAACCAAAACAAAAACATTACCATGTTGTTTACCTCGTATTAAAAAGAAAATTTTTCCTTTACTTCACCCAGATTCTCACATAGTATTTAGTGCTTTTTGGAAGCATACATATGGAAAAGGTTATACAATATGGGACATACAAATCATAAAAATCTTTACAGCACCAGTGACTAACACCATGACAAACCATAGAGTTTCTTTGTGTATGGTATGGCAGCTACTGACACACCATGAAATCTTCTTTTAAAAACAGCACGGAGAAGCATCCATCCCCTTGAGTCTAAGCATATATTCTTGTGGAAGTGTCTAATGAATAGTTACACTTTAAGTATGTTGTGGCATTTGTATTCATGCTGTCATTGAGGCTTTTTATTCCAAAGTCAATTGCCTCTCTGGGTACAAAACCAAAATACCAGTGAACAAGCTGACATTTGGAAACAGTGCACTACATACT
This sequence comes from Sander lucioperca, assembly GCF_008315115.2. Taxonomy (NCBI): domain Eukaryota; kingdom Metazoa; phylum Chordata; class Actinopteri; order Perciformes; family Percidae; genus Sander; species Sander lucioperca. Next base: position 11,151,485 of record NC_050173.1, on the reverse strand, counting down.
GTATAATAACAGCCAAACTGCTCCTTTCCTCTCTCTTCTGTGCCAAGTCAGGCAGTGAACTCCATGTGAACAACACTGGACTTTCACACACTCTGTCCTGTACTATCAGCAAGCGTTTTAAATGTAAACCCACTGCAGCCTCTCAGGACAAAAACACATCTTTTCACACACACACACAGACATTTGGTCAGCATGAGATGTTTGACCTGACAAGTTGCACACCCTGGTTAGAACAAATTTCCTGATGGCATCCAAATGTACGAGTGTGTCATGTCTGTGTACATGATGTAGCAGTAATGCTGGTTAAGCTGCTCTTAAATTACATAGCACAGAGACAGCCCCCCTAAAACCACCGGCCTGTAGAGGATGAGCACAGTTATCCATGTCTACACTAACTAAAACTAACACACACGAGAATCACAATCACAGTTAACAGTGGATTGTGTACACAAGCCATGTCAGACATGTTATATCTGTGTAGAGGCCTCCCCAATACCCCCCCCAAATACACACATTATCAGAATTAAAGGATACAAACAAAACAATCTCCCCTTGTTTCTTACACAAACAAGTACACACACACATCTCATTCCAAAACTCACTAACTCACTCTGGACCTTTCCAGGTGGAAATATATAATGTCACAGTGCCCCCTGCTGGTCATACAGACTTAATACAGACAGATGAAAGAATTTTTAAGTTACAGTAGTCATTTCTATGAAGATGCCTGAAGAGTGAATTATAAATAATGTACAATGTAATGTAAGACTTTAAACATTCCTAATAAATTGTGATATTGCACAATAATTGTCAATGTAATTGACATTGTAATAGTGGCATTGATTCCTCTGCCCCTTGTTTTACGAGGGTTAAAAAGTTGTTAGAAACACCATGCTGCTTTAAGTTATCTTAAAATGAAATTAACAACTACCAAGCCATATTCTGAAAAAGGCTGCTACATTAACATTATAATACAAGCTCTAAAACTTTAATGCTTGCTTAAAAGAACATTTCTGGGAATAAAAAGGGCAAAAAATAAATAATACTATAAACCTTATGTGTAATGTTAAGGTTACAGAAAAGCTGTGTATTTCAACAAGATGGAAAACAGGAGATTACAACTAAATCTAAGTCCACACACACTACAGTACATAGACAAAGTATGTTGTATCAATACTAAAATGCACAACAGCTCACTTGGTAGAGTTAATGAAATGCACTGTACAGATTCTATAATAAACCCATACTGAACTATACACAAACACAAGTAGCATAAATACTTGTTGGGACTGTGTTTGGGCAAGCATGATTTAGAAGACATCACCTATCAAGTCTGTACTACAGAGGGTATGTTGCATCTCCATTAACATACCTTGCCTCTGTATGAGCCACAGAAACAAATGACAAAAATAGGGCTTTTATAACAGGGGGCCTCTTTATTAGATTAGATTAGATTAGATTAGATTCAACTTTATTGTTTTTGCACAAGTAAGGACAACCAGTACAATACAGTTTAACATCTAACCAGTAGTGCAATCATTAAAAGTGCTTTTTCTTTATAGCAGTGCTTAAAAAAAGACATAAAATACAGAATGCAGTATGATCATGTTAGTCCATTATTAAAGTGCATTATCTCTCTGTATTGACAACAATACAGGATTAGAGTTTAGATTCTCGGCCCAAGCCCGAGTCCGACCCGAGCCCGACACGACCTCGGGTCGGGCTCGGGCCGTTATTTCCGCCACTATCCTCAGGCCGGGCCGGACCCTTGATCAAGCATTTTTTTTTTTTTTTTTATCCATTACCTATTTAGCCTAATTGGGTAGGGAGAAAGCTATGCCATAATCAGAACTATTATAAATATGTATATATAAGCTATATAAAAGTAACAAATGTGTACAAAATTTAGGCTGCAGTTACAAAATGCAGCACTTCATGCGCGGAGTCTCCTCCTCTCGCACGCATCACACCGGGCCTGCTGTGCTGTATTGTGTATCTTAAGTGCAACATGGAGCTTGAAGATGTAAAGAAAAAAATAAAAAAACAGGATAATTACCTTTGAGCAAGTGTGGAGGAAAGTCAGAGGTATGGAAGCAGTTTAAACAAGTCGTGGGCAGTGACAACAATATGTTGTTCGTCATTGTTTCTTTTTTTTACGTTTCTTCATTCAGATCCATTTGCGATCTGTTCCATTCTGAATAAACAAACAGCGCAGTTTACAGGCTTCGTCCTTGTTACATTATTCTAAACAGATTTCTGCAGTTCAAACAACTCTGAATTGTAGTTGAGAACGTCAGTTATAACGGCCCACGTATTAAAAAAGTGTTGGGTTTAAAATCGGGCTCGGGCTCATAATTACAGTTAATGTGTCGGGCCGGGCCGGTCTCGGATGCAACGTGCTCGGGCTCAGGTAGGTTCGGGCTTGATTTTTTGGGCCGATCTAAGCTCTATACAGGATACGATGCTCCAAAAGCCATAAAATCATGGCCATCATGCCTGCTGTTTGCTGGCATACTATTAGGGCATACAGAACAGCGTCCAATGGTTGATTTTATTTTTAGTATACTATATCATGAACCACAGTCAAGCTGCTCTGATATGACACATGGAGGTCCTACCTGTATGCCTTCAATTCTCTCGGTCACCACATAGGCATGATGCATCGCGATAAGAGGCACCTTGACTCCAGCCATTTCCCCCAGCTTGGTGGCCCACACGCCTGCATGTAACACACAGAGACAAAAATGTCATAAAATGCCACCTCTAAATCTAGACATGCAATTTGGGCAAAAATACCTGTAAATAGCACTAAATTGCTACTTTTGCATCACGTATCAAACCACTTTGCAATCTCACTTTTACATGGCACATTTGCTTTAGCAGGGAGTTACATCAAGAATGCCTGAACAATGTTAATTTTGTATGTCAAAGTTGGTCCAAACACTTTTAATCTGTGGGTTTGTTGTCTTCGGGATGATTAGTTAGCTGATCTTGTCTGAATCTCACCTGCACAGTTCACCAAACAAGGTGTCTCAATGGTCCCATGAGGGGTCTCTACTGCCTTCACCCTCTTCATACCGAAGTCATCTGTCTGCACTTGGATACCAGTCACAGGGCAGTTCTCGATCACCTGATTTAAAGAGGACAGTGTGTCATTTACATGCAACATAAAGAAATGTATATGCTCTGCTCAACCCATGCAGGAATCCCTATTTGTAATAAACAGATGAGTTGTAGAGTAAATTAAACAAATAAGAGCCGTTCTAAGGTTCTCCGCTGCTGCCCTGATGGCAGTAGGGGTTCAGTCTACTGAATCAATCACTCTCTCACTCTCCACAATTTTGCTGTACCTCATAATCCTATTCATATATTCATAATTCCTTATATATTACCAGACAGTAAAGTAATGTACAATGACCACATTGTTTCAGTGGTTTTAAGTTGCTTTGCCATTGTAAGGCTAATAAGTAAGGTAGGGATTGTGATATCACTGTTTCAGAAAAAAATATCTGTAACTTTGTTCTAATTTTTAGAACAGTATTTTTGGATCCGATAGCCTGAGCTTAGCCTGCTCTCTGGCAGCTGTGCAGTCTCAGTTACCATGGTGATCTACCTAAAAAGAAGCAACCTTCATGAGGCCAAAAAGTCAGACTAAAGCGTCAGACTTTACCCACCTTTTGTTTCAAATGCACTGTGAAAGCACTGACCATCATAAATACGCAGGTCTTACATAGGTTTTGGCTCAGTTTAAAAAGTATGGTGTTGTGTGTTACATTTAATATCACTGCCATTCAATATGTCTTTTGCTCGAAACAGCAATTCATTTTTAGCTGTTCAAAAACTGGTGACATGGCTATCTACACTGAATTCTCTTGTTCAGATATGGGTGCTATTTTAAAGCTACGTTTAGACAGAAACGATCTGAAGAGAAAACGCAAAAGTGGCATTGCGTTCTCACTTTTTATTCCGCGTTTAGACAAGCGTTTTGGGGGGGGGGATCTGCGTGCATATGGTGACGCAAAAGTGTGTGAAATTCGATGTATGCACACCAGGCGGCTAGGTGGTAGTGTGAAGCACATTACCGTGGCTCCCCTGGCGGTGGCAGCTCTGGTCAGGGTGGTACAGGTGCCTGCTGGGTCCATGGTGCCATCTTTTGGTACATACAGGGTTCCATACAGATCATCAACATTCATCAGAGGATAGAGGTCTTTGGTCTCCGCAGGTGACAGGACATGGGACTCGATACCATAAACTTTACCCAGCTACAAATAAGGGGAGATAGCATGTTTTATTGGTTATGGTCTTGCCTGAGAGGGATTCTTTCTGTTTAAAGATGATCACTTTTATTCTACATCAAATGAGAGAATTAGTTACCTAATCATTAATCAGGTTTACGTGAGGATTGTTGATTTGAACAATTTTAGTGCTTTTTCATGTCTGGATCAGTTTCACCCCGTCCATTGGTTAGGTGAAGGTTAGGTTAAGTGAACTTCGAACCATGAACACACATGTGCCACGATGGTGTTGAGCAATAAAAAAACAAATATTTTGCTTTTTTAGGGCCCTGAGGAGTTGTTGCAGTAGCTGTAAATCTGAATTACCCCATTAACATGCAATTCTTAAAAAAACTGCTAATTTACTAGTGGGAGCCCGAGGTGCACGTACGTATTAAGTCTTTATCAGGAATTGTACTTTGGTAATTTTGAAAAATGGGGTCTTTACCTCAATAATACAATTATTTATGAGCAAGAAAAGTCAGATTGTTACAATCGTTTACATGCACTGTAGCAGCCTGGTTATTGTAAAACCTGTGTTTACATGCAGCAGACCAGCCCAGTAGTCATACTCATCTTCTACCTACACTTATTTTTGCTTTTTCTTGTAGCACAAATGTGTATGAATTTTACAAAAACTTATTTGTTTAGCTGATTTATTTCAACTTCTAGAACTAAATTATTTTTAATACAATGCATGTGTGCTGATCCTCAGTGACTACGTTTCCATGCACATAATATTCCGTTTTTTCGCCCTTATTCCGAAAAAGACGAAGACGAAGCTCAAGACTAACAGTGAAAAGAACAATATTTTTATATATTTTTTTATTAATGCCTCTGCCCGGGTCCGATTTTTCCCGCAAAGTCACAGAATGATTTGCGGCAGGTAGACGGCGCTACAGAGCACACAATCTGACGGGTCACAGATTTCATTGTAACACTAGAAAAGCCTCCATTAGTGTATACAGCCAGTGGAGCCAGGTAAAAGGAAGTAGGAGATTTCTTTATATAGGCCAAATGTTATTTTAATGTTATTTTAGAAGTTATCTGTTGTAGTTATGGCTGATACCGGGGCAAGACCATCACAGAAAAGAAGGAAATTAAATGAAGCTAAAAGCTTAAAGGGAAAGTGAAAGACAACGGGCGATAACGTGAGTCAGCTTCGGTCGGGCTTTTAACAGATGGAGACAACTACGGGATTGTAAATGATTCAAAAATGTCCCCGAATTGGCCCTCAGGTAACTAATATGTATATTTCATTAATAAAATAACTTCACAATGCGCAATTGGGTTGTATGTCAGTAGCCAACATTAAATTAACGTTACGTCCCTCTTCCATTTAGCGCGGACGTTTTATTCCTTTTAGTCCATGTTTGTGTTGACCTACTATTTTCTTTTCCCTTGTCCAACTGTACTTGTGTAAAGGGTCCTTGGGTTTCATGAAATGCGCTATATTAATCTAAGTTATTATTACGTTGGTTGTTACAACAATCTCTTAATGCTTTGGCTCATGACACAGTGACATTGATACCGGGTTTTGCTCACGATACATCTAAAGTAGGCAAAATTACCGTATGCAACACTTGAAATGCAACGATGCATCTGTAACTTATACTATTATTGTAAATGAATGATTTTCTGGTTGATCAAAACATTCATCGCGACTATATGACCTCCCGGGAATGCTAACTCAGTACTATACAGTGGGCAATACAGCACCGTAAAGAAAAGACCCTTTACGACAACAGGTGTGGTAAAAACACTACCGCTTTGGTCCAATCAACACAAACTGAAAAGTTACATATAGCAACTTTAAAGTGCTCATATTATGCTCATTTTCAGGTTCATAATTGTATTTAGAGGTTATATCAGAATAGGTTTACATGGTTTAATTTTCAAAATACACTATATTTTTGTCGTACTGCACATTGCTGCAGCTCCTCTTTTCACCCTGTGTGTGGGGTAGCTCTCCATTTTAGCTACAGAGTGAGACATCTTACTTCTGTTCCATCTTTGTTGGGAGTCGCACATGCACAGTACCTAGGTAAGCACTACAAGCCGGTCAGAAGCAACTCACAAGAGTTTGGGGGCGTGCCACGCTAGCAGCTAGGCGAGCATTATAATGTGTGTTACAAAGTGACACACGTTCGTCACGGAAGTAAAGGCTGGACTACAATAGAGCTGTTTGGAGCAGTTTGTCAACAGTGTTTTCTGTTGGAGATGGTAAGTGCCTTTGGGGTGGACTTTGGACTTTTTCACTTTGTAAACCTTTAACATGCACAAAAAAGATATATAACACAATGAAAGAAAGGGAAATAGTAAGGAGAATAATATGAGCACTTTAAGTATTAATGCAATGATGTTTTCCTCACAGTGGCCATAAAACAAGCAATCTGGATTCTTACCGACATGAGGCGCTTGTACTCGTCCAGCCTCTGCTTGTTGGAGGCGATGAAGAGTCCTCCATTCTGGATCCAGCCTGTGTGAAGACCCGTCTCTTCCTCCAGGTCTTTGCTGATCACATTCCTGGTGTGGGCCAAGAGCTCTACCTCAACGTCACTGGGACGGAGCTGCCACAACAGACCTAGTAAACAGACACGCACATTAGAAGATTTACTAAAATTGTTTTTTTTGTAGACAGGAATACATGCACAGTGTGCAGATGAACATACAAACACACAACTGGGAGAACTTTATCTGCAGAGACCTTAAGACTTGAAGTACAGGAGAAAGAAAAGGTAGGTAAATATGTAAAGAGTAAGAGTAAGCTTGGATGGCTGAACAGTATCAGTAATAGTTCATACTCCTTACACCTGTCCATATTCTATATGGTTTGTTACCTGCAGTGTGCCAGGTGGTGCCAGCAGTCAGTCTGTCTCTCTCCAGCAGAACTACGTTGGTCATCCCCATTTTAGCCAGGTGGTAGATGGTCTGACAGCCCAAACTGCCTCCTCCGATCACCACCACATCCGCTGACCTGAGACAGGTGGCAGACAGGTAAGCTGAGAACATGACCTTTAAAATGGGATGACGATGCCACTTAAAACTCAGCAGCACTATTCACTGAATCAAACCATGTCAAATGAAAGCTGCTTTCAGTTACTTGAAGTAATAGTTTGACATTTTTGGAAATACAAACGTTTGCTTTGTTGTCGAGAGTTAGAGGACAAGATCAGGGGCGTAGCACAAAATTCTGGGCCCTGTAGAAAAGCATTTTCTATGGGCCCCTCCCCACATCCACAGCTATTCATTCTAGCATCTTTTTGGGCCATCCTCACATGAGGGTACTCAGTCCGAGAGTGATTCTTCTCCACAAGAAAGTAAATAAACATATTTCCCCAAATATCAACCTATGGCTTTAAAGCTTTTTTTCTACCTTGAGTGTTGAGAAGTGTTGTGGAAAGTGTTTTATTATTGAGCAGATTATTTTACATATTTTTAAAACTGACAATCAAATGTCTTTGTTTTCAGACCTTTTCCAGACCTGAGGGATCTATAGAGCAGAGGTCATCATGATCATTATTCCTCCATCATCTGGTCTATAATGTATTGATCATTGCACAACCCCTCTACCCAGCTATGTGCATATTCTTCATGCTAAATCATCTTATCATGATGTAAGAATTCAAACAGAAGCTGGTCTTGAATTGCAAAAACTACTGGAAGTAAATAGTCACTTTTACAGCACATATTACAGTAAACACTATTCATCCATCCATCAAGCTAACCTGGGTAAAGGTTTAGTAGGTCCAGAGGAGGCTCCATCCTCTTGTTTGAGTGTCTTATCGTAGGGAACACTTTTTTCCTTGGTGGGCTCTGAGCTATAGGACCAAGCGGTTGTCCGGCTCAAGGGAGAGAGAGGAGGCCGCACAACCCGCCGAACTGCTCTCCCAAGGAAGGCCATAGCCCCTGTAGTCAGTCAGTGGACACAAAGGGACAGAGTGATGCTGCAGAAACATATGTGGATACTATTGTGCAGAATATTTAACGTCAGAGTAAAGTCATGTATAGTGCAACCTATGAATCTGTTTTAAAGTTATTTACAAAAAATTTTTTCTAAATTGCATGGCATCATAACAGATGACATGACACACACGTATACAGTATGCTGTATCTGATTGCGGAGTATGCAGAAGATATTCCACACTTATTTATAGTAATTGAAAAGTCATATCCAAAGTGTGTATCATAACACCAAATAGATTGTGCATTTTACATGGTGGAAAGGTTAAATAAATGTTGGGTAAAGAGGTTGTTGAAAATAATGTTATAAAACTCTTTTTGATTAGTGTAGATTTCTATCACCAATGTCAAAAGTCTGCAGCTCACAAAATTGTCCGCATATTTTGACTTGGGTTTGGTAACAGGTTTAAACAGGTTTTGGGTGTAATTGACATGGTAGGCCTACACAAAGGTAGGTGCGGACTTTAACCGTACACACAAGTGCTCATTTATCAATGGGCCTTACTTTAACGTTACTTCAAACTTATGCAACCTCCAAAAGTCTCGCATTGCCAGACCTAGCCATATGAGATTTTGAAAAAAAGCGCAACAAACTTTAAATTGGCTGCTTGTGCAACAGCGGTCCGTGCACTGTCAAGTTTCAATAGCATTTGTTAACACGTGACGCTTATATTGTACTTGAGAATAAACAATAACACATTAGCACATAAAAGTGCATAACAGAACAAACCCATTGAGTAGACTGCATGCACTAACGGTACATGTAAACGCCACAGCCCACAATAACAACAGCATGATGAAGCAGAGCAAGCGGTAACGTGGCATAAATGCTGCCATGTGGTATCACACCAAGCATTGAATTCAAAACAACGTTACCAAACCTGCAAGTTCCAGCATGCAGTACATTTGTTGCACGAGAGCAGTTCGGTTTCCACATGCGCACTTACACTCGGTTCCGCCTCTTACAGACTGTCCCGGAAAATACACTCGATGCAAGTTCTAAAAAAGGTGGAGAAAAAAAACACAGTTTGCAGAAAGACAGGATTTGCGTCGCGAAAATGGCCGAATACTTGTGTATAGCAGAGACAGACAGCGGTTAAGTGAAATGTGGCAGGGGAGCTGCAGTTGTAGTTCCTATCTTGAATCCTCCCCTCCAGTCTCTCAAGCATACAATTTGGTATCCACCCAGACATTTGGTTAGTCAAATCAGGACACAAATGCAAATCAGTTGCAACGAATTGACTACACAAATCAAGCACATTTCAGATTGCTAATTAATCAAACCCTACAGAAATTATGATATAACAGAAACCAATTGGCAACATATAGGCCTACCTTTAAATGTCAAACTGTAGCCTAGAATACATTTAGAAGTGGTCAGCAAAAAGCTAAAATATACAAATGGACCTGAAACCTTGCAGCGGTATAGTCTATACAAAATGTGTTTTGGTTTTCTTCTGTTTTATTTTACCTTTGTATAATTAAAGTTCTGTTTCTTACACGCTTATCCCTTTTACAGGCTTTGCTATTGGTTTACACCTAGGCTCCGCCTCAGCACCCTGAGACGTTTGCACTTGACGCCCAATCAGGTAGTGGCATACATGCCCTATAAAACCATCCTTTATCACTCTCAACCAGTTCGAATAAGGTCACAGCATTCAGCGAAACATTCCTTACCCTCCGATTACACTGAGATATCCTGTTGAAGTTACCTATTTCAGCCTGAATGCTCCCTCCGCTTTGCCCGGCATTGGCGAGGGAGGCACCGATGGATAACTAGCTGTCGTGCCAGTTACAATACACGAGGAAGATGACCAGCGTGTCAGTGAGAAAGACCCTGGCTTCCCGCTGCTTCTTCGATGATTCCCGCACACTTCTGCTTGCTATTACTACTTAGGATGCATTACTAGCTGGCTAGCTCTAGGACGTGCTATTTGTGGGATGTGTGTAGCATATTATGCTGGGTTTGTTGACTTTGAAGGAGCACAAGCAGCTGCTTACTGTAGTACACTGAAGCATAAGCTGTCTTTCAGTCTAGTTGTAATACACGTGCTGATTAGAGGCACCCTACCTGGGATAGGGTTGCTTCTTCTCTCCCTAACTCATGTTGGCTCATCCAGTATGGCCCCCTAGCCTGCTCCTGTTTCTGCCTCTGAGACAGCTTGAAGTGGACAAAAAAAGGTGCCGGTACTCTCTTGCATTGGCAAATCATTATGACATTTGACATTTCTACAGTGAAAAACAAAACTTGGAGATATTGCTGGTACAACAACAATTTTTGTTATTTATTAACAACATAACTGTATGTATTTATTTAAACAAGTCGGATGCTGCTACATGTTTTGCAGCCCAGTTTATCTTTAAAAACGAGCCAGCTGTTCGTGGAGCAAAAATACATAATTTGGTCCCTTGACCAACAGTCAGGCCATCCATGTGTTTCGTTACTCACGTTATTGTTGACGTATATTGCAATTGCTCTGCATAATCAATACAGAGCGCTTGCCAGTCAGAGTGGTGGCACTAGAGGGCCATGGCACCAGATGGTAAAGAGCTCTTGATTTGCACAGGTCGTGAGGTAATGGGTTGTGCTCCTTGGTGGGACCAGGAGGTTGTCTCGTCAACCAACCTCTACAGGGCCGTACCGCTGGAAGACATTGCCTGGCTGCGTTATGGTCTCCCAGCTCTACCTTTGTGCTGTCCTATCTCAGGGATATGATGTCATGGTTGTATGTCTCATTCATGCTTGGTGCAACGCCTGTGGGGGAGCCATGCATCCTGTACAAGGTGTATGGTTAGGCTGTGGGACTCCCAGGTAAGTTTTGCTCAGTGGCTGGTCCACTTGTTCTTCTTTTTACCCTGTCAGCAGTTAGGTCTGAGTTGCTGTATGCACAGATTCAGGCCCAGCTGGGAGCACAGCACATCCCACAGCCTTCCCCTCACGTGTTTACCAATAGTGAAGCCCATTATAGGGCAAATCACGTACAAAATAAAAAATAGCAGTTATCTGTAGGCTATGTAACTCCAGTACTTTGAGCACATGCATAGCCCTCTAACTTCATACCCAGCTGGCCCCTGTCGTCAGCTGCTGAGGTCAGAAGGGAGCAGAGGTGAACCGCTATTTTATAGGGCATGCATGCTACCACCTGATCTGCCTCAGGGTACTGAGGCAAAGCCTCAGTGGGGTAAACCAATAGCTAAGCCTGTAAGATGTAACTCCAAATCTAGATTTTTGTGCTGAACATTCTCATAAAGGATTTACATTCTCATGTCAAGTAAACAGTAGTTACCTCGATGTAACTACTGTTTACTTGACATGAGAATGTAAATCCTTTATGAGAATGTTCAGCACAAAAACACTTTAAAAGGAGAAATGCAGAAGCAGTTGATTTGTTGTTTGTTCTATTTCGATTAAATTATAAAAAGCTGGTTGTGGTGTGTATGTTGGGGGAGTATCAGAGGAGCAGCTGCTGTTGACAGTCCTCAAGGTCCAGAGACTAAACCAAGCAGAAGTAGAACATATGATCTGGTGTGTGTGTGTGTGTGTGTGTGTGTGTGTGTGTGTGTGTGTGTGTGTGTGTGTGTGTGGAAAAAACAGAAACAATCCTGCCTAAGTAACTTCATATTATGAAACCTTATCCCCAGTAGCCCTAGCCATATGCAGTTGCTCCGCCTGCCAAGTTGACCTCATGAATCCCTACCTTCAAGCCAGCAGCCAATAAGGTGCTGAATTTAGGTTCCCTCCTATGAGAGGAGGTTCTCTCCAGTTCATACAGCTTTAAGCAGGAGAGGGTCTTTATCTAGGAACTGCAGCCGATCCTCTGTTTCCTCTGTTGCTGTACGTCTGAAATTGATTCATGGGGTTGAAAAACCAGGTTTCTGAAGTGGTAACTATGTGCAACATGGCATGTGAACACACACACACCTTTATAAGTGTGTACACGCCTTCATAAGTGTGTACATGTGCAAGTGTGTGTAATATGCTTATGCAAACAACAAACCTATACTGCATGTGCAGACAGCTGTGGTATGTATATACTTATCTACAGTCTGTAGATACACAAGATTTGGTTTGACTTGTTACACCTTGGCAATGCTAACATAGCAGACAAACCTGCTTTTTCATTTTTTTTTATCCACTGAGTAGTAATAGTCACAGTATACAGTTACTGTAACATATAGCATAACACATTTGGAGTTATGGATTCACTATGATTGGTGTTCAGGCCCCTTAGGTTTTACAGTATCCTTTGAACTACTAAAATATTTTTGAAAATTAATTGACAGAAATTGAGACAATGCTTGATGTTACATTAAAGTGAAATAAGGATTATACTGATTGTCATTTATGAACATTTATCAATGAAACAATAACTGCAAAATGAGTCACCCCTTGTTTTGTTTCCATTTATCATTTTTTTTGAGTCAACAAAATTATAAACTATAACTTCCAGTTGCAAATATGGAATCATGAAATCCAGGGATACCTGGTAAAATCGTATTATACCCTCTTGTGGTGGATTCTTGTCATTGCAACATCTGGTAGTATTCTTTTTTTTAAATTCCATTACCTCTCTGTCCACAGAACGTTTGGTTTATTAACTAATAAAGAAATGCAAAACCACAATCAGACAATGGAAGAAAGTGTAAAAACAAATTTTTCATTAACGTTTGAAGTTTCTACACAGTTGTCCTAACATCATGTTTTATAACATCTGAATACAAATGTATTGCTCAGAGAGAGAGAGAGAGAGGCTTTTGGCAAAAAAGCCATTGCACTTTGATTGCTTGCTTTACATCATGTCTTGTAACTCAACCATCAACCACATCAAGGAAGACTCGACAAATATATTAGGACATACGAAGGAAAAGCAACACTCCTAATCACAGACAGAAAACAAATACATGTAATCAGATCATCATAAATGCTTATGAAGACCGACGAATGTAATATAAGTTTAGAGTAACTTATTCATCGTAATTTAAATCCATGAGGGACATCAGAATTACAACATCAGTTACTTGCATTGCAACCATTTGTTGACAAATTGTCAAAACATTAAGGATCCCAATGATGCTACAGAAAGGCTATTAAAGGCTGTGTTTTAATATGGCTTTTACAGACTTCTGCTACGCATCTGGACTCATCTTTTAACACAAGATGTAGCACAGGAAAGTAGCTGGTTCCCTTCCAAAAAGTAACTGGATGAATGCTGAAAAATCAGGTGAACCAAAGTTAGACTACACTGCCAACATCTCAACATGCTGCATTGATTTTATGCAAATATTTCCCAAAATGACTTGTTTATTGTAAAGGATTTTGACACAAGTAGTCACCATATATGAAATGTGTCCATGACAGTATTATAGTGCTGAGAATATACAATTGTATACTGTCACTTTGAATAGCCTGAAACCACATACACCTGAAGAAGCACCCACGTAATGTTTCATTCAATGATTGTACTGCTGAGAAAAGACCTACACGTTCAGCAGGACTAAAATCCCCGAAAAGAAAGTGACCGACGGCGAAGACAAACACGGATAATCATTGGTGTGGCTTTTCCTGTTTGGAGAGCGCTGAAAAGGGGCCGAGGTCAGACACGGATGTTGCCTTACTGCTCTTGAACAGGTTAGTAATGGGTTTTGTAACATATTAGGAGTAGGAATTATTGCTATTTCATTTACTCAACCTAATATTGTTGTGCTACTAGCAACTGCGTGGAGGAGGGGTGGGGGTGGTGTGCGATCACCGAAGGCTTGCATCATGTGGATGTGCCAACAGTGTTTTTTTGTCATTACTTAGAATTCCTCATGGGGGAAACAGAAAGTACACTATAACTTTAAGAACAATACATATATTATTTATAAGTCTATACAAATACTGTTAAATACTTCCAAAAACATACAATTAAAAAGTCAAAGTGGAAAAGATGTTCTGGTGGTGGTAGAATTAGGAGTGCTAAATAAATGTTATACAAACTCTGACCTTGAAATCCAATTTTTGTAGCAAAATGTGAAATGTAAAAAGTATTAAAACACAGCCATAGAGGAAAAGGTAGTCTAATGAGTCAATGCTATTTCAGTTTATCTATCAATAACTTAATATTTAAAAAGAAGAAGCTAAAATTGTTTAAATTCGACATTCAATGTGTTAGTTTCACTAACAGAATATTTCCTGAATATAATCTGGCACCACTGAAACAGTCTTATACTGTCCCTAGAAACCATGAGGTACATCAGCTTTAAAACCGGCAATGAAACCAATGGAAACATTAATTAGGGTCAGTGTAGCTTTGTGTTAAATACAAATGTATCTCTGTATAACAGTACCGATGGAAGACATGCACAAATGGAGAAATGGATAGACAGATATAACAACAAGGGGGGGGGGGGGAGAGAAATAATAGTAATAACAGCAGACTTTTGTCCAGACTTGTAAGGAGTTGTGAACAGTGCAGCTACTGGAGCCTCAGTCAGTGCTCAACAGATTAACGGATAAAAGTTCTTGTAAAGCCGTCTTTTAAAAGCTGTGTAATTAGCATTATAAACATGCAATCATCAAAAGCACGCCAACCATCACAAGCATACATTCAAACAAAAATGCTGTTGACATACAAACAGTATAAACTCATAATAAAAAATGTCTGAATAAATGTAAAATAAAAGTCTAAAAAACACCAATTGTTTTACATGTCTTTACAAACAAAAAATTAACACTGTCCGCTATATTGTTTCCCTCTGGAAAAAGTTATCTTGTGCCATACACTTGCTGACATGCTTTGAAAAAAGTCCTGTTTGAATGACACTGTGCATGTCAGTGTGGACACAGAGTGGAATGAAATAAAGTCTGGGAAACATTCACTTCTCAGCATCTGTTTCTCTGACCTCATGGCCTTTTGACCTGCAGGTCTCTCTCTACAGCTACGTCTGCTTTGCACTAAAGTTCATCCCTGTAGGAGGCTGACAGCATGTTGCGTGCCGGTGCAGCCCCTTTCAGGGTCTTGTGGGAACCCCTCCAATCGGTGCGCACAGCGTCATCGTCCCACAGAGTCGACGTCTCCGTGTCGCTCACCCACTGGGGATCACCGGCGTAGTGACAGGGCTGGACCAAAAGGGGGCGTGTACTGTAGGCTTGTAAGTTTCTGTTGGGGAAATGGGACTTGTAGTCTTCACTGCAGAGAGAGAACAGTGATGGAGATTTGATTAATTTCAGACTTTAACACATATTTAACTCCTAATAACGTATGGAAAACTGCATCACAGATTTTGTCCCCCTACAATTCAGTGGTGATCAGTATCAGTGATATTTTCTGATTTGACAAGAGATGGACACAGAGGCTGATTTTTAAAGACAGTTACTCTTAGCATGAAGGGCAACAGCAGGACCAGTGTGTGGTGTGTGGTGTACGGTCGTTGTGCATTCTTAGACTAGTCAAGCATATCGAATTAGAATCACAGAGGTGAGAGAGAGAATAGAGAAAGTGGGTTGGCTATAAGCCAGTTTTCCACACATGATGGAGCACAGAGACACTGCCAAGCCTTCTGGTTTGCAGGCCCTTCAGCCCAAGGTGCATTTCATCTCTTACAGTCAGCGCCCCATTTGTTTGGTTAGGGCTAATGTCAGGGAGATTAGGGATATAAATTGGTTCAGGGTTATATATATAGATGCAGCCAATAA
Organism: Sander lucioperca; assembly: GCF_008315115.2. Taxonomy (NCBI): domain Eukaryota; kingdom Metazoa; phylum Chordata; class Actinopteri; order Perciformes; family Percidae; genus Sander; species Sander lucioperca. Next base: position 11,135,570 of record NC_050173.1, on the reverse strand, counting down.
ATAAATAACAAACAGGTAAAGGTCTTGAGGTGAAGTTTATATTTTATATATGTATATTCTGAATGAGAGTAATTGGAAAATGTCCTCTTTATTATGGCCATTTAATTTAAATGTGCAAGGTTAAAAGTTTTTAAAGCAGCCATATTATGCTCATTTTCAGGTTCATAATTGTATTTTAATGTTGTACCAGAATAGGTTTACATGGTTTAATTTTCAAAAAACACCATATTGTTGTTGTACTGCACCACTCTCTCTCACTGCTGCGGATCCTCTTTTCAGCTGGTCTCTGTTTTAGCTACAGAGTGAGACCTCTTTTCTTCTTCTTCTTCTGTACTATCTTTGATTGCACTGCACATGCCCAGTAACTCAGATGTAGATCATGTCAGCTAGCTAGCTCCATAGACAGTAAAAGAAAGGCTGTTTCTACAACTTCGGTCAGTTACAAGGCAGGATTACCTGGGAGACTTCTAAATGAGGGCGCACATGGAAGTAGTTCTTTTGTAGATTATGGTGAACTTGTGTGTGTTGTAGCAGTGCTTTGCTACTGAGAACGAGGTAGCATGCTAGCGTTAGCATGCTAGCGTTAGCATTAGCGTTAGCATGCTAACGCTACGAGCTAATGGTTGCGGTTAGCCTGCTCGTTTCGGCTTGTGACGTCACAAGCCGTGCCGATTTTGAACAGCTCACCCAGAGACTGAAGGCAGGACACATTCAGAAACTGTATCTCACTCTAAACAGCATGGATGGATTTTTATCAAAGTTTGTATGTGTGTGGAAGCACCAGAGACACAACATAACACCCCAAATCCCAGAAAAAGTGATTTTTTCATAATATGGGCACTTTAATCTGTGTTCGTCCTCCTTTATCTGAGGTTCCAACTGATTGACATGGCCTTATTTCCTGCCTTTTTTATTTCACCATTTTTTCATTCAGCTTATGGTCCATTTCTAATTACGTTATGAGAAAAATCTGAATGAAGGCATTTTCGACTGAAAAAAATCCAAATAATTTTTTGTATAGTATACATGTGCACAACATTTTGAAGGTAGGAAAATGTGCATTGAGATTGTCTGTGGAAATAATATAACGTGTTTGTGTGCGTGTGTGTCAGTATGGCTATGTTCAGAAGATTATGTCGTCCGGTGACTTTCCCGCGCAGAAGCTCGAGTGAAGATAATTACCGCTTCTGAAGAGTCCGTCATGTTTTTTTAATCCTCCGTGTCCTCCTTGGTTATAGCAACTATGTGGAGGAGGAGTGGGGACAAGTGCGCGATCACGTAAGGCTTGTGTCATGTGGACGCGCCAACAGTTTTGTTGTCATTACTTAGAATTCCTCATGGGGCAGCAGAAACTACGCACTATATCTTTAAGGGGGTTATGGGATGAAGGAGGAGTTAGTGGTGGATAAGAAAGAAAAGCAGTGGATGTTTTTGGACTGGTGGGAGGACCTAAATGTTGTGGTCGTTTTGAGACAACCATGGTTGGACCACATGTGAAGCCAAAACAAATAAAATAAAGTAAACTCTACAGCCAGGCCAGCAGTGGGGCTTTGAGAAAAATGCTAATGTTGGAATGCTAACATGTTAAAATGACAATGCTAACATGCTAGTGTTTGGCAGGTATTATGTTTACCATGCTCACCATCTTACTTTAGCGTGTTAGCATGCTAACATTTACTAATTCAAACTTAACAAGAATTGAAAAGACTAAGGGGTCACCAAACTTCGCTCTGAGGGGAACATGAATGTTGGTACCAAAGTTCATCAATCAAAATTGCATAGCATTCCATTCAGTAGATGCTGAGATACTTCAGTCTGGAGCAAAACAACATAACAAGAAATGTTAATTTTACAAAAGCTCAGCACAAGTCTGCCACAAACGCATCTGAATCACCCTTTCCCTGTTCAAGTCTATCTGGCAACCACATTGCTCAAAATCCAGACAATCATTTCGGGAGAGAGGTGCTGCCATGAAACCTGCACATCATAAAGAGAAAAATGTTCCAAACAATTTAAGACCTACTTTGAAATGTGGGGTTCTAATTCAGCTCGACAAGCACTACATATTAAACTGACAAAAATAGAGATTATGGCCAAACCCGACCTTCTTTCTGCTCTCCTTCAAAGAAACTCATAGAAGTAAACCACAATCAACTATGCTAAATATATAGCGTGTATACAAGTTTAGGACTATAGGAAAGCATGTTTTTAGCAATTATGAGGTCAGTTTTAGATGTATAGGTCTGGCAGCAGAAGGAGGTTGCAGAGTGCTAAAAACAAGTTTCACCATCGCTGAATGTGAAAATGATGATACAAAACAACTACATAATTTCAACCGAAATTTTCATCTAGAAAAGTATAACAGTGTTTCCTTTAGGATTATTTTTAGCAGTGGGGGCAGGTCTGTCCGAACAACGCCACCACAGTGATGTTTTTGGTGGAGCTGTTCGTTTAATAGTCGATTCGGAAGAAAGCGAACGTTTTGACAATAAACTACATCAACACGACAGTATGTGGAGTTAAACTGGACGGGCCCAATAACCTCTGAATAGTTCTACTTGTTGTTAAATTGCAATGTGAGCAGCAGCCAACCGGGGGTGCATTATGTCGGCAGGATAATTTAAAAGGCAACCGCGACTACAGTTTTTTGTACAGCCCTATTTCTGATACCGTGGTGGCAAAAATGTTGCCATGGTGGGCCGCCACTACAAAATCAACATAGAGGAAACACTGTATAAGGTGTCCATGAAAAAGTACAATTTCTGCCGGTGGATTTAGTGCTGTCGTCATACGTACTTGGGATGTTTGTCATACATGATGGGGAGGAATTCATCGACAGGAAGCATCTTGGACAGTGGCTCAGCGTTGAGCAGTTTTTGGGCACCCTGCAGGGAGATGGCGTAGGACAGAGTCCAGTACGAGTAGTCGGCCATTACCAAGTTGTGAACGTTCTCCACCGCCTCCTCCTTTACAGGATTCACCTGCTTCCTGCCAAAGTATCTGCAGCAATGGTAAGCCATAATGAGAAAAAAAAGAGGACGAAGAAGAACAAAAACCATTGTAAAGACGAATAAACCAAAACATCTGAGTCCTGAAATCTGCTGCGATGTGGCTGTTGTTTGTTGCCAAGTGTGTTGGAAATAGTATTATCTTTTTTGCAGCATTTGCTCTGCATGTGTGTAACCATTTTCAGGAAGTCATGGAAACCACAATACAAACAAAAACAAGCTGGTACATTTTCAATCTTCCTGCTGATAGATACTTTCAAAATGCTCTCATTGTGTGTCACATTTTGTCTTATCATTTTAGTATGATTTCAATTACAAACATGTGTTTCAATGTCCTGTAGAAACACTGACACTCAAAGAAGTGATGTGCAATGCATTCCTGACTTCTGACCCCATTCCTCTACACACGCACACACAAAATACTTTTAAGGCTACTGTATTGACTTAACCTTACCTTACTCATCCCTGCCTGAACAAGAACTGTGTGAATAAATTGGTCCAGCTTACATGATGTCCCAGTCGAGCTCCACCTGCTCCACCTCCTCCATCAGTCTGAGGACTCGTCGTTTGAAGTTGGCCTGGAAACGGACGTCGTCTTCAAACAGCAGCGCCTTGTCCATCTGCAAGTCCACCATCTGAGGAGAAAAGGGGAAAACATCTGTTTCAGAATGACCAAGAGATGGTTATGCAATATAGAAGAAAAAAACATTCAGGATTTTGTTATTAAAACTAAATTGATGGAGAAACAAAAGATGGGACATTGGTGAGACCCAACTTGAAACTTTTAAAATCAAATCTTTTATCTCCTTTTTTTATATCAACGAACAAATTACAAAACATGCAAGTAGTTATTTAGCTACATAGCAAATCTATATGGCAACATTTGAGTTTAATTCTTTGAATTTTAGTCTTCAAAATGTATTTTTTATTTATTTATACTTAAAATGTTATCAATTGCCGTGAATGCAATAAAAAAAATGATTTGAAAGGTTTTGTATTGATAAACAGATTTGATACTTGGCCCAGAGAAACAATTATTCCAATCAAACCCCAAACCTAGAGCAGAATTCCATCATTATCACTTAATAACATAACCTGTATTGTTCTCTGCAAACCACTGTCAGTCATTCCAATCAAGACTTGCATGTCTTATGTGTGTGTCTTCTCACCTCCTTCCAGATAAAGTAGTGGCTGAGGAAGCAGCCCACCTCTCCTTTGGTCAGGGTGCGTCCAGAGAACGGGTCATAGTAGCCTGGCAACAGGTCCACACCCAGGAGTTTAATGTCACTGCTGTTCAGTGCACTACACACGCACGCACGCACGCACACACACACACACACACACACACAAACACACACACGTTAAATTATTTCTACAGACAACCTCAATGCACATTTTCCTACCTTCAAAATGTTTTTGAATGATTTTTTTTCAGTCAAATGCCTTCATTCAGATTTTTCTCTTCTTCACTTTCCATCCACATTAGAAATGGACCATAAGCTGAACGAAAAAAATCGTAAAGAGTATGGTGAAATAAAAAAAGTGGGAAATAAGGCCATGTCAATGAGTTGGAACCTCAGATTAAGGAGGACAACCACAGATTAAAAACTTTTAACCTTGCACATCTAAATTAAATGACCATAATAAAGAGGACATTTTCCAATTACTCTCATTCAGAATATACATTAAATACAGTAATAGGATACTAACTGGGAACCCACTGCCATGAATTAAACCAAACCGCGAGCTGATGTATCAGTACATTTCTGTAAGGGATTTTCTTTCCTTCTCACCAACCATTCTCCAATCTACAATCTCTGTCAGTATTGATTTTTCTCTCTTTCTCATAGACACACTCAAAACACACTTTGCAAGTTGAGGGATCTCGCTATCTTCAGTTTTCCCTGAGAGTGTACTCACTTTCCATCCACAGCGTCCACCACCTTGACGTCAATCTCCAGCTCATTCAGAGAGAACAACATCCGGTCTCTACGGTCAGGACGTCGTCGCAGATTAATCAGATATATCTGAGGATGGAAAGGAAGCATATCGGAGCATGTCATAACTGAACTGTATATCATTAACTCCCATCTTTGACTTCTGTAAACAGGAGTATTTCATAGGTCCATTGTGTGAGTTTAAAATTTGAATTAAAAGCGGATGTGAAGACAAGGCAAGACAATGGTAGGTACAATGTTTTTTCACAGATGCTGAGACTACTATGTTGGCAAAAATACATCTATACGCAATGTAAACAGTATTTTAATATATCAGAAATGATTGTGTTTCTGAAAACCTAGCTACTCCCCTACCAGAAGAAAAACAGCAGGGTGTCTTTTACCTCATCAAAGCCCATTAGATCTCTCTGTTTGGGGAACACATGGACGTATCGTGAGGGGTGCATAGGAGGACCATCGACTGTTTGACAAAGAGGGAACACAAGTTAGAAGGACATCATTTAATAAAACAAAGCTGAACCAACACAACATGAAGAACTTGCACAGACCTGGTTGATACAGTCAGACAAGAATTATTAAATGAATGTTGTTGTTTTTTTTTGCTTTTCATATTCATCATTCATTTTGTCTGTGTATCAGTTTTTTTTAATTATTTCTCTGTCCGTATTTGTTAATTTGTATTAATCTGTTCTTACTTATGGACTCAAGCTGGACATGGACGAAGTTGAGGCGATCATCTTCCAAGGTGTGGTGAGGTTTGGCTGGGACGTTCAGGTAGCCGTAGCGCTCCTTGTTACACAGGTACATCTGTACCTCTGAGTAGCAGCAAAAATGAATTATCCATAAATGAATGAATGAGATATTCATTTTCAGTAACATCAGGTTTTCCCTCTCAAGGACATTTATCTACAGTAAAGTAAGTGTGTTTGTACATACATTATTTTTCGTTTCCTCCTCGTCTTTAGGGGGATAAGATTACAAAAACACAACCACAAACCAGCACTAACCAACCTGCAGCTCGGCAGGAAAAGGCAAACACGATGATGTCGTCATAGGGCCACGAGTAGTCCTTGTGAGGAGGGAAGAAGGCCAGTTTCTTCATGCCTTCCTTCCTTAAATCCAGCAGCATGGTGGAGTGGATCATTGGCACAGCGAAGCAGCCCAGTCTGTGACGGTGACGCGTGGGGAAATACTCTGCTGTTCGGCGATAATATCCCTGAGAGAGAGATGGATGAGGATATACAGGAAGAGTGTGAACATATGGAAATATTTTAAAAAGCATGTTTACTTTAAAACAAATATTTACAGGTGGGTGCAAGGATCAGATATCCATGTGCTGCAGGAATCTTGATATAAAGAGGTAATTTTCTAGTACTTTTGTATTTTGCCCATGTGTCCAACTCAAAACTTATGACTGACTTTTCCTTCAGGTTTTCTCATGTGTTCCCTTCCAGTGGGTGATTGATCACTATTCACACTCACCTGTGGAGTGATACCGCACCAGTAGTTGGAGTATGCTCCCTGAGAGTCGAGCATGGGAGCGATAGCTGACTTGTTCTCTGCTATCATCAGGTTGAGGGTTTCTGGGTTGGTGAGGATATTGTCTGTGTCAGCGTACTGAAACAGAGACACAAAGGAGAGACAATGAAAAGAGGGAAAAACAGGAGAGGGATTATAGTGTCATGTTTCTGGAACAAGCGCTGCCAAAACCTTTTCTTGGATGAAATAGCAAAAAGGGAACACATCTCATCAGATAAACCAAGGGAATGAGGGAGCTGATATGAATCTTACACTTCTGTCACAAGAAAGATTATCTTATTATGTACCAGGATGTAATCGGCCCAGCGTTTCCTGGCGAAGTTGAGTGCTGCCTGCTTCAGCTTCATCACATACTCATATCTGGTGTTGGGCCAATGCTTAGGACCCAACTCTCCTGCATAGGACCTAAGACAGAGAGAAATAATAAGGACATTATAGTATATAGTTGTACTTTTTCCTCACATCTCATAATTTACAACTTATTTAATTCGGCTAAATGATTCCTAACAATTGTTATCACACAGTATATGTCTACACACGGCTTAAAATACATCCAGAATGATCCAGTTTATAGAGTTCAGTAACTGTTAGCAGATTATCAATCAGACTGTATAATGGACATGCACAAATACTTTCCACTGATGGCCTCTTCAGCTCAGACAGATGTCCACACAGCTAAGGTGTATGGACAAGCAGAGGCGTGCTGCAATATTCCTTATTATGCAAAGTAAAAATAAGTGTTATCTTTAGGCAACACAGTAGATCCACTATGACTAATAGATGCACTACAGACTCAGAGGCTATAAAAGGTGAGTTATTAAACTTTCTCACGGTGCATCAGACAGAAAGACAGATTGAAGTGTCCTGGATGAGATTTGCTCAGATCTACGGTCAGTGGCGGATTTAGCATTTTGGGGGCCCAAGGCAAACAAAGGCATGCTACTTCGCTAGTAGGGGGGTTGCTGATGGAATTTGGTCTTAATACGTCCATGCATTTTAGCATATGGATTTTTAGAATGACATGATTATTAGTTGAAAAGTAAGAAACAAGCTTAACCATAAGTTTAATAGGTGTTAATGGGGTCCGTGGTAGTTCAGGGCCCAAGGCAATCACCGACCTTTGCCTAATGGTAAAGTCCGCCGCTGTCTACGGTAAATAAAGTTCAATACCGTCATATATTTTCACTTACGTTGGCTGGTCCATTGGTCTCCACTCAACATAATGGTAGAATTTCTGCATAACAGTAAGCCACTCTTTCAGTATGGCTGTGGTGTTATCTGCATTGTGATCCGTGGCTGCCCTGAAGAGCACAGAGAAGGCAGGTTGTAAGAGACAAATGCACATTGCTGACTGAAGAACTGATATGTTTTCAAATGCTAGTTTAACGAAGGGAAAATTAATTCCAACAAATCTTTAAGACGTACAAATAATTACTAGTCTCATCTCTGTAGTTGAGGAGCAGTTTTCTTTTTCTTGTACATTTTTAAGCACATTTGATTCGGTGGAGCAGCCGACAGTTATTGAATATTTCTATCAAAAATGCTTTAGATCTCTTCCTTCATACAGTTTCAACAATTTCTGAGAAAGCTTTCTTTAAAGGAGAAAATGGTCACCACACCTGGTACTTACTAGGTATAGTAGGACATTTTGGGCCAAATTTGGGCCAAAATGTAAATAAATTAGCAGAACTTCTCTATTGCAATACTGGATTATTATATGATTCAATACCCTGTGTACACACACTGCTGTGAACACACCACCTACAATACCATTATCCAAATACATATCACATATTTAATGTTACTACATCATTATTCGCTATAGATGGTATATGAGTATCACATATCTATTTTATAGTGTTAGACAATCTAGTAACAGTTACTCTTTCTTCTTAGATCCAGGTTCACCAAATCAAACTTGACATTTCCAAGCAGAATGGAGTTTAAATGAGATCAGAGTCACAATGACACATAACTACACTTAAGTAGTGAGGCATATAGAGGCATATACTACTAAAACCCTTAGAGGACAGTTCAGTTTGTGGGTTTTAATCATTAGTTTTAGGCATATTTTTTATTAAAATGATTGCTATGAAAACATATCAGTCAGAAGTTGAACAAACTCAAAATGTCATGCAATACACAGGCCCACAGTGAGTGAAAGGCAGCCTGGACTGAAAGGCACAGAGGGAACAGGGGAGGGGTGGGACGCTGCCGCTTTCACAAACTCATTTAAATGCCATTGACCTTTTGAACGGCTGCTATAGTCGGATAAAAGGGAGAGCCCTCTACAAACAGCCTGGCAGTGTGTGCAGTCCACAGTGTTCATGCAGGAAAACCCACCACACAGAGATGCGATCTTTGGGGTAGTTGAGTCTCTCCAGAGCTCCGAGGTAGTAGGGCAGGGAGTGAGCACTGTTTCGGGCTATGATAGCGAAAACCACCGTAGGAAGCTGCATCTTCGACTCCTCCGGATACATTTCCTCCGAAAAGTAACATTCAGCCTGGAAAACCAAGGCCCCTAAAACTAGAAAGTGAAGTAACATGGTGGAAGCTGCCACGGTCCTCCAGCACAGCAGAGCCGGTGGACGCGTCAGCAGTCCAAGAAAAAAATGTTTCCCAAATGTTCAACCCCCCCTTCTTGTACAAGCTGGGTCGTTTTTTCCAAGAACAAATCCAAGAGGGTTACACATTACAACTTCCGCGTTAGTCTGGTGGAACAAGAGTCTGACAACGTTATCCAAAGAAGAAGGCGTGATTTGGCCAGATTGTAGTTCTTCGTAAATCTCTGTAGACAATTATAAACTATGATGTCAGCAGTTAACATCCAATCTGAACTAAATCAGTTTTGCTGCACTTGCTACTGTGTCAAATATCAAGAAATGCAATTTATTTATTTTATCCATGGATACATTATACGCATTTAGACTGCAGTGTAGGTTTTTACGAGAGATATCAGAGAGATATTAGATAAAGCTGTAGTCTGAAATGTACATCAGTAAATGGTTGTTTCTGGTGAGTTTATTCTGGCAGCAGTTCCAGAGATTCACCGGCAGAGGGAGGATTTCATGCAAGAGTCGGTCCATCACTCAGGCTGAGGTCAGATCTTATGGTTTTCTTTGGTTAATGGTGGGGGATGTTGTTACTAATTGCATTTGATCAAGTACTGCACATAAGTGCATTTCTAGAGTTACTTGTACTTTAGATGAGTATTTTCATACTACTTTTACATTTATTTGGCAACAATAATTACTAATATCTTCAACTACTGGCAAAACCATGTGATCACTTCACACAATATGATGGTTTGTTGCAGGTTTAAGTACACAACAGTGCATACAGTATAAAGCAGTTCAAATTAGTTACAACAATTAGTTACAACAATTACTGTATATGGTCTGCTTGTGAAGCAAGACTCCAAACAGAGCTGGGAGGGGGGGGGGACAGATCACTGAAGTCAGTGGAGTCACAGCAGTTCCTAACAACAACATTGAAAGGTTTCTGGTATTTAGTCCTTCAAAATGTTTAATACAACTTGTAATTTGTCATTGAGAAGAGGTTCAGTTTCAAAAGATCTAATCAGGTGAGGCCAGAGGATTCAAACAGGCGTTTTGTCTTTATGTTTGTCGGGTGACTTACTGATGGAACAAGGCCAACAGTTACAAAGCAAAGGAATATGCCAACCAGAAAATGATGGGACTGTGGAGATAGCTTCCTTTACTCACTTAATTAAATAGCCACTGGTATTTGTCAGTCCAAGGGTTAACACATTCTCTTATTTAATAGTCTCCTCCTGATGAGGTCATAACTGGTATGTACTTGCATTTCCTGCACACAAGTATTCAGTCCAGGTTTTGCTGCAGTGGACCACCTTGAACCTCCTCAATAACCCCTGGAGGTCCCTGGGGCCCATATTGAGAAAATCCTTTGACAGCTGTTGTTGGGGACTGTGTTCAAAAGAAATAAAGAAATACACAAACACAGTCCATCACAGGTTACATCCAGCAAGTTTGAATAATCTGAAGAAATCTTACTTATGGCAGAAGAACGCTTTTTTAAGAAGAAAAATACATATTGAAGCAACTTGGGAAAAATACAAATACTCATTTCAAGTGAAAAAATTGAGTTTTGCAATGGTACATTTTAGCTGAGAATTCAGTAAGGCTAAACCTGTAGTGACTTTAAGAATGCAAATAATTTAGTACTAATGCTCAAACTGCTCGGCACTTAAGCGAAAATTCAAGAGTAGAAGATGAGGTCGACAGGACAGAGGCTGTGAGTGATGGGAGCAAGAAAAAGAGAATGAGGATGATGGGAAGAATGGTGAAGGTATGAGGAGAGACATAAAGCCATAAATGTCGATGGAAAATAATAAGCAAAGTGGTATATAATGAATTTTGACTCCTTTGGCGGGCCCTCTGAATAAGCGAAGGCAGTCATGGCTGACAATAGCGAAGTTGGGTTAAAGGGGTCGTTTGTGTGGACAGGTCAGGGAGGTTGAGGGTCAAATCTCTCCTATTCATGACACCCCAAGTGTCGCTACACTCACACACAAACACATGCACGCATGCACACATATACGTATGTCAGGGGCACTTTCCCAGCGTTTGTGGCGGAGGCAGATCTGGGAGAGTTCAACCTTGGGTGAACTAACTTTTCACTGCGAGGTCAAGGGTGGAGATGGCGTTTGTGTGTATGGGGGTGTGTGTGAATTAAAGAGGAGAGAAAGGGGACATTTTCTTTGTTTTGACCAGATTGCAGAAAAGAGATTAGGAAAAAGTGTAGTTATTGAGGCTTGTGTACTTGTCTTAAATGGGTGGATCACCCAAATTACAAAAAAAACACGTTTTACCTATATATAGCGGTATCAAGCCATACAGATAGTTATTTTTTGTGTGCATGTTTTTAAATATCAAACTCTGAGAGGTCTGCCTCCTTCCCAATACAATAGAGATGAATAGAATTTAGTTTTTGCCGCTCAAAGCACCCAAAACTGTTTTTCAGGTTCAAGAGTCTGCTGTGTTTGCTGTGACAAAGTAGTGAAGTGAAAACTGAAAGCAACATGTTCTGCAGATTATTCTAAGTAGCAGGGAAACTGATTAGAGAAAGAAAGGTTGCTGCAGATTTCTTTTTACTGTAGCATTTCATTTTTTTGGGAACACCACAAATAAAATTCCATTCACCTCTATTGTACTGAAGAGGCAGCAGAAATCTAAAAGACAAATATCTCAAAATAAACCCAAACTATCTGCATGATGCCACTGAAAATAAGTAGGCGCATATGCTTTTTGGAACCTGTGCACACACAATCACCCTCACACAAATGTACATCAGTCACTGTGCCACCAATCTCTCTTTCATCAGGCTTTAGTTAGCGTGAGAGAATGAGTGGCTATAGGTTAGGATGTGTCAGAGTGAAAGTGTTTCTGTCTTTGTGTTTGTGTGTTGGGACCAGGGGCTGGTAGCCTATAGGCGGCACAGAGTCGTGACATTCTCACAAGCTTCCGGGACCTTTATTGCTGTGGCAATAATCAATAGCGTTCCCACAGAGACGTCTTTTGGCTGGGCGGGTCAATACCTGTCACTCAGGATCCGATCACATACCCTCTTACTCAGCAGCTACTTCTGCTCTCTTCCTCCCATGCCATCTTGTGTATCTCAGGAGTGTGAGGTTTTCATAATTTAAGGATTTAAGGTTTTTTATCTGAACTCATGTCCACGTGGGCCACTGTATCAATGAGTGTGGAAATCTATAGTGACTCCAATAGGACTGCAACTAATGAGGATTTGGATTATTGTTTTTTAATAATCTACATATCAAAATCCCAATGGTGTTCCATTTACACTGATATAAACCGCGAAAAGCAGCAGATATTCTCATTTGAGAAGCTGGAACCAGAGAAAGATTTTTTTCTTCTTGATAAATTACTTAAACGATCAGGCGATTGTCAGCATTGATATCAATTCATTTTTCTGTCAATCCACTAATCGGTTTATCTTTTTAGCACTCAACTTCAGTTGTGTTTTTTTTTTTTTTTTTTTTATTGTAAACTGAATGATTATATACTCATCTGTTGGTTTAGAAAATTCGGACCACTAGATGCTTAGGAAACTCTCAAATTTAATTTTATGAACCGAAGATTTCATGGCAGTTTCAAGAAAATCTAATCTGTTGGTGTTTTCCGGCTATGGTGCACATTTTGTTGCACTACAATTACATCCAGTCACCATTTAGTTACATTGGTAAAAAAGAAAAAAAATGTCTATGATTTTTTTTTGCAAGAATGTCCTCTTTCAGGTCAGTAATGTGCATAACTAATGTGACAAGAGCCAGTGACAATGATTTTGTATGTTTAAGCAGGCGACAACATGTTTAAATGGTAAATACTTCACCTTACAGACATCATGTTCCTGGTCTGGACAGTGTAAAGAGGCAGCAGTATAGATAAACTGAGTGTTATTTTTTTAGCCCAGGTGGCCAATACTGTTGTTTGACTCAAGCACTTTAACAGAATTGCTTTAGTAAAAAAAATGACCTGTGCATGTCAAGTCGAGTCTTTACACAACACCACTTAGTCAGCACAAAAAAACTGAATGCTCTTGCGATGCCTGAAATAATGACATTATAAAGTTGGTGATACAGGTATGATTGCATTATCTGCTCTCATGAATATAAAACAGATCATCAACAAAATATTTATAATTTTTGATTTAACAAAAAAATGTATTCAATGTTAATGTTGTTAAATAAAATACCTGTCTAGTGAATTGATTTGCAGTAGATATTGATGACAATGAGCTTTACGGTGGTGTAAAGTGACGTTGAGGTTTTGAACAGAAAATAAAATCTGTGGATAATGAGATGTTTGGCGTTGCTACACTTTAGAGTTGAGATTTGGGTTATCGAGGCATAATTTAGGAATGTTTTAACTTTTAAAAGCTCACAGAAATTTTAAACCTTGCACATTATCTCAAAGGTAGGTTAACTTTTGTATCTTTTAGCCCTGCAAACACCGACATACAATAACAAATTACAGGATATTTGTGAACACCCTCGAGCCCCGTGATCTCTACAAAGTAATGGTGAGATTAGTGTAGACTTCTCTGCTTCTCATCTTCTCTGTTACTCCCTGGATGACGCTGTCCGTCGCCTCGTTGCCAAGCAACAGCGCAGCCACTGTCAAAGAATTCTGGGGGATGTTTAGGCAGCGGCATGCTTGGGGGGGAGGAGTGTGTGTGTGTGTGTGTGTGTGTGTTTTGGTGGCAGAGGAGAAATAGGAGTGTGTACTGGTCTGAGTAGAGCAAAGCAGGACACACTCAGTTGTGCATTTATATGAACATTTTCTTTTAATCTTTTAATCTCAGCTATTATGCCACTTGGTGATTCCTCAAGATCTATTTTACAATCCAGCCTTTAAGGGGTGTTACAAAATAAACATCTATAATCTCTGATGAGTCAACTTTCTCACACCAAGAAAAACTTGTGGTTCGTACTCACTTAAATGAATGTATTGGATGTTTGTAGTGTGTTTTCATTGGTTTTGCCTAGTCACAAGATCAAATTTTTTACCCCAACAACACAGTGAAGCAACCTCCTGTCAATTACAATAAAAAGTAAAATAACTGGTATGAGATTTGGCTTCTTTGTCAAACTTATAAAATATTTCGCCCCTAAGCAACGTTACAGCTTGCCAAGAAATAAATGAATGTGCAAAAAAAGCAAAAGCGCATGTTCACATGAGGCTATAGGATACAGAATAAATGTATTATGAAAGCTATAACTGTCTCTATTGTGTGTCATAGCCTTAAGATTTCTATGTCTATCTGTAATTGTCTGTCTGCTTTAATGCCTGTAGTTGTGCATCATATTTCCTGCCTATCTCTTACATTTCCTCCACTAACTATTACAAGCTGCCAGTCCAGATGAACAGTCCCACTTTTATCATGCCTGCTGGATGAAATGAGTGTAGTGCTGTTCCTATAATGATCTTTTTTAGAGAATAAAGAAGTGCTCCAGCAGGTAGATATATGGATGGACTTGTGTTTGTTTACTGAGCCTGTTCAGAAGCTCTCCTCCCAACATACCTCGTTGTCCATTTGACTCTATGTCCTAACATGCTTCCCACTATAAATTTCAATAACATTCCCTGCCACAGTGTTGCCTTTCTCTCTAACCTCTCTACTCTGCTCTCCATCCTCTATAGCCGTGCCCTAGCAGCAGGGAGGAGATGCCTTCACCAGAGGAGGTTTATTTTAAGGATTCCCCTGTTCCCTTTGTCCTCTCTCTCCTCTCTGTCTCTTGACGGGATGGTTTCATAGCCCACCCCTGCCGACTGGGCCTCCCTCTCCCCTGCCAGGCCTTTTAGCCAGCGGGTTAAACATTGATTTGTGAATGGAGGGAAACACAGTGGCTCCTGCATAGAGTGCAGTGGTCCCCTACTGTTTCTGTGTGCACACACACACACACACCTACTATACACCACCAAGACTAAACCAACATGAAAGCCACTGATCTTAAAGGCCTTAATTCAACAACTGAAGATAGTGTTCCAAATGTTTTTTGTGTTGCTATTTAGCCTTACATTGTTTTGCAAGTCAGACACGTTTCACATTCAACATTGTGTTTTCTCAGCAACTAAAACCAAATACACACAACTTAAGAGAAAGAACTAAAGAAGCAACATTAGAAGGGACAGTGGCTGATGGTTTGCATCACCAAAAAAGGATAATCTATCTAATAAACATTTTGCAGGTTTGAAGATGTTTCTTATCTCCAAACAAAAAAATGTAGCCTACTGCAGTTGATCCCACATAGAGTGTGCATCACTTGTTGAGCTGTCAGTCAGTCTTTGCCACATTTTTAGATCAAAATAACAAACAACTGGTGCAGGTGTCTCTGTGATCTTAACAGTATAGATTCAATGTGGTTACAAGTTAAATCATGTATCTGCGTACTGTGGTTGTGGTACACAGTATACACTGTCAAAACTCTTCAGATCCTTAACCCTGAGTACTATAAGTGAAGAATGTCAAGGTGAGAGTGAAAGTGGACCCTCTTGACTTCTTACTGGGTTCCCCGCTTCTGGAAGAGTCAGGGCATAAAAAGGCAAAGGGAGAGAGGGGAGTGAAGATGGAGGGGTTTGCATTTCGCCACTCAAAAAAAAGAGCAATGAATGAGTGACTGGCTGAATGAATGAGGGGTGGGCTGGGGCTGAGAGGGGCTCTGGCCCTGTGGATCAGCAGAGGTTAACTCGGCTTCTTCAGAAGGATGAAAAGGGAAAAAACGGATTGAGCTTTAAAGAGGAGGAACCCCTGCGCTCTGGGCGGGATCAGACAGGATGATTTATTAGAGAGAGAGAGAGAGAGAGAGAGAGAGAGAGAGAGAGAGAGAGAGAGAGAGAGAGAGAGAGAGAGAGAGAGAGAGAGAGAGAGGTGGCGTTTGTAAGCATCAAAAAGCTGCAGAGCAAACGCAGCATTGAAAACTGCTGATATGCACGACATGAGGATGAGCTCGATTCAGATTCCAGTTTCTAGAGAGAGAGAGAGAGAGAGAGAGAGAGAGAGAGAGAGAGAGAGAGAGAGAGAGAAAGAGAGAGAGAGAGCTCAATACTTCTTACCTCTTGACTTATACTTACATATCTGGGCATTTTTACACAACCGTTTTACGCATGATTACAAAAGCCAACTTTCTTGATTTTTTCCCAGTGTGCTTATTGCAGTTATATGGACTTAGAAACAGAAAACGCTCAAAAAAGCTCTTTAATTTGGTTATTTTGTTTTAATGCTCGTGAAAAAAACTAAACTAAACTGATCTCATTAGTCACAGTGGCCACGATGTAACCAGGTGCGCCTGAGGACTAAAAGATTTAGGCTAATACCTTACAATAAATAAAAGAACAGCTGCACACGTGCAACATAGGAGTTTATAGTGTAGTAGGACATGGGCAATAAGCCTAAACAAATCCTTGCAGTCATGCATGCATTATATATTTTTTTTTATTTAATCTTTTGTATGAAATGTATATAACTGCTATATAAATAAAGAAAAAATGAAATAAAGGACAAAGCGGCCTCTGTCGTCCCTTCAATCGTCTGTCACATGAGCAATATATAATAATCCACTAATTTTCTGTCACTCGGGACAACACTTGCCACACAGGCCTATAGGCTGCCCTTTCGACAGCAGAATGGCGCTGAAGGCACCGCTTTATGTCCAAGTGCCTGGTTACAGCGTTGCACTAGTTTGCTCACACAAGACGGGGCACAAGACAAACACTAAACGTCATGCAGTGCGGTCAGAGAGTAAACAGTGTTGGGATTGTAATCTCTTTTGGGGTAGAAAATAGGGCTGTTGTGTCTTTAAGAGGGGCTACTGGTCCCTCATCGCAGCTGCTAGCGTGTGTGTGAGAGTGTTAGTGTGCAGTGTGTGTGTGTGTGTGTGTGTGTGTGTGTGTGTGTGTGTGTGTGTGTGTGTGTGTGTGTGTGTGTGTGTGTGTGTGTGTGTGTGTGACATAGAGGACAGCGGAGATTCATTACTTAAGCAGTACAATGGACATTTATCACCCCGTGGTGTTATTCAAATTCAGTACCAAGCGAGGACCTTCTCCACTCCTCTCTCCGCCTTGCGTCGCGGCCGCAGCGTTGATTGTCGGAGCAGCGGAAAGAAAAAGCCAGGAGGGCAGAGATACATCCATCCAGTCAGTCCGAAACAACCGTAAAGGAAGGATGGAAAGAAGGCAGGAGCGTCTGGCCAGGAGTGTACGAAGCCCGCAGCTCTCCTGCTCCTCAGCCTCTTTTTGTCCCCATCCAACGCTGCTCGCTGGGGGGCATCGGACGGAGTAGATATCCGAGAGAACGCACGTCGTGGGAACTGAACCAAGGACGCACCAACGGGAACTAAGGGGTTTCCTTTTTTTAAACATTTCGGTTTCATCACCAGCTATAAAACACCAGAGGGAAGAACATAAACGCTCCAAGTGCCTTTCTTCAAATAGGAGGGGATTTTTATTAACAGCCGTGGAAAGCCACTGTGCATCTTGAGGCACCAGAACTGAACAGTCTTTCCCTGAATCGATGACAGTAGCCTACACAGGTGCAGAAATGGCGTTTTCCTGGCGTTCTCACCTCGGACTTTAAAATGAAATGAAGTCAACTTGAGCTGTTTGACTCTTGTCTTTTCCACCCTTTTTTGAGACACTTTAAAAGTGAGACTCTTTGATAAACCAAAGGAGATGACATTTTTACTTGAAGATGCAATGGCCATTCAGCCATCTTAAGGGCCCAGGGATCTGGACAGACTTGGGGTTAACTTTACAACTAGCAACCAGTGTAAAGACACGAAGAGATAACTGCAGCTATAAGAGAAAGTAGAAATAGCTTTCAAACAGCAGTAGAAAAAGTCACAAAGTGATTGTGGCTGCAACAATGCCTCTTTAGAATTATCAAACAATTGCGAAAAAAAGGATGGACTTTCTTCTAATGTGGAGATTAGTCCAAAAGAGGGGATCAGCTTCTTAATAAGGGAATGTGCTTATTTGAAGGAAAGTTGCACCACATGCTATAGGCTATTTGAATGTTTTTCATCGCAAAAAAATAGCTTGAGGTGTAGTTTTCTGCTGCAACAGCTCAGTGTTGGAAATGCACAGTGAGATCTCTTTCAAAGATAAGCTAAATCCGAGGCAATGCTGAGCAGCGAGGATGTCACAAAAAATGCACAGAAGTGCAACTCCCTATCGTGTAGAAAAAAAGGAAAGACAACAGTTTTCAGTGTCAGACGCAGCCAATACTGTCAAAGAGCATTTAGGCAGCCGTAGCAGGTGCAGCCATGGGCCTATACAATATATGATCGTTCACACGTGTGATTTAAATAATCAAATGCTTAATTTCTTCTTTTTAATCTTGGCAGAGGGTATACAGAGTCTTTAGCGACTGATTGTCCAAACGCAATTCTTGAGTAAACTCAAATTCAACCCCAAGAATTGTGTATGGACATCTGTTGCTGCAGACTCACATTCATCACTGCTGTCTTTGGCCAAACGCCACATCAAGAATGTAGGCCTCCAAACCACAAAGCAGGCTACAGAAAGGCCTTTAGTCTCGTTATGTGTTGTAACTGTGTCGTTTCAGGTAAGATTCAAACCTTTAGCATGTTATGGAGCAAAAAGACGCGGGACTGGGCCAATAAAGTGGAGGAAACCTGATTCTGCCTCGTGTAATGTGTTTTTCGAGATGTGCGTTGTGGTTGGCCCGATTGGTATTTACACTTTGTCGAATATCTAATCAAGACTGTTTGTTTTAAATGGCAAATATCGACTGGAAGCATTGATGTATCGACTGTGTTTGGCAAATCGTAGAAAGCAGTGAGTTGAGTGCTGGCAGAGCGAGGCCTGCATGCAGCACAGATATGCACGTGAGAGGAGCAAAGCTAAAAACTGGACCATCAGACACATGAAGTCATGACCAAGGAAAATAAATACAAATGAACGAGGCTGATTGAATATATTAGAAAAATTCGTTAAAAGCTACATTTGGCTGTAAAAATAACTTCTTAGATCCTTATAGAATAATTGTCTAATATATAAAGAGCACATGTAGAGCCTATTAAGGCAAAGCCTTAAGTGCTTGGAATGCACTTAGCCACATACAGTATATTACTTAAAACACATTTTTTAAACGCATTTAGTGCTATTAGGCATAATCAAACGCAGTGTTGGCTATACATATATTTAAATATATATAATATATATTAATGTGTTACAGTGCTGCAAAAACAGAAAACACACAGAACACAAGAGGCCTGATGATGCTGCCAAACAGCGTCACTGATAAATCATGTGGACACTTTTTGGCCCATTAGGTGTTTTTATCCTTTTTTAAAAATGATTTTACTGTTTAAAATTTGTTCTAATAATTTTTTTAAACGACAAATTATTGAAGATTTAAACTAATATTAATCTAATAGATAAATACAACTATTGACGTTTTAACGTTTAATGTAAAAATCGGCCTATATAAAATAGTTTACCCCTAAAAGATATTTTCTTATTTTAAATATCTTTCAAAAAATATTCTTATTTTGTAGGCTCCACATTTATTTGAAAACAACAGCACTACACACAGCCAACGTGTGTGTTGTTGATGAACATCAAAGGCTAACCATTTCTTAATTCCAGGCGATCAGAGCATCATGTTTGCTGAAATGCCTCTGTGTGAAATGGACTCTGCTACTGATTCTCTTTATTTTACGGAATATCAGTAGCCTCTAAATTACAACTGTATAATAATATTTGAAGCACAAATGCAATGATTAGTGCACGTGTTTTTCTGCGTGCATATAGAGTGTGCATCTCATAAAGGGCTCCTTTTTTATTATTAATCAGCAGGTTCGGTGTTGTAATGTAATGGAGCTCAGTCAAACATTTTGATTGTAGCGATAGATGCAAAACATAGGCTACTTCCACTCTTAATTAGAAGTATATATGTTTTGCATGGACATACAGGCTGTAAGCTTAATTTGAACTAGGCCTACATATTTCTAACTATAGGGTTTTTGTTCACATACAACTAACATCTCAGCACCGGATTCACTGCAGGAGACCAATGGGTGCAATAGGAAAACATGATGGAGAGCAACTCTGGCCATAGTTGGTTTGTCTACATAGTCGATAAAGGTTAAATATGTAGCTTATTTTTTCTTTCATGCAGGAGGCAAGCTAGTTTTCCTTTATTTCGTAACAAAAATAAATTTACAAAATGATCTTCCCGTCAGCCTGATAGGTGAAAAACAACTAAATCAATGCTATTATGTAAAAACATAATCTAGTAGTTTATTTTTTATTGGCTATAGTGTTTATTATATGGCATGCTGTTACAGACTGGAGATCACAGGCGCTTTTTATACTCACTGTTGTACCCTGAGCTGCTCAGAGTCGTTATGATAGGCCTATGTGTGTGTGTGTGTGTGTGTGTGTGTGTGTGTGTGTGTGATATCTGATGGTGAGGCCAGGTCGACCCTCTCACCACCAGCATCGTCACCATCTCATACTGAGCAGCCAGCCAGTCAGTGTGCAGGATGTGGACTTAGCTATAAACTGCGCAGGCCCAGGTAATGAGTGCATATGGCTATACATTAACAATGGGAACTGAGAGGGAATCAAATATGGGTACAAATCTGATTCACACATGAATTATGGAAAACGTGTTTTTATTTGATCTAGTATAACAGATCAAATAAATAAAAAACGTTTAAAGAGTAGGCTATAACATTTTAAACCAATAGACATAAACTTTGAAGCCTTTGATGTTCTTAATATTTGGTCGAAACATTTAAAATGGAGGTCTATAGAGACCCCCCCCCCACACACACACACACACACACACACACACACACCCCTGACACAGTGCTACACTTTCTCCTCTCTGTAACCCCCTCACCTCCTCATTAGCATTTCCTTTCTACCGGCCATTATCGGCCAGTTTCCCGTTGCAAATCGGACTCCACAACCGAGAAAAGGTTTTAGGTCGCCCCGGGCATTCAGGGGAGGGCAGCCCGGAGGCTACACCTCGACCTCCCGCAGTAGTCCTGTAGTAGCAGTGCCCCCCCCCCCCCCCCTTATCCAGCATGGGGCTATAGGACGCTAAATCTCCCTCAAGTCTCGTCTAATCAGCCTAAAACTGCAGTGTGATCACAGAGCTGGGCTTAAATCGATCAGATATAAGCTATCACCAGGAATTATCGAAGCGTGATGTAAAATCCTAATTGAGAAACGCGTTTGGCTGTAGGCCTGTGCTCGGTGTGCGGTGCTTTGGATCCTTGCAGCCAAAATTGCCCGTTGCATGGTGACATATGTTCAGAGAGATGTTGCCGTTTGTAAAGTGCAGAAACACAATGTGGTTTGGGGAGTTGTAAAAGAATAACCTTTACATTGGAGAACAATAACCATAACAAAGACGACAGTTAACATATAGCAGAAATTCACTACAATATTATTTAATACTCTTAATAAATTAAAGAGTATAAGAAATAGTGTTTATCAGTGAAAATATTCGCTCTTGTCAGGAATGTAGATGAAATCAAGTAGAGAAAAATGCATACATATTGTTCAAATATTTAGAAAAAAATACTTTGTCTATTTCTTTAAAAAAGAAGTTTTTACTCATTTTTTCATTTGTGAATAAAAATATATGAAGCAATAAGAAGAATAAAACGTGTTTAAAAAAAAATGTCAATCACATTGGACCATAAAAATGGTATGGTAACACTTAATCCCCCTAATTAGCAATAACATTGTATAACACACTGTAATGCAATTGAAAGCAGATGTAAGGACATTTTTGTTTAATAATAATTTTCAACAACTGTAACCCCACATGTGAAGCATCTATAACTGGTTGCTGGTGTGTAAACAGATGGCAATGTAGTAAAACACAGATCAAATATGTCTTTATAGGAAA
The DNA here is from genome assembly GCF_008315115.2 of Sander lucioperca. Taxonomy (NCBI): domain Eukaryota; kingdom Metazoa; phylum Chordata; class Actinopteri; order Perciformes; family Percidae; genus Sander; species Sander lucioperca. Next base: position 11,113,612 of record NC_050173.1, on the reverse strand, counting down.
AGTTATATTTGCTGAAAACCACATTAATAAACACTTAAAATGTCCTTATATCTGCTTACAATACATTACAGTGTGTTATGAACAGATTGTTAAATGTTTATATACTGCTCTGGTGGACTGAAGGTCATAGTAGACCCTAAGATGATGTCATTTTGTCTGGTCACGCTGGAAGAGAGGATGCAGGGAGATGAAGGTTTACACACCAACTGAAGGTATTTAGACTCGCACCTGTGAGCTGGCCAGTACAACCAGAGCTTCATATGAAGCTTCCCTTTACACCTGTCCAGTCTGATTTAAAAAAAAAAAAAAAAAAAAAAAAAAAAAAGTTCCACAAACATCCACAGAATTCACGTTTCCACATTTTTCTTGGTAACCATCTCTGAATGTCCACTCATTCCTGCGGACCAACATCAATCACGGTCGGTGCAGGCTGACACATCCACAGCGTCCAATGGGGTGGTTGGGAAGTGTTGGGGTGGGGGTAGGTTGATGTGAAGAAAAGGCTGTTACAGAGGTGTCAAGGATATGTTTGTAATTCTCATTAATTCGCTATCCTCCATGAAGAGTAGAAATGAACACAACATTGTCTTGGTCTTGTAGTTGGTAGTCCAGCTCCCCCTGAGGTTTAGAAAACATACAAAATATTCAATATTCAAACATCTCTACAAGTCAAAACAGAAATATCTTATACAAATATGAGTATTACTCCTGTGTTCCCATCGGGGTCCAATCAATGACAAACTTTTCATTTCATTTATATCCTGTGTTGCGTCCTGCATCCTGTAATTGAATCAATGGATTCAAATTGAAGCATTCACACTGTGTGTGCATGTAAATATGTGTTCAGATATGAGACCCCAAGGACAAACTGGTCTCGCAGCTGCTTTCATCTTACATGAAACATTAACTGACTCAGAGAAAATGAGCAATTTCAGTATCAATGAATCAGCTTCACACTCACACAAACAGTCCTGAATTAAATGTTATGTTCATAGTTTCATCTATGAATAATGACATAAACACAGCTGTATACATGCTCTCCAGTCATTTGACACTGTAATGGTACATTCTGAAAACAGGAAACATAGGTTAAAAGAGCTTATAATAAAACTAATGCATGCAGTTTTTTTTTTTTTTTTTTTACAAGCTGCTGGACACACACACACACACACACACACACACACACACATCTGACAGTGAGCATGGCTCCCAGTGCTCACCATTAGCTCCCAGTCTGCATCATTGATAAGCACCAGAATCCCAGGTCTCCTGTGGGAAAACACACCGTTTTGAGTCAAGACACATTTCCCAAAGGTAACACACATGCAAACACACGTACTCATGCATGTAAATTACAGACAGGTAGAGCACGATGCCTCTACGGATGCACGTAAAATAAGGCAACAATATGGGAAAAATAATCTGCACCCTGCATTAAAAAAATGAAGAGAAAATAACTTTTTGTATTTGAAATATAACTAAATTAGTGTGATTAAAGGTTTAAAAGAGAGGAATGTCTTTTTCTCTCTTTATCAGGCATGACATTTGTATTTTCTCTCTGAATGTAAGCTTGTGAAATTAAAATATTTTGAAAATATATATTAGTACTATTAAACTTGTACTAATTATCGCCAATTACAGTCTTTAACTTAGTGGGGTGGTGGATTGGGACACATAAGTTATTTCTTTGCAAGCACAACCTGACTAACAGTCATAATCAAAGAAATAAATAATAGTAAAAAACTATGATGTATAATTAATTAATTCATAGCAAAATGAGCCCAGTGAAAATAGGAAATCAAGTCTGGTGTTTTTCAACACTTCACAGTATGAAATTAATAGGCAACCAGTATTATGTGCGATATGATAATAAATAAGTGACTGCATATGTGTGCTATGTCCATGTTATAGCCCTTATATGATCATAAACAAGCCTTTTGGGATTAATCTCATTGCTGATGATGCTACCGTATGTACATTTAAAATGCTCTCTCTTGTATTACCAATCACAAATAACCAAACTGTTTTCTTGCTAACAAGGACTGAAATTAATGATGATTGTTTTTTTGTTTTTTTTAAATAAAAGAGACATAAGTGGCTGAGGTAAAAGAGTAGAGAGATCGTGGAGGAAGACAAACTGTCATCAGTAAATGAATGGCGGCCCAAAAATAACACTCAGATGAAGCCTAAAAAAATCACCACCAATCAAAAGAGGATAATGGGGGGAGGGTAACAACGGGCACCTATGGATGCAGTCTTCTTAACGTATGTTAGTGTATTTTTTTTTCTGAAAGCCATGGAGGAAACAGTTTAATGTGGATGGGGCGATAATGCCTGAAGCAGTTCAAATAAGCTTCTCTCCACCTTGTAGATGCTCTATGACGTCAATTAGAAAGGGCAATGAGAGAGCAACCTGTGAGTGCAAACATGCGTCCACACGAGCAGCATGCACACGCAAAAACAGGGCTGCTTTGAGAAAGAACTAAAGAAACTAACACAGCACCCGTAGATCCTTTTTTAAAATATAACGAAGAAACACCTTGATGATGGTTTGCTCAAAAATAGCGTGTGCTGCCAACATAAAGTACACACAAAAACACACATCTAATCTATAAGGTTTATAGGTAGGCCAGCCTTTTCTCCACTCATTGGTTAGATGGTGCTATAAATAGTCCTGCACAAAGGCAGCTGTAAAAGTCAGCCAGTCCCACACACACACACACACACACACACACACACACACACACACACACACACACACACACACACACACACACACACACACACACAGGTAATCATCTTACTGAAACCCATAACCTGATGGCAAGACTGTTTTTCCTCAGCATTTCAGCAATTCAAAACTGCTGAAAAGCTCCTTGACTACATCAGTTTCATTTTCACATTTGCAATATGTTAAAAAAACGTTCTGATCAAGCTATTGTGATCAAATATCGCAGTCATATTTGGCAGTTAAAATTTTGTTTCAGTGAAAGTGTGATGTAGAGCATATCCTTTAAGGTTATGGTGTTGTACACAGATCCAAGTGTGTGTCAAGTGCAAGTACATGCTCACACAGAGTCTCCCTGGACAAAGAGCTCGGGCCGTTCCTTCAGCAGGTTCCGTTGGATCCAGACCAGCAGCTGTTTCACATCCCCTAGACACACACACACACACACACACACACACACACACACACACACACACAAAGGCAGACAACAGAGGTGACAGGTCAGGGGTTAAGGGTCAAGGTGCATGGTTCCAGCCCCCTGGTCGATGTGACGCGACAGTAGCACCAGGCGGAATGAGGCTGTGTATATGTGTGTGTCTGTGTGCATGTATATTTATGAGTGTATGTGTATGTTGGGGGGAAATAAGAGGACACTGGAAATGGGGGGAGGGTTGACTGATGTCAATGGCCAAGAGCGACATTGTTCACCTTGGCTATAAATAAATAAAATTAATGATTTGTGTGTATAAATCGAGAAACGACAAAACAGATAATAAAAAATAAAAAAAAACATCTACAGCACGACATGCAATTTTCAAGTTTAAAATGAAAAAAGCCAGATATTTTCACAAAGCATCTACTTCTTAAAAAAAGTATTCTTTTTCTCTCTAGCCTCATACATTGTAGTGACATTTTTCAACGCAGGACTAATAAAATGATCAGAAAATCCAATTTCAGAATACTAATTTTCTTTGTTAGAGTCGAACATTAAATGCGCTGCTTCTGGGCTGAGCTTGAATAACAGCAATGCTTGAATTTTCTATGAGTCTTGAACAATCAGATTGACCTTGTCTCAACAATAGGTTGAGCCTCACTCAGACCGACTGACAGAAAGCCACAAAGGCGACGACAATGAGAAGTTTTAGGATAAATCCCCACTAAACAACTAACGATGAATATATTATAGTTATGGATGTTGTTACCATCAAGATTCCAGGTGGTGTAAGACTTTTTGAATGTATGTGTATTAGTGCTTGGTAAACTATGTTCTATTATCATAATAATATGGACACACAAACACAGGAAATTTTCTGGTTGTGTGTTCGTTTGTGCATGATCACAGCTGTCTTCTTAATGTACATGAACACGTCGACCCGCGATAACACTTGAGAGCAGCACTGCAATTGCTGGTAGCCATATCTCACACACACACACACACACACACACACACACACACACACACACACACACACACACACACGCCAAAATTAACAGTATCAGCCTATTTGACCAGTTTACACAGGCCCGAAAGAACAGAGGAGATGAGGGATGGAAACGTACAAGTAGAGAGTAAATAAATACAAGAGAGAGAGCGCAAATACATTACAAGAGAGGAAGAGAAAAAGAGAGCAGCAGCAGATGGAGCAGATACGAGGGTAAGAGGACGACAGTGAGTCATCCCAAGCCAGGTGTAAGGAGTGCGTTGAAGCCGTAGCAGGTAGGCGTCAAACCACACAGGGATTCAGGAGTGCAGCCGGATCAAAGGAAGAGCTAATATCACATTAAAACTGTGCAAAGACTACAGTTTGTACATGGAATACATTCAGAAAAATGGAGGGGAAAAATGCTGCATGCTCACAGCTGGAGCCAAATTTAGATTTTACTTTAATTTTTAATTTAATATTCTAGATATAGAACGCAGGCATACATTGTGTGCATATCTAAAATTACTGAGACATTTTAGTGTTGGAAAACCACCAAATAAATCACCAAAATGCTGCTTTTTCTGGGGTTTTCGGATGATCAAATTATGCTGAGATAGGGGTAATGATGACAACACACACCAAAACAAAATGTTAGTTTTTTTTTATTTTCTGTGGAAGAGTCATCTTATGATGTTCAAGGTTTCATTTAGTCAGCCATAAAGTCACATAAATTACAGTGCTTGCTGATTACAAAACATATAATACAAATAACCCCAAGATAAAATAAAATTCAAACTAAGAAAAAAACATATTCCACAGTGTATGTATATATATATATATATATATATATATATATGTTATATATTAAAAGGTCTACTTGCAGCATTTAGCTTGTGACAAAAAGATTTGAAGAGGCACCTGCCTGCTTACTGTGGCTATGAGGGCAACAGACTGTGTAGAAGATATGTGATGTATAAGGTGTGTGTGTGTGTGTGTGTGTGTGTGTGTGTGTGTGTGTGTGTGTGTGTGTGTGCACATGTAGTGTAGTCCCAAGCCTGTGTGAATGGTGCTCAGGTTAATTGCAGTGCTGTCGGCCAGCTCAGTAGTATAATGATAGTGCTGGTTTTCTACGGTTCCAGGCATCCATATAAAAAAAGACAAATACCTCACCCTTGCAAAACACACACACACACACACAGTACATACATACATACATACATACATAGACAGACACACACACACACACACACACACACACACACACACACACACACACACGCACACACACAACAGAGTACCAGGCAGTGAATATTGACCTGAACCTCTGCGGGGCTAAAAACAGAACTAATCACTACAGCAGTCATAACTCCTTCTTTGTGGTGACTCCTTTCTTTGCTCTCTCTCTGCCTTTAACTACTGGTAATTTTTCTCCACCATTACCCCTTATTCGCTCTTTCATCCTCTCGCCCATTTACTTTTCATTCTCTCTCTCTCTCTCTCTCTCTCTCTCTCTCTCTCTCTCATTGTCTCGTAAAACCCGCTCTCCTCCCCTCTTTCCATCCTTTGCCTTATTTTTTTATTTGCCTCCCTGGAGACACACACACACACACACACACAACAGCAAACATGTTAAAAGTTGCACATGGAAAATAAATAGGTTGTCTAAGCTTGATACACAGGTCGGTAATAACTGAGACTTTCATCAGTTAAGCTTTTTTATAACAGAATCAGGCTGCCCTTTAATGGCTGCCTTGTAAAAGGTTACACATAGGGCTACACATTTAAATCACCCAGAAGCAAAAAGACAGGCTTGTATAAAGGAATTGTTTAAAACATGGAATACAATGTAAAGAAATTAGGAGTTAGAGAGGTAAAAAGGAAGGTACAGTGACATGGAGAGGCAGAGAGGTGAAGGTTTTTGATAGCGCTTTGCGGTCCAGGTAGAGGGGAGGAAAGAAAATGAGGGAACAGACGGACAAGAGAGGGGAAATGCATCACAGGCTCCTGAAGCATCTTGGGATAGCTATGTTGCGTGGGTGAAAAGGAGACATGGAGGGAGGGGAGGGGAAAAAGGCGCCATTTTGACGCTGATTCAAAACGTGCCCGCTTTCCTTTTGTGCATGCAGTTTTTCCCCCCTTTCTTCTCCGTTTGCTTTTCTGTCTTTGTGCGATTATGACGGCCATGTGAGGGGGGGATGAGCTATCCATCTTTCTGCTGATGCGAGGGGCAAAAACTGTGTGATCCTAAGACCATGGGGGGTTTGTTGTGCGTGTGTGTATGAGAGAGAGAGAGAGAGAGAGAGAGTTAGCTAGAGAAAGAAAGAGAGAGAGAGAGAAAGAGATTGGGGGTGGGGTCTTTCAGTTGAGGGTCATCAATCACCGACTGGGGTCAAAGAGAAATACGAAGGATTCAGAACCAATTAAATCTGCCTTCACTGCACCCCGTCTGTACTACCCCACACACACACACACACACACACACACACACACACACACACAATTTTCTAAATGACCCGGGTCCTGAGCAGGGTTTGGGAAATAAAACCGGGCTGCAGGCTCGACTCCTCCATGCTCAGTTAGTGACCGATATTGGAAAAAGCCTGAGTCCTACAGCAAAATAAAATCTAATCAATTGTGATCCTGAGGTGGTTAAGTTTTTATGAATTGAAAAATGAGAACACGCCTGCCAAGTCAGCCAAAATGATCTCAGACAAAAAAAAGCTGTGTCACCCTACAGCTCTTTTGAAACCCACAGAAAGAACATAAACTTCCTCTTTTGCCCCGTTTACTACCTCCATCCACATACACACATACATTGGCATTAGCAGTGGGCAACATTCACAAGTGAAAGAGGAAGAAAAGGCTCAGTTTGGAGGTGAGGATGGAAGGAAGAAGAGAAATAAGAAAGGAAAGTGATAGGAGGATAAGTGCAAAAGGGAAAGCAAATATAACGCTTATTTATATTGGTTTTAAATGCTGGTGAAGGGTTAATAATAGAGCTTGGCTTGCATCAACATTGAATTTTGACCACTCTAGTTACTAGGTTTTCCTGTTGTCTCAAAACTCAAAACTCAAAATATGGCATATCAGTTCAAATAAATCTGAAGTTCTAATGTCCTGTTTAACATTATTGTGTTATGCAGCTGTTAAAAAGCGTGTTTTAAAGGGTGATTTTCTGTCAAGTTCTACATTTAGATAAACTACTGTTTTAAGTTGGGAAAACATTTGGGCTGCTTTATGGAGCACCACGTGTTTTCATAAGTTACTGCTGCAGTAGTGCTATGACCGCTACATTTAATAGATATAGTCCCGAAGCAAAAGCGATGCAAAGAATAGGTATATCACAAACCTCAACCTGCAACTTGTGTCCCAACCCTCCCTCCACAAATCCTAATAATGAATTTCCATATTGTTTATATTTCACTGCCAGAGGTTTGAGCTATAGCTACAATGTCAAGTCTCTCTTGTAAAGGAGATAATGTATCTCACAAGACTTCCTGGCTAAATAAAAACGATGTTTGGCCATTATTTTATTGATATCTTTAAATGACTGCCAAACCATTTTCAAAGTAACACAGCAAAAAACCTCACTAAGGTGTTGTAGTGATCGACAGTGTGAAGGATTCTTTGATTTCTCCTAAAAACCATCCTACCTGACTGGAAGCCATTGCTTTCCATTCATTTCAGCAGATTATGACTGTAAGACTATGAGGCTGTAAACTTGATATGTAATCCATCACGGTGAAACATCATATCTAGTTTTAATTTAGTTAATTTACCATCGTCATTACATGGTAATGCAGCTAAAAACATGGATTTATTTGAAAAGTCAGCAAAAATGGCGCGATCATGTGCCAGTTGACTGAGGGTTGGTTGACTACATTGCATTTACAAAACAGCCCTGTTAGAAAATGAAAACCTGAACACAAATAATATGCAAATATGGATGTTGTAAGCATGATTTTAAAGTGAAATGTAAAAGTCTGTGCAGAAAAAAGCCAGCCTTTTCCCAGCCGAGATGTCTGATGTGTTGAATGTCCAAGGGTCCCACCATGAACACATCCCATACAATATGCATGAAGTGCAATGCAGGAACACTGGGCAGGTCCTTTAAGTGACATTTCTAACCACAACACTTATTAGCAACATTTTTCATCCGTTGGTTTCTTAAGATGCAGCTATCTGACATTGTATCACTACAGTCTACTGTAAACACAGCATTAACTTTGAAGAAAGAAAATCTTGAGGACATCCCTGTTTCACGATGAGGCTCTAATGCTGAAATGCACAGACAGGTAATACTCACAAGGTTCGGATTGGCTTGGAAGAGTCACATGATGTTCCTTCACACCATTAAAAAGCAGCTCTGCTCCACCACTAGACAAAAAAAGAATCAGATAGGTCAATAAAGTGTGTGCTTTTGTCACATTTAGATAATTCCACACAATACAGGAAGAACTAGTTGTCTGTTAACATGACATTACATTTAGCTGAGCTGAAACTACTGGAAAATAAAAATACTGTTGCTGTTTAATACTGGCGTAAAACACCTTCACCGATAAACACACATTATTTAAGTGGTCTAAACAGGAAAGTTGCAGGATTAAATATATAAAACTCATGTATCGCTGGTTTACATTACTCTAAGCCTGGGGCAGTTTGATCAGACAAAGAAAATTATTTTGTATAGACACACTGGCAGGAAGTGTTTCGGTTGACAGGGTTCAGGTGTACAAGCTGCTGCGCCCCAAATAATCAAGAGATCAGTAGAGGATGTTGCATGATGACCAAACTGGTAAATATCACATGAGTCTTATTGGACAGGTCAAGTATCAGGTCTTCATAAGCAAACTGTGAGTCAAGACTTAAGTCTGTAATGTCACTTGTCAACCGTCTTTATCCATTACTATGTTAATTGTTTGAAATTAACTAACACTTTTAATTAAAAGGTATGTAATTTCCTATTTTTTCCTGGGAAGTTTCCTGGAAATAACTGTAGGTAATTTGTCAGTAAGTATACATACCGGTGCTGTTTGATTGTATGAATTCTCCTTGACAAATGTCGGAGGACCAAAACGTCAGTGTGTAAGATTTTTGGTTCTTTCACAGTCACAAATCCAACACACCGGTCTATAAGACTTTCTGGGGTGCAAGGACTTTGAACTTTGAAGATGACTAAAAAAACGGACAGATACATTTAAACCCAAGAAAATATTAATTTATTTTTGTAAACTTTATTCCCCACATGTTAAATGATGTGCTGTCTGTAGACAAATGTCAATTTTTTCTCAGCTCCTCTGACCAGCTGTGTACTGGCTAAAAGACAGGAACCTTCTGATGAATTACTGTAACATATCATTTTCTTTCTAGGAAAATCATAGGGAACTATGAGCGCCATATATATCTACAAATATTGTATATCATGATATTGATTTTTCTTTCTCCTCTTTTTTTTTTTTTTAAAGATTATTTTTTTGGGCATTTTAGGCCTCCATTTCCACAGGACAGATGAAGACATGAAAGGGGAGAGAGAGGGGGAACGACATGCAGCAAAGGGCCGCAGGCCGGAGCCGAACCCGCCGCGCCGAGGAGCAAACCCCTACACATGTGCGCCTGCTCCACCAACCGAGCCAACCCAGCCACCTTTCTCCTCTTGATATAGAATTACATATACCATGAAAAAGGACTTCATACTTATCCCCCACTCAATTCTTACAGCAGCCAGAAGCACAAATCAAGTCTCAAGTCCTCATTTTTTGTGATGCCATGACTGGAGTCTTACTCTTAGGTCTATAGTTTTGAAGGGGGGTGGTGTTCCTTATGTTTTGCAGGTCATTGATTATGTTTAGTCAAATTCCTGGCATGTTTCCCAGGCAGACTTTGCACATCTGGCTGAGCTGCAGGAGGAACCAGGAGAGTGGATCAGTCTGAGGGAGTTATGGCGCGTTCATGCCACCTCGGAATAACAGGGACCGCCCCCGTGATTACGTTGTTTTTCCGACTACCAGTGTTCACATGGTTAGGATGGTCGGGATGCGTGTTCTTCTTCTTCTGTTATATTGGCGTTTGGCATAGCAACTTGTTGCATGACTGCCACCAAAGGTTGGGCGTAGCCTTGAGCATCAGGTGTGTGAAAACCTGGAGGCTACAATAATTTGCTGCTGTTTTCTTACGCGAGCATACCAACAGCACATCGTCAGGTGTTTGTGTTATCTGCAGGACAACGGACAGGAAAGGACACGGATAATGTGTTGTTGTTGTTTTATACATAGGCCTATTTATGAATAATTTGAAACATGTTATGTCTGTGTATGTTTCTCAGCAGAGGCATTTGTCCACAATAAACAGTTTATTGTCATTGAAATATGTTCAGTGAACCAAACCAAAATCGCCTACATCAAACGTCAGTTGTCAACAACGCGTCACCAACTGGGAAACTCGGTTAGCAAAATCTGGCCCGAGTTTCCCACCTCTGATTCCGACAGGAAGGGACGTGAATGATGACGTTTTCACTCGGAAAAACGTTTTTCCGATGTCCATGAACGCACGGATAATATGTGCTGGAACGTCATGGAGCAGTCAGTGTGAGATCACAGTTTACAGACATGTTTACAGGCTGCACAGTGCAGCATGGTCAGAAAGGAGATGTTAAAAGTATATTATATGAGTGTTTTATTTCTGGTAATTTACTAAAGCGTGTTAAGTCACCACACAGCCGCTCTCCCCTCTTTACCCAGCTGTGAAATTAGAGAGGAGAAGCGACCACACCACGGTGGATATTTTATAAACAAACTCAAAACTAGCAAGCATCTAGCTGTTACACTGATTTCAGCTCTCGTTTAAATAAACGAAGGCTAATGATACAAAAACAAACTATTAAAACGGTTATCCAACGTCTTGTTTTCGCATAACTGCTGACAGAACACCAAAACAGACATCATAAACTACCATAAAGGGTTTTAAATTCGCCTACCCAAATTCCAAGTGAATCGCTATGGGCGCTGCCATATTGTCGGCACATGCAGGAAGTAGAGGGGAAGTCGGAAGTGACGTATTTGAATATGAGCCATACAAGAGTAGACTTGATTGTAAAACATATTTTTGTATTTTATTTGATTACGTACTGTGATGACTGTAAACTATTTTTCGAAACACTAAATAAAGTTTGAAAAAAAAGACGATTGTAAAAATAAAAAAGAGGAAACTTGATAATCACAGTTTTATATTATTGAAGTTTATGTATCCTTTAAAACATATTATTATTATTAATATGATTTATTTATTGATGCATTGCAATTCACATTCTTGTTTCTCTGTACCACTGTGTTGAGTACATGTATGCAATGTTTGTATATTTAATTTTTTTTTAATAAAGATTGAAACAAAGGAGACTTGAAAGAAAAAAATGAAAGAAAACTCGTAACGTAAGAAGGAAAGTATTTTGTTATTTAATTGACAATTTTCACCTCTCTCTTTCATTTTTTAGTCAAATTAAAATGGCCTTTATTGGCGAAACATAATCACGTAGCCTACAGTAATGACTATATATATATATATATATATATATATATATATATATATATATATATATATATATATAGTCATTTGGTTTACAGGGGTAGTTTTTGTCTTTTTGTAAAATGTTGTTGCTCAATTAGTTTTATTTTATTTTATGTGTTATACTGTATTTCATATTGAGACTCTGCCCTCAATATGAGGAGATAAGGAGCTTTTGAGCAAATTCTTCAGATATTTAGATTTTAGTTTTTATTTACAATGTTTACATTTTTACACCTACAGTTACATGTAGAGTACTTTTTAGAGTTCTGTTCTGCACACAATGTAGGTTGTGCTTCTGTGAACCCCAGAATCAATATTGTAAATATCAACTCCATTATCCCAAGGCAAAGGAAGTTTATTTGTATAGCACATTTCATACACAAAGGACATTTAATGTGCTTTACATAATGCATTAAACACATAAATAAAAATCAGTCTCAGGCAGTGCAGAACATAAACGTTTTTTTTTAATCTGGTTTTAAAGGCAGTCAAAGTTGGGGCAGGTCCATCCTCTGGTTTGTTCCAGCTCTGTTTTGCATGGTAACTAAATGCTGCTTCTCCATGTTTAGTTTGCACTCTGGGAACAGTAAGCATCTCTGTGACTGATTTTGTGTGATGGTGTCCCCATTTATGAACTGGTATTCCCTTGGACTTTATTTAAAAAAATCATTATATTGGAAAGTGGTTAGTATATACTGTACACCACTTTCTCTCACATGCCCTGTGAATGTGCATCTCTGCATGTATTTGCATTGTGTATGCCAATATGAAAGTGTGCATGACACGAGTGTGTGAATGCACATCTGTCTCTCTCTCTCTCTCTCTCTCTCTCTCTCTCCCTTCTTACATCCTCAATCATACTGGTGACAGTTCCAGTCCCAGTGTACAGGGCCGTGAGGATGGGGTGGGGATGGGAGGGAGTCAGTCAGAGGTTTGAATTGCAAATCCGCTGCCTTCTGTTGGCGTCCAAGCCTTAGCAGGCCCTTCCCTGGCCTCATTCATGTGTTAATGAGGAGTCAGTGGAGGGGCAGATAGACAGATCGACCAGGGGCCTGGCGGGGGTGAGGGGAGAGTGAGGCGTAGGTTTGGGAGGCAGGCGGGAAAACGAGGGGGTCCTCTGACGGTGAAGGCCGCAGTGGAAGTTTTGAAAGATAATGAAGACATGATGAGTGCCATTAGTGGCTGCAGCCTTTCGTTGTAGCTGGAATGAGGAGTATACACGCATGTGCTCAGAGGGGTGCAAAGAGGCAGACGAGGGGTTGTGGGTGGGATTGTTATGGCTGTAAGTTTCATGAGTGATCTAGAATGTTCACACCATCACTGGTTGTCACGTTACATTGGCTAAGCTGCCTCGAGGTGCACGTACAGCTGCGGATGGTACGCCGTGCTTCTGTTGTACTCTGATGGCCTTCTTGAGCTTTCTTCATGCCAGTATGAATGAAACAAAAACGAGACTTTACATGTATTTGATAAGTGTACACAAATAGGTGCAATACTTTATGTTTGTGTGTGTAAAAGGAGGCTGACCCACTCAACACCCCCTGTAAGCCAAATCTACCCTCGGGTATTAATAAAGTTACCTTGACCTACCTTGACCGTGACCTACTTATATTTAATGCTATTTGTTTTACAGGTGTAAATATCAATATTAGACTTTTAATTCAGAGGATAAATGTATGTATTCAGTAAAAGATGATATGAAATGCCTGTTAACCTTAACCTCCATAGACATGCCCAATCTAATGTCCTTAATGCTGTGTTTGTAAAACTTGAATACACAATGCCCTGTTAAAAGGATCTGCTCTCATAATCTATTGATTCATACGCTTTAAATTACAATCACAAATTATTTTTTTATTATTTCATTATTTTTTTGGTGAAGGAGTAGTGGTAACCTCTGACATGACAAATACTATATTTCTTTCCTATTATTTTGTTGGCTGTGTCCAACATCCGACCCAAACTTCAGTAATCTTCATCTCAGCATCTCATACTCAAAGTTGAATGTGATTTTCGATGTTTCGAACCTAGGAAAAGTTTGAACTCCCCCCACATATCTGCCTGTAGATGGACGTCAAAAGTCAACGCTAAGCTGCCAGGCACCAGCTATAGAGCAGCCAGGGTCACACATGATCAGATGACAATGACCCACACAATGGATTAGCTATAAAGGGACTGGGGGAGAGAGATTAGGGGTGAATTGATGACGATTGGCTGGCTGGCTGGCTGGCTGGCAGGCCTGGGAGATCTTAGGTCTGTTTCAATAAGGAACATAAAGAGCTGAAATTAACATGTACCATGATACCATGCAGAGAGAATCCTCTTAGAGATTACATCCATAACATGTTACGCCTATGGAACTGTATGGAGAGGGGGGACAAAGAGCAGAGCGAATGATCATTTTCTATTATAGCAGATTATGGGGCATCCTATTCTGTTCTATTCTGTTTGATTCTATTGTATTTTCTGCTACATTATGTTTTTTTTTTTTACTGTCACAAATGTAGTAATTATTCTACTTTCTGATTTCCTCAGCAATATTTTCACCTGTTATAAACTGGACCCCCCACCTCAGTCTAACAGCTGCCAGGCCGCACTATACTGCCTCCTTCATGAAGGGGGTAAGCAGCAAGAACTAAAGCAGTTTTCCATCAACATCTGTGTTATTGCACACATACACACACATGTTGAGAAAAGCACATGTTGATACAAAAACACACGCATGCACACATACGGACAGACACACGCTCACATGCATGGATACACACACGCACACAGTCCATCTGTCTTTGTCTCCCTCCCACTGCCATCACCATGGGTCTGTCTGCAAAACAATGTGTGAGGCTTCACACAACACGCATGCTCACTTCATACGGTGCATTTTCAGTTAAACACAAGATACATTGCAGATTTCTACGCATAATGAACGTTAATATAGCTAAAGTGCTCAGGAGGGTGCATTATCCAAGAAACTAGAAGACTAACAAGGATGTTCTGGTCTACCTGGGGAGGAGCCACCTAAACTGGATCAGGAACCAGGATGCTGATGGCTTCAGCTGGCTAGAAGAGGGATAACTGTAAACTGTATATAAGAGAAGGGTCAGCTTTGGTTTGACAGGGAAATGCTGCCCCCTATTGACTACTAATGTGCATTGCAAGAAAATGGTTCCTTCAGAACAAGCCTTTTACCCTTATCAATTTGAAACTAGTTGTTGCTAAGTATCTTACTTAGAACTCAGTGGTGGTGTCGTTTTCTACTCTAAAAAGAAATGTTTAGAGATAAATCTGGTGGTTATGTTTCTTATTTCTTCTTTATCATTTTTCTAATAATTATTGTCAACAAATCTCATGAAAAGACAGCAATGTGTTTACAGTCTCCCAATCCTCTCCAACTCCCGGGCTTTTGTCAGTAAATATGTAGCAGTGTATGTAGGATGACTCAAACTAAACTACATTGCCCATGTTCATGAAGGATCATGTCACCCGGTGCAACAGTGTGGCTCATTGATGTGTTGTAAATAGCTTTTAGACAATAATTGAGATCTAAGTTTACCTACCAAGGCAACACTTAATTGTTTATTAAATTGTTTGGGATTTGATGACTATGAGAAATATATGTGTATGCTTTTTGTCTGAACAAAACCACACCATTTGACACAAGCAATCATTTTATTTGAAAAAAAGTGAATTGCTATGTACAGTACGTAAAAAAAAACCATGAGATCATACCTGAAACAATTCTTGTCTTTTTGCTTTTTACGTTCATCTCACACAGTCCTGTTATGAAAAAACAGGAGAATCCACACACTGTCAGAGCATTCCTGTACAGCATTCAACAGAGGACAAATCATATTACATCAACATCATCACATTCACGTCATCAGTGCTATCAGATATCAAACATAAAGCAGTAGGTATATCTGATAACACTGATGTCAAACATTGGTCTCAAAACACACACAATAAATGTGTTATTTTGTTTGTATGCCGTCCTGTTATATTGTATTACAATTAATGATTCAGTGCTTTTTTCTGACTAAAGATCGCCCCCTGTTGGACCACAGTGGGAGCTGGCACATGGCTCCTCACCTCATGAACTGATCTGTACATGTCCAGATAATCAAACATCCATTTAAGAATCTCTGATATGCAACTCTCGGGCAGAAGGATATTTCTTTTTTTAATTATTTCTGTTTGGTTGATATCTGATATGACTTTAGTTCATATATAGATTATCAGTTTGGCTAGGGTTTGAGAGAACAAAGAATATACATCTAAAAAGAAGGTGATGTCAGGGGCAAAAAGTGAATATTGTGATTGGGTGTCTGTTCCTCAGGGGCCTCAGCCCTTGGTTGAAATGATTGCATAGCTCTGAGAGTCAGCTCCAGCCCTCTCAAGCCGACATGCTGTAAATACAGCAAAGATTTAACACCAAACAGTCAACCAAAATGTAATCCCATAGCAATAAAATGATTAGCTCTATTGCTGAAACACAAACTCAAAACATACAACATGACATTCTCTGTAGCAGGGCTGCTGTCGACATGTTATTATTGGGCTTAGTTTGGGAACTTCCTTTATAATTCATTGTTTTTAAAACTGGCAAAAAGATGAAAGATAACAGATTTCTCTGTCTGTTTGGTATCATTCAAGATTATCCACAGACCTGAAAGATCTTCACTGTATCATCTGCATATTGTCAAGTTTGACACATTGTTATATTTTAATTGGCAGTTTAAAGCAACATTTTACTTGGTATAACATTTATAGCTGCATGCATCAACCATTGTAATTATTTCTGCAACTTTTTAAACTAAAGCTTCAGTCATACCAATGTATGTTCATAAATGTTTATATACTAAGTGAACATTGCTTAAACTAAATTTAAAGATCCCATTTGTCCTCTGTCTGTTAGTGCCATTTTAAGCTAAATTATGTGTACAAGACCAAATGTATTAGTCAAACAGCTACAACAGAGGGACGTTTTTTTGTCCTCTTAACATTTTTAACAATTCGCAAAACCCTCACATTGAAGTTGCTGCATGATGTCTGCAAATGTATTATTTTGGATACATTTATTAATGCATGCCCGATACATTTTTTAAGGGAGTCAATGGGACTGCTTGATACATATTTAATGAGTTTTTATGAACATGGTTCCCTCCGAATGAGCACTGGCAGTTTCTCATGAGTTTGGTGAAGCAACGTCCATGATGTTTAGATATCCGTTGATCATAGCAAAATAAATAAGGACTGAGGGCATGTAAACATACATACATACGCACGCATACAGACCCACACTCACACACACAGACAAAACATCTATTATGAGCTATGCAAGTTATTGTTAGCATTTCTGCTACAGTGTGTGACAGCAGTTTGAAACAAGAGAGAGTCTGCGTTTTATTGGAGCAAAGCAAAACTCTGCAGCTCTGTTTGGCCCTCAGGACACACCGTACACGTTACGGTTTGTACCAGGCAGAGGAGCTGGTCACCCATCTCCCCCATCTCCCCATCTTCTTGTCCACTTAGCTTGTCTCCTCTCAGACACCATTTAAATATTTTACGATAAGTGAGGAAGTCCACAGGGAGGAACAGAAGAAGTCCATAGTGAGTGCAACACGTGTTATAAGTGAGACCCTCTTTTTTATATTGCTCACTGCACATGCTCGGTTAGCTGCCTCTTCATTCACTCTCCCCCCTCCCAGTGTTCGCGCTGGACTCTTCCACATCATCCTTTGCGATGCAAAACAAGACCATACCACAATGAGTGGTGAGTGCAGATGGGGGTGTTTTGGCGATGTTGGGTGTTAGGGCAGATGCTATAGCTCGCTGTGGCGCACAGGAGGCTCAAGCTTGTGTGACAGAGCGGTGAGGACCTTGTCGAACTTCTCATAACGCTCTGATTGGCTGCCCTCAGAGCCGCGGCTGCCCCACAGGAGACGCATCTGAAACTCTGTCTGGAAGATCTCGTGTATTTCTGCTTGCTCCTGGAATCCTGGAGAGGAGAGGAGTAGGGGTTACTCTTGGTAGACGACATTGTATTCATGATATTGTGGATATTGTGCTGTGGAAAAACTAAAACTGAACTGATTTTGTCAACTAATAAAATTAACGTTACTAACTTAAAGTCTCTGTTCTATTTAGAATTAAAAATTGTTTTTATCAAAAGCACTTGAAATATTACAATATAAATAATACTGTAACAAAAAAATAGAACTAAATAATTAAAAGAAAACTACTGCTAAAAGAAAAAAAGGAGGAAACTAAGTCACAATTGAAAGAAAATTATATTAAAAAGTCAATTTGAATAATTAACAAAAGTACTGAAAACCCAAATCTTATCATAATTTTGTCTGGCAAAATTATCTTAACTCAAAAGGTCCACTTACTATCCCTTCACCCATATCTCATGACCTTCATCAGCGCTCTTCTCCCTTATATATGACCACTTATTATCACGTGAACGACTTTTGGACCTCACATACTGCTACCAAGGTAAAGAATGAACTTTCATGATTGAATGCTCAATTAAATAATTCAAACTCCATAACCTTACCCTTTAGATGAACTAAAGATAGCAAACAGAACCAATTTCTACAACGGTATGAAGTAAGCATCTCAACTTTGGCTCATAGAAATGTTGATGAGGGGAGAAGACTGAGGCTGATAGATGGCGAGATATAACAGGAAACAGAGATGTGTGCTGAAAGCTATTGACACACTGTTCAATAAAGCAGTAATGGCCTCAAACTGAAAACCATTGGGGAGGCATTAGGGATCAATACAGTTAACACAGTAACCACACACACTCACATTATCAACAGCATGAGATGTAACACAATACTAGCTGTCCCACAAGAACACAAGATGCTGTGCTGAGAAAATCTGTTCATAATATCTTAGGTTTGGTGTAGATGAAATAATTAACACTGTTGACTGTATTATTGAACTTAAAGCAAACAGTATTAGGGGAAAAGGGGTGGTGAGACAATTTGCTTTTTTTGTCCGGCCGGTGAGCGGTTCTTTGTTTTGGCTCGACTTGGTAAATGGACTGCATTTATATAGCACCTTTCTAACTTACCAGACAAAGCGCTTTACAATTTGCCTCTCATTCACCTATTCATGCACACACATTCATACACAGAATGTGGCGGAGCTGCCATGCAAGGCGCTGGCCTGCCCATCAGGAGCAATTTGGGGTTCAGTGTCTTGCTCAAGGACACTTTGAAATGCAAACAGGACCATCAACCTTCTGATTAAGATGCCTTGCTCTACCTCCTGAGCCATTGCTGCCCAAAAGTGGTCACACAGCTTAATTTTTTATTATTATTATTATTTTTTTTTACAGCTAAACAGTACAGTGAAATATGTTTCTGAAAACATTCGAGGTGAGAAATAGGCAATGCAGTAACAGAATCGTGATTCATTTTGATCAACGCAGCCTAGTTTTACAGTTGTGTCTGGAGTTCATGGGCATTCATTGACACTGTGTTAGAGACTCCTTGGCTTGTCGTCAGTGGAAACTTGCAAATGCCATTAGGAGCACTAGGGGGAGGCAGAGGAACATGATTTGCTAACCATGTGCTACTGTTAGGATATAGTGACAGTTCCAGCAAATATAACAAAATATTGTTTTTTTTTTTAAGTTACCCACTGAAGTAGGCCTACAGCTGAAGCTGATGAGAATGTCATTAATTTTGGATGTATTTGGTCATAAACTCAATTATTGGGCATATAAAAAATGTTTAATTACCAAAGTTATTACAATTCATCCTGAGGGGAACATGAATGTGTGTACCAAATATCAAGGCAATCCATCCAATAGTTGTTGAGAAATCTTACTCTAGAGGAAAAGTCAGGGGATCGCCAAAATCATTAGGATTCATCATCTGGGAACCATGAATGTCTGTACAAAATGGCAATCTATCCAATAGTTGTTGACATTTTTCAGTCTGTACCAAAGTGGTGGATGGTCCAAATCCACAGACAAACCATTGCCGTACATAGAGCCACGCCGCTAGCATGGCTAAAAACAAACGCATGCTGTCTCAGGTCACGCTGGGACTTACCCTGCAGTTTGGTCTCAGTGTTGGTTCTATAGATCCCCCCGTGATGTGCGATGGTACGAGCTGCCTCTAGGTGGTACATGACCACGTCTACTCCAACCTCTGCACTCTCCCAGGGCTCCAGCGTCTCCCCTACAGCCATACCCCGCTCCAATAAGGAAAGGATAGGAATGATGTGGGGGAGGGAGGTGTTGGACAGGGCATTCGACTCTGTACGCAGGAGGAGAGTTTTCAGTTCAGAGCTGTAAATAAATACACGCATGTATGAAACACATACCAACTATGTAATCTATGATCTCACCTTTGCCATCGTTCATATTCTTCATGAAAGGTTTGAGCTTCTTCTCATAAAGAATAGCGCCCTCTGTGTGTCTCTGGCGTAATGTTATCCACGTCTGCTCCAGGCGGGAAATCTGTAGCAATGAGTGACGCAACAACATTTTTAAGAATGCATTATTTTTTCAGAAACCCTTGGAGTTTATGTACTTATGATGGGGACTTCTTTTCTGTATATATATATATATATATCTTATTTATCTCTTACTTGTGGCAGCTCCAGCGCTCTCATCACAGCAGCAAAGCCAAACATGTTGCCCAGGTTGCTTTTCAACTCTGCTGCCAATTGGATGGTCTTGTGGAGCAGGGCCGCCCTCTCCTCTGTGCTTCCTGTACAGCCCAGCAGATCCACCGCCATCATGATAGACATGGTATAAAACCTGAGAAAAGAAGGTGCTATTCAATAAGATGCATCAATAAAAGTTTATTGCCGCTGCTGATAGGGAAACAGAGGTTGTTGAGTCAAAGCCTATTTTGAAAGCAACTCCGGAATTTAACACTGTGGCAGGTTGTAGTGTGTTACAAGATAAGAACAGAGGGAAAAGAAGAGAAGAGATGGAGGAGAAGAACAGAAGTGTTCAGATAATCAATAGCTGAATTAATGTAGGAGTTAGTGAGTGATGTATGACGGAAGACATTGTGGTTGTACCTCTCCAGTAGGTCAAGTCGTAGCTGGTGTCCATGTGGTAGTGTCAGTAACTCCAACCCTGAGGACACTCCCATCATCCTTTGCATGTCTGATGTTACACCTAATATTCTAGCCACCTGTCCAAGAGTTAAAAAAACAGATCAGTTGTATGTGTGGTGTGATGTTTGTGTGCATACATGCATACATATTACTGGTCACATTGGGTGTCTTTATGCATTTACTGTATGTGAATATGCAAGTCAGCATGTGTGCTTTTGTATGCATCTGTGCTTGCATGTCACCTGCATATATTTATGCGTTTGTGCATACCGTGCAGTCCACCATGGTGATGTGTTTAGCCGCGGTCCTTGCATCCACCTCAGCCAGCAGCTCTTTGACTCTCTTCAGCACAGACATCTCTAGAGGCTTATTCTCAGCTGGCATAAGGCAAGACTCGTACCTACACAGGAGCGATTACACCGTATTAGAAAATACTGAACAAGGACAGAGACATGAGCAATGGCAAGGAGCACAGGAGAAGAGGCCTCTGGACATAACAAACTGACATATGCAAACCAAACCAAATACACAGTACACAGTATTTTCTACACTATGTGTCACTCAACAATAGCTAACATTAGTGACATTGTGTCTTAGTCATGCCAGCCAGTCAGTCACTTGCTCACACTGGTGCCTCAAACATAAATTGTACTGCCTTAACTTGCTTTAACTGCTGCCGAGTCAGTGTACCTGACCATTTTCATGTGACAAGCCTCATCTGCTGTGTCTATGACCACAGCACAAAGTCTGCCCTCAGGCTATTTCCCACAGGATTATCAGCTGTTTACTCAAGTCTATTTTCCAGTCTCTGCTCACTCACAGTTGTACTGCAGTGCCTGGTCAAAATTGCCTCACTCCCATATTTTTGCCCTGTATGGCAAAATGTCAGCAGGTGTGTTGACCTTTGAACACACCAACTTAAATTAATCCTGCTGTAGTGATGAGCTCTAAATGTGTCGGTTTCTTTTTAGCTCTCTTCAGCAGTCGCCTTGATCATCAGTTCTGTGGAATTTTCTCTTTTTATTGAGCCCGCCAAACTGACTCAGCCAAAAGGCCAGCCATAAAGTAACTTGACATAATACAGTAACTTAACATAAAGGAAGGCCAAATGTTTGGACATATTTCTGTAGCTACTCTTCTTCCCATGGGCATGACAACTATTTCTTAAATGCACATTCAGCCGTAGCAAATTTACTTCACTGTTATCCAGATTTTCTCCATGTAATGTCATTTTTAACTCAAAGAGATTCACGCAGAAGCTACTTCCACAGTTGATGGAAATAGCAAGCTGTTGTGTACTGTTTTTAGCAACTTTCTAACAGCATGATTTTGCATAAGTCTTTGCTGCACAAGATGAAAGTTTGCAACTCTAGTACCTCCCACAATGTATTTGAAAGTGGTCAAACTGTCTTATCTTTTTTGTCTAAATGTCCTATCAGCCCTCAATGCATGTAACATACTTCTGAATTAGCTCCTGAATTTCTTTACATTCTATTTTTCATCTGAAGTAATTTTCCTAAAGAGAGAAATAGTGCTAAGACTCACTCACTTCCTAACTTCAAGTTTAAAGAGAGGTTAGGTATCCTTTGGAAACACCATGAAGTGCACGTTTGGAAGCATAATCCTGTGTGTGTGCGTGTGTGTGTGTGTGTGTGTGTGTGTGTGTGTGTGTGTGTGTGTGTGTGTGTTCTTGTTTAACTATATTCGTGGTGTCCAAAAACCGGGAATACAGTATACTTGTGGGGTCCGGACAGCTTTGTGGGGCCAAAATGCCGGACCCCACAACTTCAAAGGGCTATTTGAGGGTTAAGACTTGGTTTTAGGATTAGGGTTAGAATTAGGTTATGGTTAGGGTAAGGGTAAGGGTTAAGTGTAGGCATTTAGTTGTGATGGTTAAGGTTAGGGTAAGGGGCTAGGGAATGTATTATGTCAATGACGGGTCCCCACAAAGATAGTGAAACACACTATGTGTGTGTGTGTGTGTGTGTGTGTGTGTGTGTGTGTGTGTGTGTGTGTGTGTGTGTGTGTGTGTGTGTGTGTGTAGGTGTGTGTGTAGGTGTGTGTGTGCATCTCATACCTGGATGGCCTAAACAAAGATGCTGTCTCCACCTGTGGGGTGCTGAACATCCCCTCTCCTTCCTCCCTTGCTCCATCCTCCCTCCCTTCTTCCACTCGCAATCGCTCCACGTAGCTCTTAGTTGGGGGTTTAGGGGGGCCAGCAGGGCAAGGTCTGAGGTCACAGTAGCTCCCTGCTGTATCTGAGGAATGTGATTGGTAGCTGGGATGATGGGCGGGCGTGGAGTGTGCCGAGTGAGAGGTATGCGCGGGATGCTCTGGCGGGTTGTTACTGGCTGAGGGGCTGAGCTGAGGGTCGCTGGAACGACGCATCACAGGAGAGGGTGGGACAACAGCCAGGACCCGCCCACCTGAGTGGGCTCTCTGCCTGGTGACTGTAGAAAGAATGAAGATTCTTATCACTTATGGAGACTGTCATTGTAAATGTGAGATGCTGAGCTTTTACTTTTTATTCATGTGTCTGAGGGTGTGTGTCTCTGGCACTTACTAGCACTATATGCAGGACTCAGTGGGGTTTCTCCAACAGGTGACAAGGGGCAGCGATACTCCTGAATCTGGTCCATGCTCATCGCACAGTTCCGCATTGCGTCCTTATGGTGGTGGATTGTCGATGGGCTGCAAACACAGCATTTTTACATTGTTAACAATCTTTGGGAATGGATTTAAAAGCTGTCGAGGCACTGAAGGGAACCTCAAAAAGCAGTGCAGTTCAGGGTGTCACATGTATCAGTTTTAGGTGACAGAAATGGTGTCCTTACAGATGCAAATGCTAATTATTTTAGGATGAGAGAAATGGGAAATATTTTAGTTGGTGCAACCTTGAAGACAATTCTTCTACTTCATGACACACTCGTGTTATTTACACAATAAAACCATGTTTAGGACTTTAAAGCAGGAGCAGAGAATGTAGCAGTGTGGCTTCTTAGGAAAATATTAACTGCACTTTAAAACTAATGTGTAAAAGGTGCATCCTCACTTTGTTTATCAATGTGTATCATCTTTGCTTTCTAAAGCCCAGTGTGTAATTGGCATTGGCCCTATTCTTTAAAGGCTTGCCCAACTCCCTTCCGTAGGCTAAAATGTATTTCCACTGTACACAACATATTTGTCTGCTCCTTCTTTGTAGATTCAAGTTTTAAACAGTCTAGGTCTGTTTGAAACTTGAGAGATCCAGTGCAGAAGTGGCCAAGTGAACAATTCATTTTGCATCTTCACTCTGAGGAAACTAACAGGACTTGATGCTCATTACTAGAGGAGGTGCTAATGGTGTTTGTGAAGTGAGGGAATTGCAGGACTGTGGGAGGAAAAGTGCTCTAATTTAGTGCTCAAACACAACACTAGTTACACACACACACACACACACACACACACACACACACACACACACAACCTGCAGTTGGGCCCAGGTTCCGGCTCTGGTTCTGGTGGTGCCACTGGTGTCTTAACTGGACTGGGACTGTCTGAGTCACTGATCATGTATATAACATAAAGCAAGAATGAAAGAATGAAATATGAAGAAAAAAAACTGTCAGGGTTTTATTATTGGCTGCTCAGCTGTTGCATCTCTGCCGCTTAAAAAACACATACACTCCTCGTTCTCCCGGCTCACCTGTGAGGTATCATCTTCTCAGTTGTCAGCCCATCGGTCATGGTGACGCTCCGTCTCTTGATATACGCTCCCCTCTGACTGGACGGTGAGTAGGTGGAGCCTTGCTTGCTGCAGGCCAGAGCAAAGGTGGCCTCCAGGTAGCGCAGGGGGAGAGTCCTGCTGACCGGACAGTAGATGTGGACTCCGTTGGACTGGGAGACCGGTTTGCGCTGGCCCACGTAAAACCTCACAAGCTCCTGGACCGAGTCGAAGCTGTCGGACTCCAACATATACTGCACCTGAGGATAATTTCATATAACAGCTTAGTGTTTTTTGGTATACCTGCTGTAATTAGTTGCACCATGAACATGTTGAAGGGAAGAAAACCGGAGCATCTGTGTTCTCTCTTCACTCAAATATCACTCAGAAAAGGAAGCCTACCCTCCATGTTTTTTACCGCAGAATTCTTTTAGTGGGGAGCACAAAATGCTGCCGTTCCTTTTAAATTGTATTATTTCTACAGTGCTTAAAACCCGTTTACTCAGTGCAGAATCATTTAATAACTACTTTGTGCATGATAAATTGAAACATGGGATTTGAAATTTGGAGGAGGCACAGCTGGTCAACAAGGCACACCTGCGCCAAAATAGTCTGCCCAATGTAACTATTTCCATCATTAGGAGCAACAAGAGAAAATAAGCCTCTTCAAATGGAGGATGGATCTTGACTTGCCAAACCCAGGAATAAATAATAACGCTAAAAATGCACTCTACTGGTTAAACCCCCTATTGTGCTGAGGGGTTTGTGTCTTCGGGTCCGACCTGTGACGGTTTCCTGCATGTCTTCCCCCTCTCTCTCCCCTTTCTCACCTAGCTGTCCTATCAAGTAGAGGCGGAAAAGCCCAAAAAGTGGTCTTTGAAAAAAAAAAAAAAAAAAAAGCACTCTACTCAAGTATGATGGAAGTGAGGCGAGAGGAGGAGGCTATGGGCTACACTGCCATGTCTATAAAGGGCAGTAAAGACTGTAGTTAAGACTCACTATACATTTCACACAGTCAATATGACAGGTCAAACACAGGTGTGACTAATAACATTATCAATTGGCTTTTCTAATGCCTGGACTCTGGTGTTGTGCATGCTGACTCACCAACAAAGCACTAGCTGAGACACCTAAATGGAACAGAGCCGATGCTAATGTTATTAGTTACACCTGTGCTCTCCCTGCTCCCACCCAGACAAGGAGTAACTTTCTGAGTGAATGTTTGAGCCAACCAGTAAGAGCTTTAATACGTACCTTGGTCTCATTGGATTTGACCAGGACTTTGCTGATTTTGAAGTGCAGCACCTCATTATCCCATCGACAGGTCAGTACGTAGTCACCCACACTGGTCACAGAGTCACGCACGAGGAAATCACCATTACGTACAACCAGAGTCTCTGACACCTAGACAGAAAATATGTATATGGGTTTTATTGTTTGTAAAAACAAGACGAAAGACTCCAATCTTAAAGAGCTGGAAGCAAACTTGGCTTACCAAGCTACAGCATGTGTGTGAATATTTTGTATCTGACACATTGACTGTTGAATAATTGAATAATTGAATTTAGAGAATCATGATTATTTATAACAATGCCTTAGGACAGTGTGTTTCTCTAAACAAACACAACTATCTCTCTCCCTGCTGCTATGCACAGTTTGAATTGGCAATGATGGATAAAATGCCAGCGTCGGTGGTCGGAATCTCATTTTCAGGATGCATTTTATCGAGTTCAGCTCTATTGCAAAAATTAGTTATTTTGAATTTATTAACAAAACAAACAACCCAGAAAAAGCCATTTTCCCATTCTCCCATTTATGGTCAATGGAGCAGCCTCAGGCTGTACATCTTGCTGATACCAAACACTACAGAAGTATCTCAGAGGCCCGTACTACGAAGCAAGATTTGGCGTTAACGAGGTAACTTCAGGTTCAACCCAGGGTTTTCTTTATCACGACGGTGGATCACTTGTTACCGGGTTCAATCGCCGTGGTAACTTATCCTGAACACCTAACCTGATTAGAGATCAACCGGTGTAAATGACCACTTGACTGACCAATCAAGTCACCGTTCTTAGAAGATCAGGTGGAGCTCGGTGCGCGGAGAGAGAGAGAGAGAGAGAGAGAGAGAGAGAGAGAGAGAGAGAGAGAGAGAGAGAGAGAGAGAGAGAGAGAGAAGCAGCGACTGTATTGCGTTTTGCCTGTAAAACCGTGTCTGTGTTTTTCATATTTATGTAGAATTATAGTTTGTTCTT
The DNA here is from genome assembly GCF_008315115.2 of Sander lucioperca. Lineage (NCBI taxonomy): Eukaryota > Metazoa > Chordata > Actinopteri > Perciformes > Percidae > Sander > Sander lucioperca. The sequence continues at coordinate 11,086,852 of NC_050173.1, read as the reverse complement.
CTTATGTAAAATATGCAGCTCTGGTAGATGTTTGCGATTGGTCATGCTGTGCAAACCCCGCCTCTTTTATGTGAACGCGTGCGCTGCTGGATTGGGAAACCCTGGGTTGATTGAAGTAGTTGATAACCACCGTCGTGACACAGCTTATGCGGGACCGTGGTTGTTAGGGTTAGTGAAGCCGGGTAACTGAAAGAAATCCGGGGCATGTTGATCTTGATTCATAGTACAGGCCTCTGGTGTCTATGAGAAGAGATTGCAAATATTGATCTAGTAGTTATGTAGGGAAAGAGAAACATATTTCAAACTGAGCAGTAATTCCCTTTAAAAGTACCTGCAAAGAGACTGCTGATGAAGGCTGAAGGGGTGATGCTTCAAATTCACTCAACACAGGAAACAAGGCATGAAATATGCAATGCAGCACAGCACAGCACAGGGTAAACAGTGCTTCAGAGACCAGCAGGAGGCAGTATACACACAGATCAAAAGCTTAAACCAAGTGCAGGTTCCTCTTATCTCTCCAATTACTAAAAATAAAACTGTTGTCTGAGTTATATTTAGCTTTTTTTAAACTGATAACTCACTACATTTAAGAATATATCCTTTTTTACACCAACACTTTGGAACAAAACATATAAAATAATATGACTAAGAGGAAAGCCACATTGGTCCATACACTCATGACGTGTGCACATACTGGAAGTCTTCACTTTAAAGGGAAGAACGGAAGGAAAAAACGAGCAGGAAGAAAGGATAGTTTGTACAGTGTGTGAAGTGTAGTCACTAAGTATTGTTAAGGTAACCAGGGGGCTCAGGGTTTCCCCAAGTTTCCACTGGGACAAACCATGAATACATGAATATTTTATGTAAATTTAAAGAGGAAAGACTCACAGATGGCTGATTTGAATCTGTGTGTGTGTGTGTGTGTGTGTGTGTGTGTGTGTGTGTGTGTATGTGTGTGTGTGTGTGTGTGTGTGTGTGTGTGTGTGTGAGACCAGAGGTTGATCAAGAGACAGAGGCTGTGTCTTTGAACGAGTACCCTCCACATGTGCATGCAGTGTGTGGGTGGGTGCAGGTTTGGTGTGTGTCTCTGTGTATGTGTGTCTCAGTCACCAGCTGGGAAACTCAATTGCGTACATAAGCAACACACACAGCTGTCTGTTTGGCAGAGTTTCTCCTCCTTCTGAACGCTAAAGCAATTTCTACTGAGCTGTGACAGATGATGGGATTCAGAAACCAGTGTCATTCTGTGTGTAAAGCATTTAAACTGTGCTTTCAAAGCCAGAGAATTTGGCCAAGTAATCGCTCAACTAATACTATTGGTTGACAACCACATCAACCCACACAAAAAATACTACTACTAATTTTATTGTGGCTTTTTGAAAGAAATAATTAAATGTGGGGAAATAACAACCACAGCAGCAAAACCTCTTTTTCAGAGTTTACTTATTTAATCATAATTTATTAACTGGCACCGGGACTTAGAGACTGTGACATGAAGTTTAACTTTAAGCTATTTATTTATATTTTACTAGTAATAAATTAAGTTTTGGTTATTTTTAAGTATGAAAGTTTAGTGTGTTCTGGAAACATTACACCACACATTTGATTTAATCAAAACAAATTTTAAAACTAGGGCTGGAGTTACTAAAGAAATCAGTTTACAATGATACGAAACAAAGAAAAACAGCAAATCTTCACATACACACAGGGTTTATTACCATGGATTTAGTATCTGTGTACCTATCTGTCCTCAAACATCAATTCAGGACTCCCAGTGTCATGACACAGTGTACTTCATAATGTGTGTTTACCTCTCTGGGTATGTGTCCATGGTACCAGCCATGGCTCCTGATGTCAGCAGCGCTCAGTTTCAGCTCCTCCTCCAGCTCCTTCCGAAGTTTCTCAGGAGGAGACTCCAGCAGGTACTTCTCCTTGGAGAACTGCGTGGAGAAAACACAAGAACACAACAAGACATGAGTGGGAGTGAGTTTACACAAGGGACTGCTCACAGTGTATTCACATGTAAATAAACCATAGATCAGTCTATATGTAACTTTTATTTATTCAGGTACATCTTCTGATTTAGATCTAATTTTCAAGAGGGAAATGATTCAAGAGGGACTTGAGTGCATACATCTAATTATATATACATACATCATTTAGAATTTACAATACAAAAAGATGCTGAATTAATACTTCAGTTTAAAGCATGAAAACAATGTAATAGTATAATACTGTAACAAATGCGTATAGTTTCTAGCTACAGCAGCGCGTCATTTACACTAACACACACACACCTGTGTTACAGAAGGCAACACTGCAGGGAAGCAACACTGTGTGCTGCCTTCCACACAAGCATGCACACACTGATTCAGGCACACACACACACACACACACACACACACACACACACACACACACACACACACACACACACACAATCCAATCGACCTTGACCTGATTACAAAGAGGCAGAAATCATCAAGAGCACCCTCTTATTGTTCTCATGTACAGAGGAGACCTAGCTTCAGCTGTCGAGTGCGGTCACTCAGGATAGCTTATAATAATGCCAAATACACACTCGCACAGACACACATGCATACACACAACAAACGAAATCAGATTTCAAAGCTTCATATTTCTGTTTGCACAAAGAACGGCACTTCTGGGTTGTAAAACATGGAAATAAATTCCACTGAATATTTTCATGGTTATTACAATACAAATAATCTTCAAGCTGCGTGTGCCTGAGATAATGACAACGAGCATTCAAGCTTCTTAGTTGATATGGTGACTGGTTGAATCCACAATCAAAACTCTGAGAGGAAACTCGGCACAATAATTCAAAATGTTTGAAGAAAGTATGTGCTCAGATATCTGATCAACTCAGGAACTATTTGAGTAGGAAAGAAAAGGAAATCCCACACTGGGACCTTGATGTTACGTGACGGCACCATAACAACCGATGATTGTGGAAAGATTGAGTTCAGATAGATGATCTTAGACGAGGCAAACAGGGGACACACAAACACAAACTCTTACACAAATAACCTCAAAACACAAGAAAACCACACAGGAATAAACAGCGAAAGGAAATCATCTAGACTCTGCCAATATGAGGAGAAATGAGACCGGAGACCAAAATAAACAGTAAACAGCCTTGTCGCTAAGGCTGGCCTGTCGTTCCTCCTAATATCTTCCTTCAATCTCTCTCTCCCTTCCTCTCAGGCTCAATATTTCTCTCCTACTTTCTCTCAGTCACACTCTTTTCCCTCTTGCCCACCATTCATCTTCCTCGCTCTGTTCACCATCCCTCACAATTAAAGTTTGTTAGTTGTTAAACTTTTGCTGAATGTGTGCGACACAGACTAGAGGATAGATACCCGAACCGGGTTCTGACAGATATTTAGAAATGATGTTCGGGTTCTGGTCGGGCTCGGTCACATCAGCGCGATAAGGCATTGAACATTTTAAATTTAAAAAAAGCTTATTATGTAGGTGCGCCTGTGTTAACGTGCGCTTGTTTCCCCGTGTGCGCTGATGCGCTCATCTGTTGACATTTCCAAATGTCTTCCTACAGTTGCTTAATAAAAGCGGGCTTTCCACACAAACAAACGTATGAGTCATTAGTATGAGAAAAAAACAAGATTTTAACTGTGTCGTGCTCGGGTCGGGCTCGGACATAAAAATGCAGCCCAATCCGCACTCTAACACAGACAGACAGACAGACAGACAGACAGAGAGGCAAAGACATTGTGAGAGACAGTGGGAGCGAGGATGGGAAACTGTGACGATCTGTGTGTGTACAGTGTGTTTCTGCCTTCCTCCATTAGTGTGTGTGATGTGAGGAGACTACAAGGGCCAAACAATCGATATTATCGTCTCCAGGTCACTGCAAGATGAAACTATTAACTTCCTCCTCTCCCAGCTCCTTTCTCTCTCTTCTCCCTTTTCTCCAATCCTCAGGGGAACATGGAGGCATATCGCCATGGAGGCTTACTCTCCCAGATTAGATTTGAGGTGTGTGTGTGTATGTGTGAAGAGGCCAATAATAGAGCAGAGGGGTCAAGTGTGCAGTTATTGCTTTTCCTTGTCTCCCTGGAAACCCAGAAGAGGCCTGCCACTGAACTGATGCTCAACAATGAACTTGGTGTGTATATGTGTGTGTGTGTGTGTGTATGTGTATATATATGAAGGGTTATGGGGCAAATTGAAATGTCAGTGGGGCTCTATTTATGATACGGTTCATGGAATAGGCTGACATCAGGGGGGACACATTGAAAGAGGGAGGAAAAATGGATTGACAATAAAGGAGCAGGAAAGAAAAAGTGATTTGACAAGGACACAGAAAACAACTAACAACACACACACACACACACACACACACACACACACACACACACACACACGGAAACAAAGTCCTGCATCAGCTACTAAATTGCCTAAACTCTCTCATCTGCTAATGGGCTACCTGTTTATCTGCCTCTCTGTCTACATTAATGAGTTTCTCTTGTCTGTCTGTCTTCCTCTGCGCCTTCCTGAATGTCTAATGTCTTGTCTTTTATGTATGCTGCTTGTTTAGTCTGTCTGCCTTTGTGCCTCTCATGTCTGTCCACCTCTTGGTTCATAAATGTGTCTCCGTTTTGATCTGACGTTCTGCACTCTCATGCTTATACTCTCGATGTGCACACCTTTAAGATGAAATATAATCATGTGCTTGTGTGCTGCTGCTACTAAACCCACAGAAAATACTCAGAATAAATAAGTGTGCCTGCTTACATTTGTATCTGATGTATGGAAAATTAATAATGAATAATAAGTATTGGTAGAAATAAGTCTATTGTATCAGAATAACCATTAATATTAGTAGCAGTAGTAGTACTGTAGTACACCGTAAGTAGTTACTGCTACTATATGATGAAAGATGGAAGACTCTTTTTTGCACACTGACAGGCAAACAAACACAATGATATATCGCTATGGCAACCAAGGATGAAGCGTAGTGGTGGTATAAGAGTTGCATACACCTAGTCATTGTAATTATAATAGTAATGTCATACTGGTCTTTGTAGTTGTCTCCTATTGTATGTGTGTTTTTCCTTTGTGTCTTCCACGACCAGTCAACACATTTCTTATGAATAGAACTTTATTCTTTATTCTTTATATTCTCACCTTTCCTGTGCTTCACATCTCAACTTCATCTCTGCTGTTCCCCCTCTCATTATTTAAGAGGGGAGTGTGTCTGCTATTAGAGGGGAAGACATACAAGGAAAGCAGGAATTTCTCTGAAATATTAACATGGGACAGATTTACATTGATGTGTTGAAAAAGTTGAGTGTGTATGTGTGTCCTACATGGGTGGCACTATTAATGGATGGGGCTCTATTTTTGGTCTGAGCTGGCTGGAGAGAAAGTAACACCAGGTTACCAGAGATAAGAGTGCTGCTAATATAAAGACATAGAGATACATGTATTATAGTGGTGGGTTTACTGTAGGCTTATAGTTTGAATGGATGGGGGTGAGTCAGGGAATAGGCGATAGGGGTTAGGGGCGTGTGTGCATGTGTGAATATGACACAGTATGATCCATCACCTAATTTACACCCACATGCACTTGAGAGCCTCTTTTCCTCACAGTGGGCCAATTAGACGTTTCGTCTGATGACATCACCACACCCTCCCCGAGTGAAAATTGACACTGCTATCGCTCAAGATCAGTAAGAGAAAAAATGGGCAACCTAAAAGGAAAATAAATGAAAGGAATGATAATGGGGAGAAATTCTAAATGTATGCACATATTTATACATATATTATGCACGCACAAGCCTTTTTTTTAGCATGTGTGTGTGTGTGTGTGTGTGTCTGTGTGTGTGTGTGTGTGTGTGTGTGTGTGTGTGTGTGTTACTCCACGATGAATTGCTTATTTTATGTGTATTACTTTGTTCAGTTTGCATGCTTGCTGTATTCTTTTCTGTGCAAGTTTGCAGTTCTAACATGCAGTTAATTAACAATATTTGATTCAACAAACAATCTGACTAGTCAGTTTACCGCAAGACTCAAATAACACCACTGATGTTTGATGCTAAGTCAAAAATATACAGTCACAGGTATTTTACAAATGCACCACGCAGTGGGGTAGAGTGTTAACTTTGGCACAAATCAGCATTTTGTTGTTTGTGGTTGAATTAGTTTGTTTGCTAATTCTTGCTATAGGAGCACAAAGCCAAGTACCTTGAGCAATTTAAAAGGGATTTGACTAAAAACAAACAACTCCTAGAGTGAAGGCATGAATGAGAAATTAAATGCAAGATAATTGCTTACAAGTATAAAAACCTGCAGGGGGAAAAATAAAGTATCTGGCATCTACCAGCATGGATGCAAAGTGAAGAAAGAGAGGAACACATTCCAACCAAAAAAATACACCAACAAAAGAGAGGAATGCATTCTAACCAGACTGCAGCACTTAGATCTCAGCACATGTCAGAATGCATCTTCTTTCTTTTTCAGCTCATGGGCTAGCCTCTAACCCCGTTGTCATGGTAACGCCCCGAGTGGTGGTGACAGTGGGGGGAGGAAGGGGGCTGGGTTTGGGCGGACACACACACACACACACACACACACACACACACACACACACACAGGGGTCCAGTTCTTAAAGGACCTTTCTATCCCTTGATCTGCTTTCTCTTTCTCCTCCACTCACCCCCTTCAACTCGATGTATCCCCTCTTTTGGGGCGATAGAGACCAGGATTATTGCATAAAGACCACTGAATCCTCCTACCTCCTATTACCCCCCACCCCCCCACCCCCCCCGACACACACACACACACACACACACACACACACACACACACACACACACACACACACACACACACATTATAGGAGTTTATGTGTACGTACGTGGCCAGTATCACCTCTCCAGACTGCAATAATCCCTCTGTGCCCTCCAGCCTGATTTACACTGCTATATTCACACTGGTTCACACGGGTATTATGGTCTTTAACACACATGTAAAGTGATATGAGCATTAGAGGAAGTGCTTGTAACATTACACTTTTTATATTTATCCTGTGTTTTTTCTAAGCAAGGTTACATTCAATCAAAGCTAATGGAACTGCTTTTGCAATGATGCAATAAAGAAAGCTTGAACTCAACCTGAGCCTGAGCCACTGCAGTTTAACAAGCCTGAATCAAAAATATTTTGGCAGTTCTGGACTTAATACCCTGGGATTTTTGTTTAAGTAAAAGCCACTCCTATAGTAAATGGATTGCACTTATAGCACTTTTCTACTCTCGTGGAAAAAGTCTTTACAAAATGTTTATCAATTATTGGTTTTACTTTTAAATCATGATGGAAAAGACATCTATGCACACTATACACAAACAATGAAAGAATTGACAAACGTAAATATCCTACTTCTTAAAGACGATAACCTTTCTTGAACAGTGGCCTAAAATGTATAAGATCTGAAGTTATTTACATGATATTGAGGACAGTGGGTGATTATACCCTTCATGAATATTTATACAAAAATGTAACTTCTATTTAACCATATTCTGAAAATAATGGCTGTATTCAAGTTCCACATTTCACAGACTTGTCCCTCAGATTCTTCAATGTGCGAGTTACCCTGAATAAGACTTGCACCAATTCTGTTCAGTCTAGAGAGAAGAGGATACAGCTCCATGTAATAAAAGACAACAATCAACCTTTTCAATAATTCATTCCTATTAAAATGTGTCCATTGCAGTATTTTTTTTAAATAACAACATATAAAACAAAAACATTAAACGCTCAGCCAGTGTGGTATATGAGATAACAGGTGTAATAACAGTTTGTCCACAGAGATACTCCCTTATATCAGTCTAATTGCTGCAGCAGAGTAATCAGCTGACACACACGGGGCGACGCCTGCAGGCGAAGCACAATGTTCTGCTGTTATAAAAAACATTTCAAACGTGAGTTGTCTGACTGAAATGGTACTGTATTTATCAGATGTTGTTTCCTGAAACCTGTACAGTACTCCGGATGATGGTTTAAAGTAAAACTGAAAGCTTCAAACACTTTCTGGAATAACCCATCTCTTATAAAAGGTGACAAAAATGTTGGTAGTAATTAGGCTTCTTTCATTGATTAGGACTGTCTGCACAACACAATGTTTCACATGATGTCATATGAAATACACTCATAAACCAGTAAGGTTTCATTTCATTAATGTTGTTCTTATGTAAGGAAATATAAAAATTAGATCCAGATTTCACTCTGTATCATGTGGCACTATGGACAGACACTTCACAAACAGGCTATAGCAGTCATTCTAAAACAGAGAGGAAAAAACAGATCAAACTAACAGTGCTGATGTCTCACATGATCAGACAGTATCAGAGAACCAGCTTCAGACAGAGAGAAAGTGACGACTGGTAGAGAGAGAGAGAGAGAGAGAGAGAGAGAGAGAGAGAGAATATGAGACTGATAACAGTGACCTTCTACTGTCGTAAGGAATAAGTGTCTCCGACAAACACATACGCATGTACACACACAAACACACACACACACACACACACACACACACACACACACACACACACACCGGACATTCATCCCGATATATATCCTACAGAAATACACACACACACACACACACACACACACACACACACACACACACACACACATATAGAGGACTGATGTGAGCTGTCAGTCAGTATGGTGTCAGAGAAGAGACCCCCTGGAGTGAGTGACAGGATATGACATACAGCTACACTCCCACTGAGACTGCAGGAAGCACAGTGCGGCTCTGCACTGCGTGGCTCCTCTCTCTTGGTCAAGACTACTCTCTTTCTGCTATACATTTTGGCTTTCTCCATCAGCTCAGACTTTCTCTCTTTTTTCAATTTTCCCAGGTTACCGCCTCCCTTCTCTCAACCCTGTTTTCTCTATTAACTCAATTTCAAGAGTCTTTATAGACATGAAGAGACAGTGACAAAGGCAACATTTAAAAAAAGACGAAAATATGAGAACGCTTTTTCCTTCATTTTGTTACTATATTATTGTTGAGACCCTGTACCTTATGATACTGCCTTATATTTTACAGATGTTCAAATATAGCATCTCTTTTAGGAAAATATTGACTGCAATTAAAAATACAGATTGCATTTTTTTTTTAATACTCAAAAAATGTGCAGAAGAGTTTGGGGTATTTTTCCGAACCTGAATAGTCCTCTGCAGGAACAACCTCCACTAATCAGAGGATAGGGCATTTGCAGCTATGTAGCCTGATACAGACAACCCCGGGGAAAACAAAGTCCTCCATTCACTCTCTTCTGCTCATAAAGCTTAATTGCTTTGACAAATTAAAGTGACCTTGATGAAAATATCAACAGTTTCATCAACTCCTCTCTCCTCTCATGTTAATCATTGGTGGCTGGACAGTATGAACACTATTGGGGAGAAGGGCGATATGACCCTCCCACCCTCAGTGTGAAATAACATCCTTGTGTGGAAGTAAAAACAAAAGTGGATGCACTCAAAATGTCTGTTAGAATCATCCTTTGCACCGCAGCACTGTGTGAGCCACAGCTTCTGGTACATCTCTGCATATTAGGTCAGTATGGGTAGTAACCCTTCAAGCTCCCTTAGTAAAGTCATTTAGTTGAATTTTGGACTTGTCTGACCATTTGTGATCTTCATCTATTAAACACAGTTATAAAGCTACGACCTCCCACTGTGTCCCGAGACATCATCAAGGCCACAACTATGAAGATAAAACATAAGTTGTAAAAAAGATTTTTTTAATACATTAATGCAAGTACCTGCCTTCCTCTCTATGGACCATCTTTCTCTCTGTGTCCCCCTCTGACTGCCATTCATATTTTAATGTCTCTTCCTCTGTGATTTACTTCTTTTCCTGCTTTTTGTTTCTGGCTCAAAGACCTACTGAAGCATTTCCTCTCTCTAATCAACCTGGTGAACAACATCTATCAGCACTTTGATGAAAGGATCATTACTGAGAGTGTATCAATGTGCATGTCATCATGCCAACAGATATATGCCGACAATCAGCTGCCTAAAGGGGCTGAATGTCCTCTTAGGCTGTGTCTGTACTGTATGTATGTGGTTTTGTGTATTATTATCCACAATACTGTCACTCCTGCTAATTGAATTGTATCTTTTCTGGCTCATTTCTCAAAAAACTGTTGTATACAGACTGTTTGCACATGACAGCAATGTCGACGACAATGAGTGAAGACAGAAAAAAAGTAACCTACAAATCACAGAAACGCAAAACAGAAAAAAAACCTTTTTTAATCTCCACAAACGTGAACAGACGGAGAAACACTAACACATACACACAGATATAAATACACATGACTCTCTCTCTCTCTCTCACACACACCAGAAGAGTGAGGGGAGTAAACATCTAAACATTTCCCCAAAGCATTCACACAAACTCCCTTTCCCCACACACACACACACACACACACACACACACACACACACACACACACACACACACACACACACACACACACACACACACACACACACACACACACACTTTAAGACACAAGTTTACACACAGGTAACGTGTTTAGTTATCAAAGAAACAGATTGGAGCATTGCTGTCACCCAGAGTGCCATACAGATACTGATTACACAGATTACACAGATTCAATTAGACGTTTCTCTGGATGAGATTAGATAGCTTGCTTGAACCTAATTCAATTCAAATTAGTTTAATACTTCTGCTAATGACACAGCTACGTAGCCACACACATTGGGTCGGTGTAATTGGATACACAATTTAACACATACAGTTCTATTGCACAGACTCACCCAATGACTCAAGGACAGAGTGTAGATGTGTCAGGGGTCATAACTGAGCTGGCCTTAAAAACACATTTTCTCAATTAGCTTCTGACACTGAGTGATAGGATTATCAGGATTATCATGAGAACAGCTTTGGTTATTTCACAGAGATTTCTCTTCTCACTGGTTTGGAATGGGCTCCAGTTGTAAAAAGGTCATGTCACGTACTTCTGAGCACCAATCAGGATTCATCAACAATTAATATGAATCTGGTGACAGAGACACATTTTCAAAAACATGTTTCTGCTTAATTTTCTTCTTTAATTTTCAGCAGTGTGGATGCAGCATTGTGTCACTATCTTGTGAAAAACATGTATCTCCAAAAAGTCCACTTTTCATAAGCTGAGGAAAACAGACTTTAGCTTTAAGACCAGGAAAAGAACGCATACTTGCTTAGTTTATCTCAAAATGTAAAAATCAACAAATGTGGACATAAACTGGTTTTCACTGAACATGGACACAGATTAGGTAGGATGAAGCAGCAATGCAATGCCACGATGCTAGGTTTACGGAAGTGTTGAAGTGAAGAAACGCTGGAAAAACATTTTTTATTTGCTTACACTTTGTACAACAGCATAGAAATGTGCGTGCATCAGAGAGAGAGACAAGAAAAGTATGGTAATACAAGTGCTTGACTGCAGATGTCTGTTACCTATTACCTACCTATTGTTATCTATTTGTAATATGGAAAGACTGTTGCAATAATGAGGGGATGGATAGATGTCCATTAACAAAACATTATCCAGAATAAACACCAGATACCACGTATAACAGTACCACACATAAGACACACACACACACACACACACACACACACACACACACACAAGCTCACATACTCACACCCCACTCCCTTAGTGTCAACTCAGCAATGCCACACCTATATATGCTGTTGCCATGGTAACTCCATACTCTGCATGCCCCAGCTGGTGTTTCCCTGAGGAAAAATGTATGTGTGTGAGTGTGTGTGTGTGTGTGTGTGTGTGTGTGTGTGTGTGTGTGTGTGTGTGTGTGTGTGTGTGAGGTTAATGTGTCCCATGTATGCTTTGCTCTGTCATGTGCAGCGGTGTGTACTGAAGAGGAAAACATGGCTGGTTGGGAGCACTTATCATGGTACCCCATTGTGCATATGATCATGTGTGTGTGTGTGTGGGATCTTTTTCTATGGTGTTCTATATTTCAGTCATCAGTTTTTCTATTGATTGGCCAAGACCATGGGACCTGACGAATCAGGAATCAGCTTACATTAGACAAAACAGTGAATGAAGATAAAATGCCACTAAACCCTTTAGATCAACTTTACTGCCAAGCATATATACTGCCAAAAACTGATCTCAACCCAAATTAATTAGAATTAGTACAAGCACAACAATAGCTGAAATCAAAGTCATGGAGCCACACCAGAGTAAACAAATACCTCAGTAAGCCCACTCAATCACACAGCTTTTTGCTTTTTTCTTACAATGACTCATGCTTTAAATTTACACACATTACAGTGTGTGGTGACCTGGGTCTCTGCCAACACGGCTGAGAGGATTTGAGACAAGTACCAAATTTAGTAGTCATGTTTCCAGCCCTCATTTCTGTTCACTGTAGGTAGCATCACTCACCACAGAAACATACACAAAGAATAATAAAGGATTAATCAATCAATACATGTGTAATGTATGACATAAATAGCTAATGGCTAATTCACCATTGCACAATTAGTGCTGTGTACTTTGCTTTCTGTGTTGATGACTGATGAGGAACTTACAATGAAAATGTCATGATCTGATCAACATGTAACTAGACCTTTACACAATTCCAAAACATATATAAAAATAAGATACCTGACTGAGCAAACAGTAGCTTAACTTCGGCATGACTGTGTATTACATCGCCTGTGTCCTTCCTTGTGCCTGTGCAAAAAACAAAAACATTGCTGTGTACAGTAGCGCTACTACTGGTCAAAACTCCCCATGGTACCTTTAAAATAATTTATTTGCCATGTTTTTGTTGTCAGGATATTCTGTGTGCATCGTATAGTGCACATTTAGCAATGACAGAATAAACGCATGATTGAATAAATCCATGATTTTATAATCCAGCTCACGGAGAAACTATTTCAAAACAGTTCTCTTTCAAGATGTTTATTAATCCTGTCTGGCACAGCAGAATCAACTGTCCATCCTTCCTGGCGGACTAAAGCTCAGAGTAATCAAAGAGAATTGAGGCTTTGCTGTTCAATCGCTGCATTTCGGTTTGCTTCCTTTTGGCTCTTATACTTCACTTCTCCCTCATTGCGCTGCAATTTATAGACGGCTCGAATGTACACACACGTGTGACTCATCACATGGCTTCCCTTTACATCGCTGCTTTATTTTCCACCACTTTTTATCCGATCTCTCCACCTACCATGCTTTAGGCAAACACTGCAGACATTTTCTTTGCACTTCTTAGCTTCTCATGTTCTTTATTTGAATATTTCTACCATTTTTTATCTTCTTCTGAATTTGTGTTGTTCTAGATATAAATGGAGTGGAGGTCAGTTGTCTCAATTCCCATTTGCTTCTTCTTACTTTCCAGCATCACGGCTGATCTGTCCGTCTCATCTTTTACTCTCTTTCTTAATATTTATTACCCTGTCAACTCAATCCATTACTTGTTGTCCCTCTCATCCTCTATTCCTTTATTTCTCAATTCAAAATTCTCCTTTATTCCTTCTTCTATTCTAAATTAATCATTACAGTCCACTGTCAGTTCATCTCTCCCTCCCTCCCTACTGCACTAACCTGCCATTTCTCAACCACACATCATATCATTCCCCCCTCTGTGCACTTTCCCTCACCGATCCACTCAGCCTGTCTGTTGGCGTGGGTGTGTAGTTGTTTGTGTGTGTGAATGTGTTGATGTAAAACAACAGCAGGAGCATCACCTTGCTCCATCAGCAAAACAGAGACAGAGAGAGAAGCAATGCATTAGGACGCAGAGGAAAGAAGGAAATGTATGAAAATTTGAGGAAATGAAGGCATTTAATCAATCGTTCTACTGTTCTACGCACTTCTACACCAGTTTCATTTGAATTCCTAATTTTTTTACTTTGACAACCCAATCTACTAAAAGGCATATGTATACATTACATGGGCACATTCAACTCAGAAGAGTTAAATAGAAGGAAAGCTACTATACTATATACTGTTGGCTTGTGTCAGGCAAAATGTTGAATGTGTTACTTTGGCTCTCACTTGTATAATTTGATCAGTAATTTTGAGGAAGTTATATTTGCCTTTGATGAGAGCACATGCTGTCGGACTGATTTCACTCAGAGTAAAGAACATCCTCTTTTGGTCTTTAATTTAAACAGGAGCTGACAGTGTCTATGACAACCTGGACCAGCTGGGACAGCTGAAGGATGCTCTGGGCAGTTTATTCACTTGACTGGAAATACAAATCTAACCATTCATTTTGGCAGCTCAAAAAGAGAGCTTGTGATTTGTGGGGGCACAGTTGCAGTTTGGTTGCAACACACACACACACACACACACACCCCTAAGGGCTGTGCCACTCACTGTCATCTTCTTTTCTCTGGGCTGAACCATTAATGGCTAATTTGCAGGCTTTTGGGGGTAAAAGGTCAGCACACTGATGGATGGAAGGTCTAAGGACTTATCAATACTAACAAACACACACACACACACACACACACACACACACACACACACACACACAAATGTATAGGTGCAGACAAACGTGGATGAATTTAAACATATATTGCAACCATTCAGATGTAACACATGGTGCACACGCACGCACGCACACACACACACACACACACACACACACACACACACACACACAGGACTGGTATAAGGACTGGTGTAAGCCAGTACCATTACCATCCATACTAGGGCCATCTATCTTGACAGTGACAGGTGTGAAGGGAAAAACCACAAACCCACAATGCATTTCACCAACACAGTTAAACAGGAAAGGGACAAAAAGGAAGGAAGCAGCGGTTAAGGACAGGCAGTAGAGACACTAAATGAAAGGTGGGGGTTGGTGAAGAGCGAGAAGAGGGCGTTGGTTGGTTAAAAAAAAACAGAAATCGGATTTTGAATGAAATGCTACAACAATAAGTAATGTATAGGACCTCTTCTTGTATGTGTCCAAGTGACGACATAATATCGAAATAACAGATTGTGAATTTTACTTTAAATTAAAAACATTAACATGATGGACATCGATTGCTTTATACTTCTTACACTTATGCATAATATACTTTTTTACTGCTTCTATACTATTTAACTTCAATAAAGGCTGTGGCCTAAGCTGCAGCCTCGTTACCATGGATACACACACATATGGTGACACAGCATCTTATTAATTAATCATTGACTGACAGCAGAGGATAAATCAGCTTTGCTGGCTGAAACACAGCCAAGAAATAGATTGTAGATACAAACATAGTCACTCTCAGGAAATCACAGCCAAATCTCTTGATGTTTTTTCTTTTATTATTATACACAAATTTGATTTAATTGTATGTTTTAAGATATTAGGCTGAACTTTAAGCTCAAATGGGTTTAAAACAGGATTCACTGCCTTAAAAATGGGACTATTTTTGAAGGACTCTTTGCATCTATTGTAGTGAGGCAAACACTCACTTTAGACGCAAGGTCACAGGAGGGAAGTGTATCATGAACAAGTTTGTCTGTAGCTCGGTCATAGTGTCATCCTACTCCCCTGCTGTGTCAGTACACACAGGCACATACATTTTGCCTAGTCACAGTACAAACAATGACCTATCGACTGGCCTTGGAACTTGACACACAAACACAACACATGCAGAGGAAGAGGTGATGATGATGATGCAGTTGAAGATGTGACTGCAGAGGGCAGAAATAAAAACTCACAGAAGGTAAACAGACACTAAAATAGGAGAGATAAGAAGAAAAAAAGAAAGAAAAAAGGGTTTTAAGAGGAAAAGAGGCAAAAAAGTTATAGAGGAAGAAAGATGGGAGAAAAAATGAGAGGAGGAAGGATTA
The DNA here is from genome assembly GCF_008315115.2 of Sander lucioperca. Lineage (NCBI taxonomy): Eukaryota > Metazoa > Chordata > Actinopteri > Perciformes > Percidae > Sander > Sander lucioperca. The sequence continues at coordinate 11,070,950 of NC_050173.1, read as the reverse complement.
TGGTTATATGATGAGATAGAAATGAGGAACGCTTTGATCCCATAGGTAGACCACAGCTGTATATCAATCAGTTTTATCTCCCTATTACCAGCACACATACGCACACACACAACCTTCCTCATCACCCCTGATCATGCAGACCATTAGAAAGAAGTACGCCCCAGAGCTGTTATGCCATTGGCCAGCAATGATGTCATCTCTTTCTAGTGGTTGGGCAGCGAGCTGAACAATTGGCTGGCTGAGGCAGACAGTGGGAGAGCGCAGCTGAGGTATCAATTCCATTCATACAGAGGCAGAAATGGTGTGTGTGTGTGTGTGTGCGTGCATGCATATGTGTAACCACTCCCCAACGAGGCATACAGGCAGAGGGCCGTGTCCATCATTCAGAGACGGACACGGACAGTACCTGCTGGGATGCTCCATAATGGACGCTCTCTCTGTTTGTGTCACATACACACACACACACACACACACACACACACACACACACGCACTTCGCTCAAATGCACACTATCAAATATGCAAGTAATCAAGCATGCACACACACACTCTTGCACACAAGTGATGGGGGTTGGGATGGTTGAGATGGGTATTGTCTCCCTGTTGTTATTGGGCTGTTGTCATGGTGATGACAATGAAGCTTTTACTGCTATCTCGGACTTTTCAATAAACAACACACACCTATTTTCATTGATGCACATGCACACCTTTTAAGAGCAGCCTTGCCCCACCATACTAGAGCTGCTTTCAAGCAACAGAAGAAAAATAACAGGAAAGGACTGGCTTTCAGTATATGGAAGTGTGTGTGAGAGTGTGTGTGAATGTGTGAGTGTAAACACACCCATGGGAGACACTAGAGTCGTTCCTCTAAGAGAAGCTCAAGGGAAATTAGCCTGTGATAGCCTGTTACAAAGTGCTGCACGTTCACTCTCCTTCTTCTCTTTCTCTCTTTCCTCCTGTTTTACACTCCCCTCCCCCTCTTGCCACCCACACATCCCACTCCTCACCCAAACATGTGTGATGTCACTTGTGGGCTTGTAATTGCCAGCATGGCTGTTGGGATTTCTTCCAAGACTTCACATGTGAACACAAAATGCAAACCCTGAATTTAATTTGAATATGCTGTAGTTGCACATTTATATGACAAATTCAACATGCACACTACAGAAAGATACAAGTCCAGATACCATATACTGAAAGCCATTCCCCCAACCATGATAATGCAATTTGAGATGTCCCGATTACAAAAAAAGAATTGCCTTATTCAAGGATTATCTTTGCCTGTACCTTGTCCTTTACTCTCTTATACAGTATGTGGACACTTCTATTGCTCACTTGTTACATACAGGAAACATAATAACTGATATCCACTGTTCTATCGACACAATCTTCTCATCTGTCCCCCTGCTTAAACTAATAACTTTTACGGAAACCGTGATTATGTGTATGCATGAGCTATATGTGTTCCAGCACATGATCTGTGTCCACACTGAATGAATTCTATCTTATTGGCAGAAGTGTAATCTAATTTGAACTGAATTAGATCCAACAAAGCTATAAAATTTCAGTCAATTAAATCTGTTTAATCTCTAATCAGTATCTGTATCTGGTTCACATTAACACCCTGATGTGCTTCATTAATAACTCATATGTTATCAGTATCTTCAGCAAAATTACACTCTGACAAATCTCTATGAATGAGCACTTGTGTTTAACCTGTGCCTCTACAGTAAGGCTGAAACAATTCAACAATTTCTCAATTATTTGACATTTTCGATTAATTGCTCAAGCTGTTTAATAAGGACAAATGCAAATGAAATGCAATTGTTTGACACCTTAGTATGTTGAAAAAAGTCATAAAAAAGTCAAAGTATAGTATTCCAGAGAAAGTCTGGACGAACATGCAAACTCCACAAAAAAATCATCCCATCAAATAACTCTTGTTGAAAACAGTCATAGCATAGTATGTCAAAAAAATGTATAAAAAAAGTCAACATTTAACATGTTTTAATGGATTATCTGCATGTTTAAGAGTTTGTAAGGGGCAACAAAAGGAAAAGACAAGGTTGATGGAGGTGAAGTTTCTTCTTTCTCTATGGATCATGTGTTTATCACCCCCGGAGATGGTCAAGTGGGGAACGACACCGACCGACAGCCAGGAGACGCACGTTTAAACACATGGTTTAATTTGTGACAACTTGCGAATTTCCAACAATGATTTCAACTTGCGAATTTACAATGTTAACTTGCGAATTTGCGATTTCAACTTACAAATTTCCAACAACGATTTCAACTTGCAAATTTGCGATTTCAACTTGCGAATTTCCAACGATTTCAATTTGCGAATTTCCAACATTGAATTAAACTAGTAAATTTTCAAATTTCAATGAAAAAAACTTCCAGAATGCATCCATTATGTATCGTTTCAAACCAGAAGGCCTTACTTTTTGTATCAAACAATGGGCATTAAAACCATGAGAGCACAACTCCCCATGCTGGAATGGCTATTTATTTCATTTGGGAGAACTAAGACTTTAAAGCTGCGGCCGCCTTTGATCCAATAGCCTCCGCTTTCTCCGAGGTCAGGTTAGGTCAAAGATGAGGAGAGCAAACAATTGCCAACCTCCTGCTCCAAATCCCTTCACCATGCTACACTCCCCCTCAGCTGTGACGTTCCCAGCATATGTGAGCGTGGTGTGTCTGTGTGTGGATCCACAGGTATGTGTGATTTCATCAGCAAGAGACTAGTGCAGAGACTTCAGAGGATCACACACACGCACGCACACACACACACACACACACACACACACACACTTCTGAAGGTTTGTTTGTAAAACTAACAAACACTTGATTTCATTCATCTTAAAACTCCACATTAGGGATTGTGAATGAATGTAGCAGTAAAAGACAGAGTGAGAAGTGAGACAGCCTGATAAGAAAAAAAGAGGAGAGGAGAATATTATTCTTAGTCTCAATCAATGGTGAGCAAAGTGGATGCAATACATAAACTGTGCTAATGGCCGATGCTATTAACCTACGCCAAAAGTGAAATTACACGTTTATGTTCACAGTTACCAAGAGCTCTTTTACAATTTGTGATCATCTATAGATAATTTCTCTTCATCTAAAGAAGCGTCTACACTTTGCAGCATGTGTACCTCCATTCAAGTCCAGGAACAATCATCCTTTCATCGTGTGAGGTGGTGGTTGCTATTATTTAGCACGTCTTACTCTCATAATCCACAGATTCAAACAAATCTGCAGAGTTAAATAATGATTAAATGAATAGCAGGATCGCAGAACAGTGTTAAATATTTTTTAGTTTATATAGAGGCAAAGGCACTAAAAGATAAAACAGCGTTCACCAAAGTAATTACTTTCAGCCCTACACCTCAAATGTTGAGAGAGAAGATAATTATATGCTGAGGGGCACATTTTCATCTCTAACCTGAGGGGCTGATATTCTTTAGAATAATCTCTCTCCTCCAACAGCCTCTGTTTAAAATATTCTATAGTCTAGGCTGTGCATTTATGCGCCATACGTTTCTGTTCTTATGCTATTCTATTTTAAAGCTTTCTTCTATCATGTCAAGAGAGAGAGCAGATGATTACATGAAGCACTGAGCTGGAAAAACTCGGTGATCCTGGCCTGCAGCTAAACGTCATGATATGAAGAGACCAGTTCTGCATTTTCACTTGTTTAAACGTGAGCACATTATGCACTTGAGTTTGCTGAACCATACAGTGCCTGAAGACGCATTTCTACTAGACAGCCTGGCCACAATTATTTAAATTACTGTATTTATAACTCTTACACTAATGCCATCACCTGATTGCTCTGAGGTCTGAGGACTGATCATTAAGTGCTGAGCTTTTAATGTGTACCATCAACCTTGCAAACAAGTTAACATTATTTGATAAGAGGCTCAATAAATACAACCATCTTTTTAGGAATTAATGTACTATTTCTACCTTTTAGAGTAAGCTTCCTTATAGTGACCTGCAGTGACCACTTAAAGTCCCCATATTATGAAAAAAAAAACACTTTTTCTGGGATTTGGGGTGTTATTTTGTGTCTCTGGTGCTTCCACACACATACAAACTTGGAAAAAAACCCATCCATGCTGTTTTGAGTGAGATACGGTTTCTGAATGTATCCTACCTTCAGTCTCCGGGTGAGCTGCTCAAAATCGACAGGGCCGTCTACGTCATTGGCCGAAACATTTGGTGTATGCTAACCACTTTAGCTAATACCACATCAGCTAGTTGTTTCTCCAACTTCGGTCAGTACAAGGCAGGATTAGCCAGGAGACTTCTTCTAAACGAGGGCGCACTTCCAATTTTGCGTGGAATACCTGCAGACGAGGAACATGTAAGTAGTTCTATACAATTTCTTTTGTAGATTAGGGTGAATTTGTGTGTGTTGTAGCAGTGTTTTGCCATTGAGAACGAGGTGGCTAACCGCTAGCAGCGCTAGCTTCTAGCTAGTAGTCCTTACCTAGCTACTGTGCATGTGCGACTCCCAACAAAGATGGGATAGAAGTGTGGTGCCTCACTCTGTAGCTAAAACAGAGAGCTCAACACACAGGGTGAAAAGAGGAGCTGCAGCAATGTGCAGTACAACATACATAATCACATAATGTTGGTTTCCGCAGGTTTTAATTTATGTTAGATGTCACATCACCCTCAAAGAGCAGAGCCTTTTCCACCAAGTTGAACTGTAAATGGTCAATCCCTGAAGTGTCTTTGACTGAACCTTCATGTTTTCTTGACAAGAAACATCTTGTGATCATGCCAATAATGATGTTTTCTCTCAGAAGGCAGGAGTGGCAGGATGTTATTATAGTGCTGCAAAAGCTGTAAGGGAGGAGATCGAGGTGGATAGTTAGACATAAAGAGGATCTGATTTTCACATTGGTGACTGTGGTTTGCATCCTGTCTCCTACACACAGTTGCAGAAATGCTGGTTTCTTTAAACCATGACCCAAATCTTTCTCTCACAAGTAATCAAATTACCACAGAGGTGGCACATTACAAAACACTCATATGAATTGTTTTTGGGAGTTTCCGATGGCACAAATGATGTTTTCTTGCTGACATGGGCATAAGATCAGGAAATGCCCAAATGGGTCACAACGTAGTTTGTTGTTTAGGTATAAGGACTTGTTTTAAAGTAACTTAAATCTCACTCCAAGGAACTCTCACCAAATCAAAGAGAGGTTCCAAGTGTCTAACGCAACAAACAAACTAAAGAAGAGCTGAGAGCTGAGAAATGTGAATGAAGAACTAATTCACAGAATGGTCTGGAGCACCACACACACACACACACACACACACACACACGCACACACAGGCTTGTTCCTCATTACTGCCAAAAACATCACAGTGCTCTAATGAGGACTCTGGAACAAGGCAATTTAAAACACACACACACACACACACACACACACACACACACACACACACACACACACACACACACACACACACACACACACACACACACACACACAGCTGCCCTTCACACTATGAGCCGAGGGTGTGACAGGCAGGCACGCCAAAAGAGGATTTGTGGTGAAAAGCTTTGGGGAGGAGGGCGAGAGGGAGAGAGAGATAGGAGGAGTAGAGAAGAGGGGATTACATGGTGAATATTTCAATACTAAAACATACCAATTGGCTTGGACACACGCACGCATGCACGCACGCATGCACGCGCAGGGCCATATCTCCTACAGCTAGCTTAGCAGTGACTAGACAGAGAATGGGGTGATGGGTAAAGCTAATACAAAACCACTGGGCCCCCTGGGGATCTGACTGACAAGCTGATTGCTGGTTAACCTGCTGGGACTGACTGAGTGGACCAAAACCAACCAAGCTCCCCTATTCAATTCAGAACTACCCTTCAAAAGAAAGTCTAAAAAAGCATCAGACATCACTGAAAGTAGATCTAACTAACTTGCAGGAGGCGAGGATGTATGAAACTGTTTGTTTTTTTGTTACTGTAAAACTAAAAACATACAGACTGTGAACTGTGTTGAGATATATTATGTGGAGGAGGCACTACTGAAAGGCCATACAGCCACTGGTTCAATGTCTTTTATTAAACTGTGACCTCTTGGGAATAAAACATAGATGAGACCTACAGAAGGGACATCAATGCAATAACGCTGGCCACTTTAATATGTATGATCTATTTGTTGCAGGATTTCTTAAGAAAATCCTCCTGCTGCATGTAATAACTGAACTCTGTGATGATCTAACTTGTTTATATCACTAAGGCAGTTATTATTTTCCAAAAATGTGTGAATGTATCAGTGTTTATTTCCCATATTTAAAATTTTGATTTAAAAAAAAGTGCAAAAAAAGATTGTAGCAGTATAATTTGCAACGCAAACACACTGTGCTTTTACTTACTTACTTACTAGACGGACTCTGGTGCATAATCAGCAGCTCATTTGCATTCACTTCCCATTTGTCTCTTCACATTCTATACCTCTGTACCAGAAGATCCTCTGAGCTTTGCTCGTCATTTACTGTAAACTAAGGTGTTCAGGATGTTCTTGCAGCAGAAAACACAACGTTTGGGTGCACAGGGAAGTCAAGGTGAAAGTTGAATCTAGTTTAAAAAATCTTGGTATTTTTTAGTAACAATCTGTGTAAACAATTACCCTTATATTCTACGTACTGTATACTTATTTATATTATTCCACAGTATGTGAAATAAATATCATGAGGTGCTAAATTGCTGAGAATCAGTTTGCACAAACAGAAACTTGGTTAACAGTGTATGGTACAAAAGGCAAAGAGGTGCCATGTTGCGAGGTTGGAGGTTGACAGCAGCGTTCCAGATACAGTCGGGCTGCAGGAACGCTAAAGGACAGAGGGACCGGCTGCTGGCTGGCATGACGGCTGCCACATGCTGGTCAGGTCAGCAGGGAGCGAGGCTACAGAGTCGAGTGGCACGGAGAGAGAGAGAGAGAGAGAGAGAGAGAGAGAGAGAGAGAGATAGAAAGAGAGAGAGGGGGGGGGAAGTGGCTTGCAGAAAAGAAAGAATTAACTTCAAAAACAATTTAAGTAGAGGGGGCAGTTCTGTGTTTTTCTGTGTCCATGCATCTGTTAATGTATTTGTGTGTGTGTGTGTGTGTGTGTGTGTGTGTGTGTGTGTGTGTGTGTGTGTGTGTGTGGGGTGTGGGGGGGGTGTGGGGGTGTGTGTGTGTGTGGGTGTGTTTCTGGAGGCTTATTGGTTGGTGGTTTTAACGCTGCAGGAGTCCAGCGGACAGTTACATTGTCCCAGTTACATCAATGCGCTGGAAGCACTGGGTATAATGCAGACACAATGGTTAAGCTGTGTGTGTGTGTGTGTGTGTGTGTGTGTGTGTGTGTGTGTGTGTGTGTGTGTGTGTGTGTGTGTGTGTGTGTGTGCGTGTGTATATGTAGTTGGCATACTGCAGTCTAGACTTAGGGATCAAGTGTAATCTCTCTCCACTGATACAGCTGATGAGTCCACTGTCGCTGTGTCAACATCATCTCTGTATGTCACTTGTGTCAACTTGTTTTATGGTATTTGACCCTTTTTGGCTGCAATTATGCTTTTGAAACTTTACTGGGAAGTATCAAGATTACAAATGTGTTTATTTTGAGTTTAAAAAGAGAAAATATAATATGAGTAATCTTTATGTTTTCAGATAAAAGAAAACTCAACCACAAGTTGCATGTGTCTAAGAGAAAAGTACTGAGTGTTAATATCATTACTAATGGTTACCCCCTGGAGGCAAAGAAAAAGCATCAACATGACATTAAATACGCAGAACAAGTAATGATTAAAGCATCACTTCTCCGGGTAGCAGACAGTGTTTGGGTTACATGACACACAGTATTGTGCTTGACAGGCTATGTTTAATTAGAATGGATTGAGGAATCAATATTGGTCTGACAAAAACACAGTTTGTAAACAAACCCAAGTTTCAGGGAATTAAGTAATTATTATTTTTTTACAATAGAAAGGCTCCCACTAACCATTCAGGGACTGCTAATTAATTTACCCCCCGCTCACACACACACACCCTACCACAGCCACCGCTTCGCAGGAACCCTAATGACAGATTCAATTAAAATGACTTCATTACTCTGAGCTTTGAAACACTTCACTCTAAACAAAAGCAGATGTTTAAAAAGCCTAGAAAGAGAGCCAAGAATCCCCCTCTCTCTTTCTCTATGTCTGAGACAGCTATGTCTATCTCTAGGACAGACCTTTGTTTTTAGAACAACAAAACAAACCAAGTATTCCATCATAAGGACACTGACTGTGTCACACTGACAAAATGTCCTGCTGCCAGGGACAAGGTAGGACACGCCGACACCCAACTTGAGGATTACTGTCCTGAAACGCAGTTAAACCACACACACAAACACAACTCTGCTGCTTTCCCGTTTAAAGTAAAGCCATAATTATAACACAGTCGGCTACAAACAACGTGGCAGGGAGAAGAGAAGAGAAAATTCTACATGTTCTACAACAAGCACTTCAGTAAAGTATTATATCCCCAGGCAACAACAGTGTTTGGTCTACTATTTCCTATTAACTCATCTATTAACCAATTCTCTTTAAGTACTCTCTTCTTTTGTCACTATTGTCATGTGAAATCCTCGCAACTCTCACTCTGAAGAGTCTCACGTTTGGTAATATTCTGCTACCTATGAGCATTACAAACCAAACCCTGCCAGAAAATAAACACAAAGGTTGATTTTGCTGGTCCCTGAAAAGTTAATATTTTGAAAAAAGAAGAAGTTTTTTTTGCAAGAGAGCATCAAATACCTAGCAAAACAGACACAGGGACATATTGTACACACATACAAAATATTCTGTAGGTGTTGTTTTGTCTCGGGAATAAGGTCAGATATTTGGTTTCAGGCATGAAGCCAGAATTAGACCCAAGTAAAACCGATATGCTTCACTCTACTGTACCCTTCACACATTTTCTCTTCCTCTCACACAAACACACAAATCACAAACATAACATAACAACTTCCTTTCTCTCTCTTTTATCCCTTTAGTCCCAAACCCCTTTCCTCCCTCACCATTCCCCTCTATCTCTCTCCACGTCGTGATTTCACACAGTGCATCTGACACCAAAGTACTGTACAGCATCTATGATATCATCAGTCTGCCAGCTAGCAGGCAGGCTGACATTACCGGCTGCCGGGACAGGAGAGAAGCCAACAGTGAGCACACCTCCCGTGAATATACACAAACACACACACAGGCAGACACACTGACGTGCATAGACAAATGTGCCAAATGTAAGGAAACTTGGATGGCATATGAAATCAGAACACATATATGCCTGGTAATGACATATCATGTACTGCAAGCATTTTGTTACAAACCAGGAAGCACGAGCTCTCTGTTGCAAACAAACAGAAACACACACACACGCACACGCACACACACACACACACACACACACACACACACTAGATGCTCACTCACCTGCACTTGCATGAAAGATCCCCGGTAGAAGCAGCATGCTGCAGCCGACAGGGCACTCCACAGACTACACCTCTCCGTCATGGTGGGTGCACACCTTCCTCTGCTACCTTTCCCCAAACCGTTCTCCTTTTTTCTCTACTTCACCTCTCCCTCTTCTTCTGTTCCCTGTCTCCTGTCCTCTTCTTTATCTCTACCCCACCCAGGGTGTCTCATGTAAACCCCAGCCCCAGGGCTAAGCCTGTCCCACCCCTGCCAGCCTCCTCGCCTGCCTCTCTGCCTGGCTAACAGCCCCTCAACATAGTGCCACCACTACAAAACCAGGCTACAAGCTACAACAGCTAACACCACACAGCTACAGCTTGCAAGCAGCTGCTGGTAACCACATCAGCCATAAACTACGGGCGAGCCACTAACAGCTGGAACTGATAACAGCAAGAGATATTAGAGCTCCTGACATCTCCACTGCTTCTGCCCTGCGCCGGCTTCTGTCGCTCCTGCTCTCGCTTCTCTCCCTCTCACTGCACTTGCTGCACTTCACGCGGCTGCTAGGGATTACCTCATTGCTTGCTGATGAAAGGAGAGTGGGTGGGGGAGGGCGGACCAGCGAGAGAGGGTGGGAGGGATGGATAGATGGATGGAGGGAATGAGGGAGGCCGGGGGGGTGAACGCTAGCAGGCACAAGCAGAAAGGAAAGCTGTCGAATTGCAGGCAGAAAGAAACCCCACCCACCCACCCAACGACCCCCGCGTTAGTGCTGAAACAATGCTGACATGGGGTGGTGTGGGGGGTTGGACTGAGTAAAACAAGGAGAAAGTGAGAGAAGATGGGAGGAAGGAAAGAATAGATGAAGAAGAACATGCGAGTAGAAGGAGAGAAAGGAGGAGGAGTGCAGCCTCCCAAAGGAATCTAACCTTTCTTCTGCCATGAAAAACCCAGCAGGGGTGCCCCCCATCCCACACACACACACACACACACACACACACACACACACACACACCCCTTTTATTCCACCTAAACATGTCAACACACACACACACACACAACTATATATTACTAGAGATGGCAGGAGCTACAGAGCTTTTGATTCCTTATCTGTGTGTGTGTGTGTGTGTGTGTGTGTGTGTGTGTGTGTAGACGTGCGTGTGCGCAGCATAATATAATGATGTGTCTCTAAAAAGCCATGCAGACTGCAGCTAGACAGCTTATTATAGGCTGAAACACACAGGCAGGTGTTTCAAGGATAACACAGTGTGATTTTCACTGGCCCATTTTACATACAGACACACACACACGCGCAGGCACACATACCGGCAGGGAGATGTCAGTAGGGGTGGGGCTCTGTCTCCAGAGGCCTGAGTGAGTGACATCATTGAGTTGAGGACGCCTCACCATGGCAACACTGCGAGAGCACCTGACAGCATCCAAAATTCTGACACTGCATTTAGTTGGGTCTGCACCACTGCAGGGAAGCATAACGCAAGCGAGGAATATAGCCAGAGAAGGAGAGAAATATGCAACATACCAGATGACAAAAATACTGTATGCACCATCATGTCTGCACCACACATACACTACATCAGATGATGCCAGCAATCACTCCGCTAATCTGCCTCTTGAATGCAGTCTATTGGGTCACAGGCAGAGAGAAAAGGCCGATAGATAAGGAGCTACAAGACACAGGAAGGATTCATTAACTGCAGCGACTCCTCTTAATGTAATCTCAAACCATCCAGCGGTGGATTAGACAGATTACACAGCAGGGACAAAAATAATCTCATAAGAGGGGCCCTGTGCTTTCCTTCCCTCAATCCACTGTAATACCATGCCAAAACAATCACAACATACAGCATGTTACATCTGGCTACTGCACCACACACACACGCATACCAAAAATGCACGCTGGGGGAAAAATATGATGGGTGCAGAGTTTAAAGCATATATGGTCGGCTGTAGCTATAAGGTTAGCATTAACATTGGCAATGTTAGGGGTGTTATTCCCACTCAGACAGGTGATAATGAAAATGTATTGTGCCGTAAGCTCCATTAGCTAAAAGCCACTCCACAAAATTACACTTTTATAAAACATGCATTTTTTATATCACATCTCCTAATCCTAGTAGTATTTTGATTGGCACTAGTGAAAAGAATCCTGCTAACAATGAGCACCTCCTGTCATAGTTTTGGGGCAAAATACGTTCTAAATGCTCTAGCTCGTGTTTCAACATGTCAGTCTGCATCCTCAGATGAATTAAGTTAAGTCAAACCGATATCAAATGGCTGCTGTGGGGAGCTGAGACATTAACGCAAAGCAACGGATTCACCAGAACTGAGTCATACCGTGTTCTCTGGAAATATTTGATAGAGAAAAATATATTACACTCAAGGGTAGATGTTCTGGTGCATCAGTAACTTGCTCTTCTTACTTACTTTTCTCCAGCAACTAATAAGAACTATGTTGTGAAAGGAGCTGACAAATGTGACAAAAATCAATACTATGAATCTCTTACAGACCTAAATATGGTCGATTCACAATGATTCAATTGTCTGATTCTCACATAATTTCACTGATAATACAATACAATGACATACAGTAGTGAGACCAATCAGTCCACAGTCTATACTGTGTACCATACTACATCATCAAGACAAACATAACAGACGTGAGTTAACATAAGAAAGTAAAGACCCCTAATGTGTTAAAGTCTGTTGTTGTTACATATTTCATTTTGAAGATAAATGTGACAATTTAATCAGCATATCATCAAGCTGCAGCCTTCACTGCTCCATATCATTTTAGATGTTTTAAATTTAATAGACTGAACGCTCCACAGACACAGGTTGAAAGAAAAATGATGATAACTTTGCCCCGTTTTTGTGCCTTTGGGAAGACTAAAGAGAGTCTCATTCTTACTTTAGTGTCTTGTACACTTCATTACCCTGACTCATCTGTCTTGTTCTTTTTCTTTCCTTGCCTTATTCTCACCAGTATAGCTTCCCTTTAAATCCTTTTATCTATCTTCCTTTCAGCCTCTGCATGCAAGTGTGTTTGTCAGACAACGTCTGCACAGGTACTCGTTCCACCATCTCCTTCATTTTCTTTTTCTCTTTTACTGTTATCCATTCATTGAACCTATACTTTCTTTTTTCAGCATTCCCTCAATTTCCTCTCTCTAGGCTCTACCGAATCCAACCTTTTTTATCATTGTGCTCCTCCCCTCATCTCTCCCTCCTCCTTATCCCGACCTCTCATCACTAGCCTAACCTCCTCCTTTCAGCCTCCTCCACTCCCGTCTTTCCCCTCCCTTCTCTCCTCTGTCCTTCCCTTCTCCTCCACGGCCATCCCGTCCTTCCACAACTCTATCTCTCTACATCTCCTCCCCTGCTTGGAGGCGGTCTTCAGTTAAATATTAATTAGTAAGCTCCATCCTGCAGGCTGATAGGGAGCACAATGGAGAATCCCTGCCTATGCCTGCAAGCATCCCACTAATGAAAGGAGTGTGTTGGTGTGTGTGTGTGTGTGTGTGTGTGTGTGTGTGTGTGTGTGTGTGTGTGTGTGTGTGTGTGTGTGTGACACACAGAGATAGAAAGAGAGAGAACATAGACAGTGAGAGAGTGTGTGTTTGTGAGAGTAAAATGTGTGTATGTGCATGTGTGTGAGAGATGAAAAGAGACACACCGAGGGCAGATCAAGATTACTGTATATGTGCACACATATCTTTATGTGTGCACACGTGCATTTCTTAAAACAAAGGCCGGGCTCCGTTGGGGGTTAGTGGGGTTCAGCTAATGATCTGTGTGTGTCTGATTGTCATCAGTGTGTTTTCACAGGGCGGACCCCATTCACCGACTGGTTAATCCGTATCGAATCACCAGATGTGCGTTTCAAAGGCCGTTTGAAACATCAGTCTGCGATAATGATGCAGCAAGAGAAAGGAAAACGCTGTGTTCTCACAGACGTGTAGAAAAATATCAATTTAGGTGTGAAATAGCGCAATTAAAAATCCTCTGTCCTGCTGTAATCGCATTAAAATGACTTACACAAATGTGTTGCTGTAGCAACTAGACACATCTTTAGTGTGAATAAAGCAGTGTGTAATACTGTTTTAGAGAGATCGATGTGCCATTATTCTCTGCATCGTGTACTGCTTAGTGGCATTGGCATGCTGACCTTGAAGGGGATGGACAAAATAACAGAAATACTTGAGAATAACACAAGCTTGTAGTACATATCAGAGGTGATTCAACTCAATGGCTATTTTTAAGACTGCAGTTTGTGAAGTAAATATCCTATCCAATAAGGTGTGCTTGTGACCTCCGGGCGTCTTTACTAATGTAGTTTTCATGTATTTTGCATGTGGTCATAGGATTTTTGAGACTTTTCTCTTCACCACGTCACATATTCTTTCAGTGTTTTATGACTGAAGTACCAGGAGTTCAGGCAGCAACCACTGTACTGTACAGTAAATAATAATTACAAAGGCAGTTAGACAAGGAGCCATTTACAGTTGAAAACCAATTAGCAAAGTGTGCTTGCAGATAGTCAGCATTTTTAGCCACACTAGTGGCATGGCTTGAGGAATGGCGATGCTGGTCTGTCGGTCACTTTGGTCCTGGTTGAAATATCTCAACAACTATTGGACATATGTAGTAAATGTGTAAGTTTTCACTTATCCAGTGAAATATCTCAACATTTACTACAGTAAATCGATTGCCATACATTTTGTTACAGACATTCATGGTCCCCAGAGGATAAAGCCTACCGACCTTGATGTCCCAGACTTTTCCTCAAGGCCACCATGAGGTTGACGTGCTATTTAGCAAATTTTAGCATGCTAACACGATCGGATCAGATGACAAACATGGTAAACATTACCTGCTAGAATTGTCATTATTGGCTTGAATTGCTGGTTAGCTGCTGTAAAATATGTAAATCAATGGAAAACACAGTATTTACTGCAGGGTATTGTACTGTATTGCATTTTATGGTGTTTGTTATTTAGTCCAAGTCAAATGTATGTGCCATAAAAATATATAGATACATACATATCTGGGCACTTTTCTCTTTGGTGACCTAAATAAACTGATTTATGCAAACAATCCAAGATGTAAACACAGTGCATGGACTGTAAGTGTGTGCAGACATGGCTCTACTCTGAGTCTATGTCAGTCTGTCTGCACGGTGAAGGAACAGTAACTGGAGACATTTTTTTAGGTTTTAGGGGTGTGTTACCGAGGGCCAGCCCTGACAGTTTACACCCCCTCTCATTTACAGAGGCGCCATATTAATTCATCTACTGTAATAGTGACGCGCGCGCACACACACACACACACACACACACACACACACACACACACACACACACACACACACACACACACACACACACACACACTCACACACACACACACACACACACACACGTAGATGCACCCACAGGGCACTGCCTTAATTTAATCAGACGGTACAGACACGTACAGATTTTAAAAATTCAAACCATTCGCATAATCAAACATGCAGTAACGCACAGATACGCAGCTGAGCCCCTTCACACACACTGAAATGCTTTTAGAGCAGCAGCGTGACTCTAGTGCCAGACGTATGTTAATAAACCACAAATGATCCGACACGTTCCACCTCCTGCCCCTCCCGTCAAAGTAGCACCAAACCACTAAATCGTAAGACAAAGCAGGGCTGGGCTGCAGGCAAAAACAAATGCACACAGTGATAGAGCCACACACATACACACTATTTGAAAACAAGCTCAAATTTAGACTGAACATTGCGATTAGTTCCTTAATAACACAGTATCATCAGGCCTGTTTTATTACCAACCTCAGCCATTTTAAAACAGCTTTTTACATCTTCCACTGAAAGACAAAAACCCCGCAGATATTGCTTGACCAGCTGTGAGTCCACATGAGAAATGAATGATGATAGATATTTTATGATAAAGCCTAAAAGATGAATAACTTATCCTGAATTCTTTGGGGCTTTTCTTACTGATTGCTTATTTTCTTTGAGCATCCTCAGATCAGATTGCTTTGTCTGTCTTTCTCTCTGTATTGCTTTGTCTGTTTTTTGTTTTATGTCTGTGTGATTACTGCGTGTGCATATGTCAGTAAATAAGTGTACACGTGTGTGAGCGTGCACATGTGACAAACAGGAGAGGACTCTGGCCTGGTCTTAACCATTATAACAGGGAACACTGAGGCTAACTCCTGATTTAAACATCAGCTGTCATAAATGTTTCAGGGAAATAGAAGATGTTTGCTGGCAGCTTTCAGAGAGTGGGTGGGGCGGCGGAGGGTGGCGGGACGGGCTGTTGTGGTGTTTGAGAGCGAGACAAGGAAACTAATTTGGGTGACAAAACATGAAAAATTGGGGTTTAAAGCAGAAAACAATGATTCTACTTCACTTCTTGCGTGTTCATCCGATACTGCATGCATGAAATATTATGAAAATTCATATCAAAACAGCACAACAGATCAAAGCAGTCACATGTCAAGCTTATTAAAGCAGCCATATTATGCTCATTTTCAGGTTCATAATTGTATTTTAAGGTTGTACCAGAATAGGTTTACATGGTTTAATTTTCAAAAAACACCATATTTGTGTTGTACTGCAGTGCTCTCTCTCACTGCTGCAGATCCTCTTTTCAGCTGGTCTCTGTTTTAGCTACAGAGTGAGACCTCTTTTCTTCTTCTTCTTCTGTACTATCTTTGATTGCACTGCACATGCCCAGTAGCTCAGATGTAGATCATGTCAGCTAGCTAGCTCCATAGACAGTAAAAGAAAGGCTGTTTCTACAACTTTGGTCAGTTACAAGGCAGGATTAGCTGGGAGACTTCTAAATGAGGGCGCACATGTAAGTAGTTCTTTTGTAGATTATGGTGAACTTGTGTATGTTGTAGCAGTGCTTTGCTATTGAGAACGAGGTAGCATGCTAGCGTTAGCATGCTAGCGTTAGCCATAGCGTTAGCATGCTAACGCTACGAGCTAATGGTTGCGGTTAGCCTGCTCGTTTCGTCTTCGTTTTTGTGACGTCACAAGCCGTGCCGGTTTTGAACAGCTCACCCAGAGACTGAAGGCAGGACACATTCAGAAACCGTATCTCACTCTAAACAGCATGGATGGATTTTTTTCAAAGTTTGTATGTGTGTGGAAGCACCAGAGACACAACATAACACCCCAAATCCCAGAAAAAGTGATTTTTTCATAATATGGGCACTTTAAAATTGAAAAACATCAGAACCAAAAGAAGGCATCATTTGTTTCTTGTCAGCGTGAGAGTAGTGCTAATGGTATTAAGTACAGGGGCGTCCTGATGGCCTACATTGAAGTCACTAACATCATGTATACACTTTTATAAAATAAAACATTAACCTCCAGCAGAAAAGAATTGAGGCACTATTTCGGACAGAGATGTTTAGGCCTTCTAAATAAATTGATGATGAACTGAGTTTTTTCAGCTCTGGGTGGCTTACTGCTTTGGCTACGCTAATACTAAACACACCTCAATGTATTTTATAAATGTTTTCTTTTTCTATTAAAGTTTTGTTTACATCAGTTATGTTCATAAACACAGCAACAAAGCAAATCTTCTTTTTCTTAATTTTGAAAAAAAAGAAGCTTATTTTCCATCTCTAATCCAAACTCTTTAAGGTAAATAAATAACCGATTGGGCCTTGAATGTATGTTTGAGTCAAGCAGAGTGATGGTACAGAAGTGTACTATTTACATGCTCTTCTGCCTCCAACATTAAACTCCTAATAAGGCTGGCAGTGTGGTGGGATTTAAATATAGTCAATGTGTTGTGGTCAGAGGAAGTTGGATATATTTGTTTTACAAAAGGAATACACGTCAGGGTCATTGGAGAAGGCTTTTACCAGCCGTCTGGGATGGATAATCAATAGGAAATCTGATCTCAAGAGCTCAACAGTTTACTATCCGTCTCTTCTCTCTTTTTCTTCCTCCTTCCTTTCTTAAGCTTCACTTCCTTGACTATCACTTGCCAATTGTCACTCTCAGTTTAAAGTCCAATATCTGTATTAATGTGTGTTTGTGTTATACAGGATGCATGAATTCCTAACATCCAGCTTCACATGCTCTCTGATCTATAACATCACAACTCCAGCGTATGGCCCCACCTACTGGCTACAGCACAGACTGCTCACTAGCTGCACAGTGCTGACATTAGCACAGCTTCCCTCCAAATTCAATTAGCTAAATGGCAGACTGAATTAGGCTAAATGCAGAGTGAGCCTGCTGAAATGAGCAAAACTGTTGAAGACTAAGGGCTAATAATCAGCCACAATTACACCTACAGCTACAGCCACTGTGCATCACCTCCACCTCGCCCACCTCAGCAGGGTCCTGGGCCCCCCCACCAATGCCCTCCTTAAAGGTCCCCTCCACCTCCACCCCCCCTCCCACCTCAGTGACGACTCTCTCCATTCACGAGAGGGACGTCAACAGACTCTTTAGGAGACAGAATCCCAGGAAAGTGGAAATCCAGCTTGAAGCACTGCGCTGACCAGCTGTCTCCAGTGTTCACAGACATTTTTAACACCTCACTGGAGACATGTCACGTGCCAGCCTGCTTCAAGACCTCAACCATAATCCCTGTCCCCAAGAAGCCAAGGACCACAGGACTTAATGACTTCAGACCCGTCGCCCTGACCTCTGTGGTTATGAAGTCCTTTGAGCGTCTTGTGCTTTCACACCTCAAAGCCATCACCGACCCCCTCCTGGACCCCCTGCAGTTTGCCTACAGAGCCAATAGGTCTGTAGATGATGCAGTCAACCTGGCCCTCCACTACATCCTCCGGCACCTGGACTCTGCAGGAACCTACGCCAGGATCCTGTTTGTGGACTTCAGCTCTGCCTTCAACACCATCATCCCGGCTCTGCTTCAGGAGAAACTCTCCCAGCTTGGTGTGCCTGACTCCACCTGCAGGTGGATCACTGACTTCCTGTCTGACAGGAAGCAGCATGTGAAGCTGGGGAAACACGTCTCCGACTCACAGACCATCCGCACCGGATCGCCCCAGGGCTGCGTTCTTTCTCCTCTGCTTTTCTCTCTGTACACCAACAGCTGCACCTCCAGTCACCAGTCCGTCAAGCTTCTGAAGTTTGCGGATGACACCTCCCTCATCGGACTCATCTCTGATGGAGACGAGTCCGTCTACAGGTGGGAGGCTGACCACCTGGTGACCTGGTGCAAGCAAAACAACCTAGAGCTCAATGCTCTAAAGACAGTGGAGATGTTTGTGGACTTAAGGAAGAACCCAGCCCCACCTGCCCCCATCACCCTCTGTGGCTCCACAATCGACACTGTGGAGTCTTTCCGCTTCCTGGGAACTACCATCTCCCAGGACCTCAAGTGGGAGCTGAACATCAGCTCCCTCGTGAAGAAAGCACAACAGAGGATGTACTTCCTGCGGCAGCTGAAGAAATTCAACCTGCCAAAGACAATGATGGTGCACTTCTACACAGCCATCATTGAGTCCATCCTCACATCCTCCATCACCATCTGGTACGCTGCTGCCACTGCCAAGGACAAGGGCAGGCTGCAGCGTATCATTCGGTCAGCTGAGAAGGTGATTGGCTGCAATCTGCCGCCGCTCCAGGACCTATACGCCACCAGGACTCTGAAGCGTGCTGGAAAGATTATGGCTGACCCCTCCTACCCCGGACACAAGCTCTTTGAGCCACTCCCCTCTGGCAGGAGGATGAGGTCCATTAGGACCAAAACCTCACGCCACATAAACAGTTTTTTCCCCTCCACCACTAGCCTTATTAACAAGGCCTGGAAACCACCCTGACTCTCTCCACACCCCACCTCTGGCTCCTCATGCCACTGTACCTACTCTGCTGTAGCGTTCCTTTTTACTACTTTTTTTACTACTGTTTAACTTATTTTACTATTTATTTAAATTTATTTTATCGTTATTAATACATACTGTGTGTATATGTTTATACTTATATTGTTTATATTCTTTTTATCCTTCTTATATTTGTATGTGTGACATGCTCCAACAACACCATGACAAATTCCTCGTATGTGCAACGTACTTGGCAATAAAGCCCTTTCTGATTCTGATTTCTGATTCTGATTCTGATCTGAGAGCTCACATTAAAAAATCTAATTTAATATAATGAGAGAGAAGAGAAAACTCAAACTGCATTGCATGTTCAGGCTAAACCTACAACTCATATCTACTGGCATCTCAGGCATTACGTGTGTGTGCATGGGTGTAACTGACAGAAACCTTGAAATATTTCTGTGGGATAATATTCAAGTACATGCGCACACACACACACACACACACACACACACACACACACACACACACACACACACACACAAGCACACACAGCTTGACAGAGCAGACTTACCTGCATATATTCTGCCTGGCTCTCTGCTGGCTCCATGTAGCTGAAGAAACAGAAGGAGAAAAAAAGAGATGAAAGAGAGAAAATTCAGGAATGTTATAACAGAAAATGGCTGTAAACTCCTGTGGAATTGTGCACACGTGTGTATTAACACAAATGTACACACGCCTCTGTGTTTGATCTGGTCTTGTAACAGGTGCAGTACATGTTACCACAGAAAAAAACATGCCTGTATTCCCATGGCCCACTTCTGCAGCGGCTTCTCCAGTGAGTAAAATGTTGTTGCAGGCCAGTTTCATAGAACATGGACAGATAATAAACCCCACTGAGCTTCTAAGGTTGCTGAATATGGAGCTGGCCTCTCAAATCCTTAGGGCGCCATAACTCTCAGTTCTACACTCACGATGCATCCGGCTCATGTGTCGAAACACCCCGCTGAGCTGCAGTCTTGGGAGCCATACTGTGAGTACTTTGTGATTTGGAGTGAGCGTGAGCTAAAGGGGCAATTACACTCCCAGACAAGTTTTTAGATAAATCAGCACAGTTGCACGATGGGTCTCCTAGGGCCCAGAGCAAAGCCGTGTTACACATGACCACAGAGAGGACAGATCAAAGGGTCCCGTCGTGGCAGCGGGCTGGGGAATGTTAATAGGTCCCACAGCAGAGGAGCTCTACATTCCCTTCCTAGGCTGCTCCTGTGCTTAGATGAAAGAAAAATGGTTGTACAAATGTAAAATATTTGCCCCCATCATTTGCATTGAACACATCCACACTTATCCAGAGACAAATGTGACTGAGCTGTAAATACTAAAACATACCATTCATACATAAGGCTTTGAAAACAAACAGCACATCATACCTACAGTATAGAGAGAATATCATCGAGCACTACAGTAGCGCTAAAGTCAATATCAACTAGTCTCGCATTGCCAGACCTACCTCCACAGAGCTGCGGAGGAAGGTCTGGCTAGTCCACACAGCAGCAAAAAACGTGCTCTGGTTTATTGGCATTTCTTTAAACCAATCACAATCGTCTTGGGCGGTGCTACCTAACGGACTCAATGACAGCACCACTGCAAAATCGCCTCGGGAAGGAACTTGTTTTGGTGGAACATGTGTACATTCAAAGGTTGTTTTGGTTGTGCAACAGAAAACTCAGATTGGACAGATAGTCTAGCTAGCTTTAAAATGACAACACAAAGAAAGCCGGAAGGTAAAAATGAGGCTGAAAATGAGGGACATCTGGCAGAATTTCTGGCGTCACCTGAACAATCCCGGAAATGAAATGTCGTTGATATAGACTAATATGAAGCAACACTTACTGACATTCATTATGGGATAAACTATTCTTGCAAGTCAAATTTGGATTCATTATAAATGTTTCAGAGGCAAAAACTATTCCTCCAAATAATCTTGTGCAAAACCTGTTTAAGTTGTTTGATTGCTGCAGTAAGGCACTCTTCATTTTATTTCGAAATCATGTTTCCAACAAACAAACAAAGCTTGGCAAGCAAGTGTCTGGACGCACGAGTCAATTTGTTGCAACTGACAATAAACAGCACAGTAAACTAAAGGGGCTGCATGAAACACTTTCATACTTTGACTTACTAAAAACTTATTACACATAATATGTCCTAATATTATACTCTATGATATAATACTTGACTTTTATTCACTACTACTACTTCTGTCTACTCGTCTTTACAAGCAGAAACAATATCTGACTCAAGGATGTAAGAACAGAAGTGGTGATATGTTGTACAGATTGTAAAGCCATCTGAGAGAAACTTTTGATTTGGGCTATATAATTCAAATTGACTTCAACTAGGGCTGCTATAGAGTATTTTGACAATGAACAATTCATTGTTTTGTTTATAAAATATCCCAGAAGAGTGAAAAATGCCCAACACAATGTAACAAGAGTCGAAGGTTGCTTGTTTTATCTGACCAACAGTCCACCACCAAACTATATAGTTAAGTAATAAGCGTCAAATCCTCAAGATGCAGAAACCAGCATATTATTTGCCATTTTTTGCTTGAAAACTGACTGAACAATTAATCTGCTGCTGATTAATTTTATGTTGATCAATAAATTCATTAAACGACTAATTAATTCAACTTTAGTTAAACATAAGTTTACATTGGGGGTAGGCTACCACTGGTGGCAAACAAAGGAGTTGTCATGCACAGGCAAAGCAGAAGAACAAAACTCATAATTTTGCCAGCTGAGCAGAGACACTATGACGTAAAAGTGTTTTTTCCAGAAAAGCAGCCAAAGTCAGGCAAAGTAAAGAGCTGCACTTTGGACAGAATAGGAATATAGAGGGAAATTGACAGCCAAGCTGAGAGATTTGTGATTTAGGGATGAACAGACGGACAGCTCTTTGATGTGCCCACACTGAACTTGCACTACACCACCATACAGCCATATTTCCCACGGTCTCTGGGCTGAACTAATGGGCTGATGCTGCACGCTCGCACATGCATGCCAGCACAACTGCAGCCACGCATGCACGCACACTCAAAGCCACAGACACACACGCAGTGCAAAATCCCACTGTAACATGATACACGCACTATCATGCATGGCATATTGGAGGCAGCAGGGAGACCTTGGCATGTCATGGGAAAGCAGCGAGGAGATGCAATCTGCCCTGCTGAGAGGAGGAGTTCCAGAACATTTTCCCTCAAACTGTTCAATAAAGTTCTGACTTTGTTGATAAATCCACTACAACATTATGAAACGCACACAATGAGCGCACAAAAGCTTATCCATGTCGTCTCCTGTGTGTCAGAACTAATCAATGCAAAATAAGAAAGCATCAGACCAACAGCCTGCAGCTTTCCAGCAGCATCTGATCGATAAAAGGAGTCGATATAACCCGCTGCCTTTAAAAAGAGAAGTCATAATTCCTGTTATCTCACCTCACACCCATCGCCTGAGGTAAGTCCTGTCCACAGCAAAGTCAGCACAAAGTGTGTGAACTGCCCAACTTCCCCCGTGGGTCCACGCGCATTTTAAACCGGTTTGCGCCCCCTGGCGTATGCACAGAGCATATGCCATTTTTAAAAACAGTTCCTTCAATCTATCAACAATGTGAGCAATTCAATTTTCAAATTTCAATGCTGGAATTCACTTAAGTAAAGGTGCCAAAATAACAGTGTACAAATAATTAGTAAAAGACCTTCATTCATAATTGTAAAATGACATTATTATCAGAAAAAGCTACTCAGTAGAATTAAAAAGTAGTCCTTTTCTGCAGAACAAAAATACCTCTGTAAAATGAATAAACATATATGATTATTAATTAAATATTGATTAATTAAAATTACAGTTATGCAACCATGTAAAGAATAAAGAGAGGAAATCATTCTTTGGTGGAACTGCTGACAATTTACAGAAACATGGCAATGGGCCCTGACTATACACAGCTTTTTTGTAAGTAGTCACAAACCAAATGGCTTAGAACCACCAGTTTCTTTAACAATGTGTTGTATGTTATAAACTGGACACAAATAAGATAAAATGAAATATTCAAGTAAAATACAAGTACAATAAAACTATATTTAAGTAAAGAACTTAAGTAAATGTACTTAGTTACTTACCAGCACTGATTAAACACAAGGACCCTGCTCAAGACAGGGCAACCAGAGAACAAGCAGGAGCCACCCTAAGGCCTTTATCATGCCAGTTAATACTGTGCTTTAGTGGTGCATACTCTCTCATTTTTCAATGAACCACCACAAACCAGTTGACCAATCAGTCTTCCTTCAATTACTTTACTGTCAGAAAAGAAAAAAAGCAAGAAAAATGAACTGTTCACATCTAAGAAAAAAAAGGAATAAAACAAATCACCAGTAAATGCTGTCAGAGTTTTGGTTTCCTTTATCCGCTCCTCCTGTCAGCTGTCTCTCTGCCTCCTCCTTAGGTTCAGATACAGGCCTGGACTCCAACCCTTCATCCTCATTAATCTGATCATTCCCCCGGCTGGGTGGAGGTGATGAAGTCTCCTCAGGGTTCAAGTCTGCACCTGCCTGTGTGATGCTCTGCTTGTCACAAGTCTCTGGTTGGAGTGCAGCACTTGGGCCACCAGATGGCGACATGGTAGAGATGGTGTTTTGGGTGTTTGTGACATTAGTTTCCCCTATAGGTTCAGGCTGGGTCTTGGGAACAGTGAGAGAGTCTTTGCCGAGCCCAGTGTCAGCTTTACTTCCAGCTTCATCCCTAGCCGCTTTAGATCCGCCACAGTCTTGGTCCCGTAAAGGTCTCTGGCTTTGACTTCTGCTGATGCTGCTCTTGTCTTTACTCTTCTTATTGCTGCTGGGGCCTCCTAGAGAAGAAGGGATATCAGAAATAAACATAAAGTTTGTCATGGTGAAAACTATTGTCCTTTTTTATTATCATAAGTTCAGCTGCTTTACCTTTATTGCTCTTGTCTCTCCTCTTCATCAGTAGCCGTGGCAGCGTACCCATGTGTGTGTAGCTCTCACTGGAGCGAATGTAGCTGGCAGTGCGAGGACGCATGGCATCCATGTCGTCCATTGTTGTCTCAACAACTGGAGCCAGGATCGCCTTGCCATCTCCAGGTACACATCCTGCTCCAGACTTGGACGGAGAGGTCTTGGAGTCAGATTTTTCAGTGGAGCGGCGAAAGGAGAGGTTGGTGAGGCTACCAAACCACTTGAAACCTTGACAGAGCAACAGTTAGAAAAGAAGAAGAAATGCTCATTATATGGTAACAAGTATATGACGTTGGTCAATGCGTTTGCACAAGCTAACCCAATTCATCCCCATGCAACCTCTCAATTAGATTTTTTTTCAGTCAGGAGGGAAAGAGATTACAGTTTTTTACAATCACTTTGGCACTAATTTCAGAACCTTGACGTCATTTTTCAAAACTCTAGACACAAAACTCACAACCAATGATCAAAATACACATTTTTCAAAACTCTAACACTTTTTTCAATTGCTTGGATACAATACACATAAACCAAAGATCATTTGTTCATTTAACAAAGATCACCTGTTCAATATGACACAACTTAACATCAAAGTACTACTATTTCAAAAAGCAATTCACACATTACATTTCAGATGATTGTCTATTCATTTCATTACAATGATCTAACTATCAATCGATACAACTACTCAAAATTATAAGTAACTGTTGCATTACTCTTAATGCATAGTTGTATGGAAACAGACAAACAATATTCCATGTTTAGATCATAAAGGTTTCAAGATAACGAGATTCATTGTCACCCATTAGTGTGGAGCATGAACCATGCTCCACACTAAGACTACATTATCTATGGATGTAATATTTCATCATCATTCTTTACTGTAATGTACTACTGTTTATCAGACACTGTTTCTATGGTCCCATGTACCACCTTTGAGACTATTTACAGTATTGACAGTACTGCTCTGTACGCATGCAGACCCTTGGAATTGCTTGTCCAATTCTGCCAACACATTACTGATGATTGAGATATATACTTTACACACACACACACATATATATATATATATATATATATACACTGTATTTTCTTTTTTATTTTGTAGCTAATTATTTTGCTTTGATTCAAATAAACCTATGTTGTGATCTTACTGTATTGTTTTTCATCAATACATTTCAGGTTTGTCTGTAGTATTCGCTCTACTACTGCAGTACTTTTACAGGGAAGTCTTTAGATCTAGTACCATAATGAAACATGTATCACCTATTTTGTACTACAATATTTAATGATTGTACGAACGATGACCCAGTGAAACTATGGGTAGCTTGTGTGTGGGTGATCTAAAGTAACGTTTCAATGGTATTTCACAATAAATTAGTTTTTTGAACCAATGATTGTGCAAGTGCAAGATTTATTTAAAAATATGAATGCACAATGCAATGTTTTGAACATTGGACAGCCTGTGTTACAAGTGATGATCGTTTTGAGTTTTGTGTCGAGACTTTTGAAAAATGATGTCAAGGTTCTGAAATTAGTAGCAAAGTGATTGTAAAAAAACTGTAATTTAAGCTTGTTTTAATTGATAATGAATCAAATGACAATGTGAAAGATGTCGTTGAACCAACAGGGAATTATCACCACTGCAGTTCCCCTCATGGAGCTTTTTTGTGTCTTTTAGCTTTAGCTTATTGTTTTGGTTTTCTGTGTGTGTGTGTGTGTGTGTGTGTGTGTGTGTGTGTGTGTGTGTGTGTGTGTGTGTGTGTGTTGTGTGCTTGTAGACATGCAAGTGTTTTGCTATTTATATAAAACATATACTGTATATAATTAAAATACTATAGTGTATATACAGTATGACTAAAACATAATACACACTGCAGGTCAAAACCGGTCTCTAAAATAGCCTCTATGTATTTTTGTACACGTCTTACAAAATAATTTCAGCTGCAAGTGGGTTTTTGCGTGTAGTCATAATCACCAAAATGTTGCAAAACTGACATGGCAGTGTCTAATAGTCAACACTAATTAACCTAACTGACACTGTGGTTTACTATATGTGTGAACACATGAACAAAGTGCAGCTGCTCTACACACACACACACACACACACACACACACACACACACAATACTCACTCAGTTTCCTTTTGCTCATGTTGTGGCTGCAGTGTGGGAGTTCAGCTGCAGGTAGGTGACAGATGGATCATCTGAAAGGAGATGCAGTAGTCTACAATAGAAAAAGGAGAAATAGGTAGGGGAGGATGACTTGTTGAGGCGGGCAAACCTCAGTATGAACCCCAGTTCCTCTCTGTGGGTGAGGTACTGCACACAGTTTGTATGTGTGACAGAGACAAAACTGAGAGATGAGAGGCAACGACTGGGGCAAGGCAGAGCGTGATACTTCCTATGTAAAGCTGAGAGAACCAATGGTAAGAGGAAATGAAAAGATGAGATGACAAGGCTTGAAAGAATAAGATAAGAATATAAATATATGAAACACGTGAGGGTGTCCTCTGGCCAGAATGAAAAAGTGTTAATGGATATATAGAGGGGTGTAAAGTGTTTCAAACTGAAGTGCTGACTTTTGTCCCATTGAAAACAAAAAGCTGGCCTCATCCAGAGTTTAATAACTATCACCTTTGATATCACTGATTATCTACTTCAAGCTACGAATCATTTAATCTTCCCGACACTGTCTATTTACATAGTTAATGTTTAATTAGGGTAAAGATTCTCAATCTCTCATAATGCTGCTTCACACTTATGCATGCTCAGAGTATTTATGTAGTAATAAGGACATGTTGTTGTTTGTCAGCACATCTCAGATCAATGCAGGACATTCTGCAGTGCTCCCAGAATTTCAATTTGATTTCTGTGAGTGTGGGTGAAAGACACACCGGATACTAATGCATTAGTGTTATGTTCATTTTTCTTGTCCTTTTACTTCAGGCAGAATTGATGTGCATGTCACTTGCTTTGTCCACAGGATGTAGGTATTGCAATTGCAGCTGTTTGGTGGATCATCTTGGATTCCTAATGTCAGGGTGATGCATAAGAGCTGGTGTCTAAGTCTAAACTTCAATTATGTTTGATTAAATTAGACTCAAAATGCCTCCAGAAAGCTCAACATACACCTGTAGCATCTAAGAATGATCCATCTTTTAAAATCCCGCAAAAAAAAACCCCACTGATGGATAAGTCATTACAAGCTCATGCTGTGCAGCCAAACATTGTTAAAAACCCACAGTGCTTTGTTTTGAATTTAGCCGGGGATGCCAAAGGTTTCAAAGATACCAAATATATCAGGCTGAATTTTGGGTCTATGTATATAAAATGATGCAAAATACATCTAGAAAAATACAGTTTGATGGAAAAGTTATAAAAAATGTGAGTCTTGGGTAAACATTATAATTAAGGAGTTGGAGGAAAAAAAACAGATACAGAATATATGTAATACTGTGTGGAATAAGGTGATTTCTTAGTGCTACTTAAGGGGAAGCAAAAACAAAAAAAACGGCATGTTAAGGAGTGTAACATTTGACGACAAAGATCTTCATAAGGGGTTTTTTTAGAGACTGTCCACACCTATTTACAGTATATACAGTCTAGGGTCCTCACCAGCAAAACGACAACATGTGCAGTTTGTTTATGTTTTAGTGATAGTTAACCTTGTTGTTTGAATACATATCTGGTTCACGAGTAAAAGCAGAATGTTATGACTTTTAAACGGGAAACCAGGGTTAGCATCCTGTCACTTACCAGCAGTCAATGTTGGTTTCCTTTAACCGTGACCACAATCTGTCCATAACTTGATGTTTTTTTGACACTTCTCTTACTTTGCATAAATCTTAAATTAAATTAAATTAAAGATGGCCACAAAAATATCACTTTGCATAGATAAATACTCTAAAGTCAGGTTATTTTTTTGGTTTATTTATATATTGATTTATATTTGGTTATCTTTCTTCCCCTTTCTTCAAAGACATCATTTATTTAAAAAAAAACAATGCCTTCTAAAAGAAATGTAACTCATTATGTTGGAATCTTTCTGTTGTTTGTTTGTTTCTCCTATTTATTTCTCTTATTTATTATTTGCCATCATTTACTTTAAGCATAATGAAGGAACAAACTCCACAAATGCAAAAGACAGCATATTATTTATTTTAAAACATTTTAGTTTGACATTTTATATGCACATGTATTTCTTAAAAAAAAGCATGATACAGTAAACTTTAATGTGGTTTGTTGTTCAAATGTCAGATCAGGGAGATCAGTTAAGATGCTGGGTAACAATCACTGTAGTATAGTGTATACTAGTCTATATAGTGTTTAGTATGAGCCATATGCCTTCATGGGCTTTCACTTCCTGTTCACTTTTGGGCGTGAGTGTTCTGCAAAGATGCCTTGCTTCTTCCTGTCAACATTGTACCACACCAGTGTATATGCAGGTATGAAACTGTGAAGTGTGAAACCATATAACAGAGTAAAACACATTATAAAGCAAAATGACACTCCAAAACATCTGAAACATGCAAACAGCCCCTTTATTACTGTAAAGGCAATATCAGCTGCCAAAACCGGAGGTAACATTGTGATTATAACATGTTTATTTTTCTGCAACCTCAAAGAGCAACCAGGGTTTGTTGTTCATTTTATTACATTTTCAATCTAAAGATGCCCAGAAGACAATATTTCAGACTTTACTGCTCAGTTGTTTCGTCATCACATTTTTTATTGTGTCAACACAACTAAAACTTACTTTTAACTGATTAACCCAGGGACAGAAGGCTCTTCCAATGCACACATGCATCCTCAACCAAAAAGCTTGTGGTTACACAAGTTGTTCCCTTCATAGGCTACCCTTAATGTGAACTGGCTCAGTGAACATCTCAGCATCCCAGAAAGAGTCACTGGTTAGTTTATACAGAAACCTTATCTTCTGTTAATTATCCTGTGGATGGCACCAAAGGTCACGGAAAAAACAGCACTATACAGCCACATTTCCTTCCCTCTACCCCATATGTACTTCATACTGTACATTACTGTAAATACAAGCATGTTTGATCCAGATCATTGCTAATAAATTGGCCTTGCACATTTCTAATTAGGAGTCATTAAGACTCATAATGACTCACAAAGAAGACGGTGAATCGTTGCCCAGTTACCGGCCTGATGGTTTGTTTGATCGCATCATGCATACATATCTCATGTAATCACTTTTGTGTTTAAAAAGTGTATTTTTATGATGCCATATTGTTCTGACCCTCAGAGAAATACCACATGCTCATTAGGAAATAAGGTCCATGAGAACACCTTGTCCTTTTGATGCAGCCTATAGACGTAACTGAACACCTGCTGGTCACTGCTCTGTAATCCACCAGCATGGAGGTAGATGGAATAAAGTGAGAAATATAATATAGTGTGGTTAACACAAACACACACATGTGAGCACACGCACACCCTGAGATAATAGGTTGGACTTTCATTTTGGACTTTGTGTCCCAACCAGGTTTTCCACAGAAGTAATTTGCTGGAGTGAATGACTGTGTGTGTGTGTGTGTGTGTGTGTGTGTGTGTGTGTGTGTGTGTGTGTGTGTGTGTGTGTGTGTGTGTGTGTGTGTGTGTGTGTGTGCTGCTTTAATTTCACCTTGATGAAAAACAAGCCTTCAATAATTCAGCTCTCTGCCTCTCCATACAATGACAAACATCAGTCACTTTGACCCGAGGCCACACTGATACACATGCGCACAAAACTGAAACCTTATTTACACAAAAATAGAAATGCTGTCAGCTTAGTTTCACTTTATTTTATTTCATTTGCAAAATGATATACCACGAGTAAAAATATCAAGACAATTCTGATCCTTCATCATTTAATCACACATATTAACAACAGTAATTATAGCACCACATATTACGTAATTGTTTCTCCTATTAAGGAAGTGTATGCACACTTGTCTTCAGAAACACAATATTTTTGTAATAACACAAAGGAACTGATAGGTGATACATATCTGATGGATGAAAGGTAACTATTATCCCCCATTTATGTTTCTTTTATGATAACATTGTCAGAATATATATTAATTAATTATTTTTATTATTAATAATAATTAATTAATAATAATTAATAAATCAATGCTTTTGTATTATTATAAAATACATTTTAAAATTCGTACAGTGTAGCCTAGAAACATAAAAACGTGGTATTATGATTTTTCCTTGTTTCTATTACTTCTCTAATAATGTCAGCATTAACTTTTGGTGAAGGGGTGCTAATGTTGTATTCGCCGGGATAATGCACTTTACAGTGGAGATTTTCTTTTTTATTGCTTTTCTCCAATCAAACCTGCTGCAACTTCAAAATATATTTGCAAAACACGACTCAAGTGTAGCACCTAAATAGCACTTGAATTAATTACTCTGAGCTGTTATCTTTGAATGTAAATTATAAAGTTATTTCTGGATGACGTCTAAAATATATTCTGTATCTGCTGTACCTTACTGTGCAATTGAGGACTTATGTCGTGCTGCAATACGTTGACGAAATCATCTCTCTGTTGCTACAAGAACAACTGAATTAATATCTAGTCTCTTTATTGGAATTTGATTGTGAACTTTAGTCCTGTTGTCAGCTTCCGTGTGGATGATCAATGAGAACTGCTTTTTTCTTGATTTGCTGAGGACACTGAAAGATGTGGTTAGTTGCAGTGGTGGAATACAAGAATGTACAAAAAATACTTCACTACAGCAAAAGTCCTGTAGTCAAAATCTTACTTAAAAGTGCAGAACATTACAAGTAAAATTGTTACTGATGCATAAATGTGTAAGAAGCACTTTAATGTAAGTTAACTGAACTTTAACTTTAAAAACTCTTGGGTTGTCTAATCTATAAAAATGGATTATGTCTAATAAACTACAGTAATCGTATGAGTCGTAGCTGATAAATGAAGAACTGAAACAAAAATACAACAGAAGAAGAATTCAAAGAATGCAAAGTCACAGCTGCTATCTAACTGAACATATTTTTCATTTCCTTGTGTGTGTGTGTGTGTGTGTGTGTGTGTGTAACTTTCATGTTTTTTTCCCCTCCTGCTCAGGTCAAATCTCCACAACATTTTATCTTAGTTTATTTTACGCTCTCCTGTGCAACCTCGGCTCTACTGTCCTTTTCAAGCAGTCTACCTGTCACTTGTTATTGTATACTGTCCAACAAAAGAGAAATGCTGCAGAAAAAAATGATAATTGTAAAAATGAAATGACCGTGTGAGAGTAAAAGGTCAAGACGGGACTGTTTCAGATTGTGTTGTCATCAGGTTTTGGCACTTTGTATTGACGTGGCCTCTATTTGTCATATACAAGGGAGGCTGAATTATTGAAGCCTTGTTTGTCATCAAGGTGAAATTAAAGCAGCACACATTCAACCCGGCATACATGGATACATCCTTTGCTGTACTTGTGAGGACCTTGACTTGTTGTTACACTCTCAGTATACGTCTTTCTGCTGTTCTCTAAAAAAACCAAACAGTTACATGTCATTTGGTATAAAATGCTTGGGCCATTTTACCTGGATCTCGATACATCTAAGAAAAATATGGATGTAAAGACAGTAGACAAAGAAATGTATAGCCTACTTGCTCCCGTGCTTTGTTGATGTTTGTTTTCACCATTTCTCTTGTGAAATATATTTAAATTGGTACTTAATAAAGAAGTGACAATGTTTTGGTTTTTTATTATCATTATTACAAACACAAATACTTTATTTTGTACACCTGTCCAGTCTGTTGCAATTCAATACAACAGTTCTGCCATAACATCCAATGGACATGGACAACATGGAAATGTATAAATTCAATTATATGTTTATTACTGAGGTCATAGTTAGGTGGTGTTGTAATGGACAACATTATATTGAAAGATGTTTCTATTCTATTGTTTCTATTCATATGTGTTGTCCTCTGTATTTACATATATGGGGGGGGCAGAATATTAGAAACATCTCCGAATATAATCAACAAAAACAGAACTTTAGAGGTATCCCAAATGTAGACTTTATGGCAGAACAGTTGTATCACATTTCATTTGGAGGCACAAAGGTCTAATGTGATGTTTTTGTGAGTACCACTCAGATCTCAAATATTATTGACTTTCTTGTCCAACTTCTCCAAATTGAGGCTAGTTTCATCATTCATTCATCACTAGTTACTGTTGTCTTCTTAGAGATATATAACAAGTACATTGCACATCTCCAAACACCATCTGCTGCTGGAAGAGTGAGAACGATTCTAAACGTTTGACCTGTTTTTTAGTATCCACTCAGAAATGGTTCTGCTTCCAGGTTCTTCAGAGTAGAGGGAACTGTCTTTACAGATTTGCATCAGAAAAACATTTACATCAAAGGCTTTTTGGATTTTGGAGCTCGAAGACCCCCTCAGATTCTCTTCAACAGAGCTACTGCATAAGCTCCAAGTATCACAAATACATCACCAGTGAAGTCTTACAACACAAGTGTGTTAGCATTTATGATGTGATGTGCACCCTGAAAACATGATGTGATGCACTCTGACTTTGATCAACACTTGAAATAATTTGCACTTATTGTGAATGGCTGTAAAATAAGAGCTCTAAACAGCATGAAATGATCTTATTGTTTGATATAATTTGTTATCACACAACTGACTGTTAGCGGGTTACGGTTGGCAGGTACCAAACCTGTTATAAATAACAAGTGCCAAAGAATCTATATAACCTCTGTAAATATTATAATCTAGTATACTTGTAATTGGATAGTGGATTCACAGTAAATACAGTAAAACGTTTAAAATGTGTCATCGTGTGTCTTAGACTGTGGGGGGCGCCAAAGACAATTACATTCACATTACAGAGAAATCACCTGCCTCCCAGACCAATCACAGCAAAGAATTGCAATGCTTAACACACAGCCAAACATTTAAAATAATGTATAACTATAGATAACATCATCTTTTATTCCAATCCTCAGAAGAAAGACCACAACTTATAAACCTAATACACATCGAATGTACTTTATGAATTGTGGGATTAAACGTGTCATTAAGCCATTAATTAGGACTGTTCATGAGAAATGATGTCAATGATTGTAATGACTACTTACTACTTAAGTCAATGTATAAGAAATGCTGTTGATCGGATGTACTAATAGTAATCAGCTGTGAAGTACACATGGGGTAAAATGAACTGTGTGGCTGTGGGTTTGTGGTTTGGGTGTCATCCAGAGTTAGCTTAACAGAAGGTGGGTGAGGATCATCGAGTGATTGGCAGGCTTCTTTAGAGACAGGGGTACTGGAGCTCTCTCTGTCATGCTCAGATGTTCGCTGAGTGAGTTTGCACTGAATTATTTTGATAAAATACAAGAAGACCTGAGAAGACTCCAGTTAACAGGAGCTGTGCCAGCTTTGATTTCTGGCAGCTTATGTCTCCTTGTAGAGCAGGAAGAGGATAGCCAGGACAGAATTAGTATTTAGTGAAGTAGTCATTAGTATCATGGGCGCTGGAAGTTTTTACTTCACAACCATCAATAAAGACAAATTTGAGAGGCACTTGATAAAGACACTAGTTATTCAATTGGCATTTGTTGACCCATATGACCTTGAATCTGACAGATTTAAAATATCTGTCAGATTCAAAATATCTGAACACTATCAGTGAGTCTGAGGTGCTGTATCAGTCTTCTGTGTTCCTGCCAATGTAATGTTACAGTAACAACTCATGGCTGATTACATGTAAATATGCATTGTACATTGCATTATCAGTCTTGCCACAAAATAAGATTAACTGAAAGTGACATTGTATAACCAGTGTCATTTACTGTAATGTACATTATCAGCAGAGACAGGTTAGAACCGTTATGGATAATCTTTGTTATCAGTAAATGACAAGTCAGTCAGAGCACAACTGCAACGACACACACGAAAACACTCAATTACCCACCAATCTGCTGCTGGTCCGCTGCTATTCATTTCTGTGTCAGCCCCTTTGTGGTTTGGGAGGGAACAAGAGGCCAGCTTACTAATAAGGAATGTGTGTGTGTGTGTGTGTGTGTGTGTGTGTGTGTGTGTGTGTGTGTGTGTGTGTGTGTGTGTGTGTGTGTGTGTGTGCGTGTGCGTGTGCGTGTGCGTGTGTGTGTGTGTGTTTAATAAGTCTAGCAGTCCAGCCAGCTGAAGGTGACTCATCTGCACCTCTCATGATAACTCTCTTCTCTGTTGGTGAGGTCTTGAATTATGAGGAGTAAACAACAATTCAACAGTTTCAGATTTCAACAATCAATGAAATCTGCAACTGTTTTTAAGGCGGTGCAGCTCTGATCCTTTGCTATATGTTAATAACTCCATAAACATTTTGATCTTTTTCTATATTACTATTTTTGCCTGTATACTGGTGCATTGTCAGTGATAAAGGTGTATTGGTATTGGTTTGGATAACAGGATATCATGAATGCTATGGATTTGTTTACTCTGTTATATATAGAACGTGTCTACATGTCCTCCTATCAAAATGTATAGTATACTAAAGCATTAGAGTCCACATAGTAACATTATCACAAGTTAATTAGATAACCAGTGATGAAGAAATGCTTAATTAAAGCATAGGTCAATCTCTTAATGTTAACAAAGCAATCAACTTTTCTTTAATTTTAAGATTATTTTTTGGGCTTTTCCACCTTTAATTTTTGACAGGACAGCTAGGTGAGAAAGGGGAGAGAGAGAGGGGGGAGACATGCAGGAAATTGTCACAGGTCGGATTCAAACCCTGGACCTCTGCGTCGAGGCATAAACCTCTCAGTATATGTGCACCTGCTCTACCACTGAGCCAAGCCGGCAACCCAATCAACATTTTTTAATCTGAATGGTTTGAATGGAATTGTATTCATTACCTATCTACCTGGTTGTCATGGTTGACTCATTTTAATATCAAACACTCCATTTTCATATTATCTTGGAAAAGGCAAACTAAATAAAATAGTTTTTGCTGTATTTACTGCAACAGTGGGCGTAGCTGCAGGCCAAACAGGGTCACATACATGCACTAACCCTGCCCGGGGTCATTTTGCTTCTACTTTTGTCGCCTGAGGAAGTTCACCGGAGCAGTTGGGGATTAAATACTTAATGACACTTCAGTGGGAGTTGTTGAAGGATGGAATGAGTTCTTATTTTAACTTCACTGTCTGAGGTTCTTGGCATTCCAAGGATTAAGTCCACTTGCATTTTGCAAATGTTTAGGCTACTGCCACTGCTCTGCTTTGAAATTTGGGGTGCCATGAGAGGCCAAGTGGTTATCAAACTTACTTAACACAAGCTCTTAATTATAAAACCATTTTCTGTGAGGTTTACACAATGACAACATCACTGCTTTCTTCTCCACGACTTAAACAATTGCTTTGGTACAGTCTACTGTATATTCTACACATGTACTGTCAGTTTTCAACCACTAGAGGACTGCAAATAACTGAGATTGCAATATGATGCTAATTGGTGTGCTTGATTTGAATGTAAGCCACTTACAGTAACTCATATTGTAATTGTATGTGTTTGCAGCAGTATGCATGTATGACTGCAGGCAAAGATGGAACTGCATTGAATTGTGCAGTAGTGTTTGGTATTGAAATGGTATGAAATGAAGAAGTTATACCGAATGGAATGAGATTCATGAGATAAATTACGAGCACTGCAGAGCATTCATAATATCAATGCTGTTCACGCCATAGTAGGACCTTAAGTTGTCAGTACTTGAACATTTTGCAAATAAATTGGAGTACTGTAAATCATTGCATATAACAAGCAACAAGAGTGGAAAGGGTCAACATAGGTTTTAGCAATGGGATAGTTTATAAGTGCAGATTGGTGTTCTGTGAGGAGTAAACCTCAGGAGGGCTGGTTGAGTAAGATGATAATTGTCAGACACACACTATTGAGCTTCAAAGGGATCTTAGAGATTACTGAGATTGGTCTCCCAGAGGAAAAGTTTTATAAACAGATGGTTCCCTGGCTGAGCAGAACCAGAGGCAGGTCCTGTCCTTGCCCTTGTCCGATGACGCTCTCACATATTAAGTGAGAAAAGATTATCGAATCAGTACAAAAACATTCAAGGAGAAAAGAATAATCTGGTTCAAATTCTGGGCATCAAGTCATACTGACATGTTCTGTGCTTCAGTGTAGCTTAAATCCCCCACTTCATCAGCTGAGGCAAAGGAGACAAACGTATATGTGTTGTATTCTTACTCAGCATAGACTCTAAGGACAGGGGCAATCAGCACCATGGACAGCAGTCCAGAAAAGTATGCAGGAAACACAAAAAATGGAGTGAAATAAAAAAGCTAAAATTACAGGTCTATTATTACATTAAATGCTATTATTACTTATAGAATGTGAGGCATAGAGGAGAGGGGAGAGGAGAGTCAAGCCAATAAGTAAGCTATTAGTATGGAGAAAAAGGACGAAAATATGAGATTAATTCATTAGTTAATCACACAAGTGCAGGATGACATCACCACTGAAGTACCCATTTCATGGGATCATGGGACACTGAACTGCAGTGTGACTATAAAATTTGGTGTTTTCATTGGATCATAACTGAAAATGTTTACTCCTGACATTACTGATGTAAACAAAACGTTAATGTCATTTGAAAGCATTAAAGGTGCAGTAAGTGATTCTGCACAAAGATTGTTGATATTTGAACTCAACTGCCAATCAAATACAAGCCCCTTCAGAAACTCCGCCCCCAAATTCATACACAAATAACTACTGGCCAGCACCAAAGAATTTCTAATAAGGGAAGAAGTTCCACTCTCTCGATACTTCCGGCTTCTGAACTGGTTGCAGTTCCACTCTGGTTCCATACAGGGGGCGCTCACAGGCCAGTGCAGAATGAATGGGTCTCTATGGAGCTATACCCCTCAAAATCCACTTTTCAAAATGTCAATGACGTCATACACATCGTACTGCCAAAGATACTGCTTTACGGCAAGCTCTGAGTCACTTCCTTTTTTCTCTTGAGGCATCGACAACACAGCTGACAGGTCAGGCTCTCCCTGTCAATACACGTGCTACAAAGAGGTTTGCTAATGTTTTAAAGACCACGCCAAAATATTCACTCTGACATTCTGGCTCCGCTTCGGATGCCGTCAAGCGAGAGCTCTGGTCGTAATCAGTCCTTCACTGACCAATCAGCATTCATTAGCAGAATGCTAGCATGTTATGGGCAACAACGACTCAACCTGTAGGAAATCGAAAGGACATAAGTACTCGTTCATTCAACTTTCGACCCATAATCCATGTTGAACTTGCAAAAACTACAATTAAATCTGAGATTTATCAACGACAATCAGGCGAAAGAAACATATTTAGCCGTCTAGCTCCATAGAGTCCAATTCATTTTGCACTGGACCGCAATCACCCCCAGTGGAACTCTGGTGGAACTGCAACCGAATTCGGTACAATGGGGCTTAATAGGGAGCGAAAAGGCTTTCCGTAGACGGGCTTTGCCAGCACATTCAAATGCTGCCTGCCCCCCTCCCGCTCCTACCATCAACTGTCGCTGGCTGTTGCCGATTGGCTGGAACAGTGTTTTGTGGCTCGTGCACTCCTTTCTGTTTGTTTTTCATTTAAAGAGCCAGGGCTGTGTATTAACACCGTTTTTTTTGTCAGTGCACTCAGAAAATAGAGTAGAATAGAGAGAACAAGTGTGTTGGATTAACATCACTTACTATACCATTAAATGTTGTCTGGTGTGTTTTTCAGACAGTATAGACCTGATGATAATTTGTGTTTTGTGGTGGGTCTCTACACTTATCATCACTAAACCATAACCATAGTTTCAGTAAAACGTATTCATAGGTGCAGGGATAATCTACAGATACAGTATGACCGAGTGCAGTGCCACTTCTAAGTCAGAACATTCTTTGTTGTCATGTTTGTTATCACATCACAGATGGTTTAGGCACAGAAAACAAATCACCTCTAGTATTAATACTTTATTTCTGATTTAATGAATTTACGTTTTTAGGGACAGAAATTCGAAACACTATGCACTCTTGAATTGTAACCAGACCTGACTACAAAGACTTGATGCTTTCACCCCAGCAGTGTGCGAGCCACTCTTTGCTATTTAAGCTCACCATGAGCACTTGGCGAGGCTAAAAGAAGCTGATAGATATATATTTCATAACATTCCAGGGAAGTAATCCCTTTTTAAATATTTCATTACTCCTCATCCACTGCTTCTGATAGCTCACTTACCACATATATTTACATAAATATATATATATTTATATATATATATATATATATATATATATATATATATATATATATATATATATATAAATATAAATGTGAATGTGAATATAAATAATAATATTTACAACATATTGCACTCAAAGCAACTCCACAGATCCCAGATGGGCATTACAAATCAAATGACTTTGGATACTAAATGTTTAGCAATATACATGAAAAAGCTCATTGTGGGTATACAATTAAAACTTTCCTTTCTTCCACTCCCTCTATTTTTCACACACACACACACACACACACACACACACACACACACACACACACACACACACACACACCGGTGTCAGCTTAATCATAATCTTTTCTTATTCTCTCAGCATCCACTCAGCAGGCACGTAATTTGACCCAGTCAACATGTGACTGTCAGACTGAACTGAATGAAGGAATTACTGTGAGGAAATAAAAAGAGGTGTGGTATGGGCGACATAGATAAGAAGAGTGTCTGTGTGGATGAAATAGAGACTGAAGAACACAAAGAGAGGACTAGCGAGGGAAATAGAAATACAAGGAGAGGAAGACAGCAGATGGTGTCAGGGATCACTGTGAGTGTAATGTCTGCCAAATTAAAACACAGCTTGATGATATTCCTCAATTTATCTCACTCCACTGGGTTATTGTCTACATACATCACTATACAGAGAATGGGATTTTTGTTGCATCTATCTATCTATTTATCTATCTATCTATCTATCTATCTATCTATCTATCTGTCTAGCTGCTGCTCTCTGGTTCCCCACCGTATGCAGCTGGTGCCCATTCATTTCTTTTTTTGCCACTACCCCTCAGACAGCCTGAGTCCACTGCTGCTCCTTCTAAAATCAGTTTATTGCAATAGTTTACAGTAATAAGAGGCTCTTACTGTAATCAATCAGCTTACTTAACCTATCTGAATGTCAACCTGTATATCTATTAATTAACTAACAACTATCTAACTGTTTTCATTTTGTCACATAGCCTATACTGTAATCCCGCCAACAGTTCAATTTGTCAGCGGCATCACTGGAAAGGATAAATTAAAGTGCTCATATTATGCTTTTTCCCTTTCCTTTATTATTCTTCTTTATATCTTTTTTGTGCATGTTATAGGTTTACAAAGTGAAAAAGCCCAAAGTCCACCCCAAAGGGACTTACCATCTCCTACAGAAAACACTGTTCACCAACTGCTCCAAACAGCTCTATTGTAGTCCAGCCTTTATTTCCGTGACGAATGTGCATCACTTTGTAACACACGTTATAATGCTCGACTAGCTGCTAGCGTGGCACGCTTCCAAACTCTGCTTCTGACTGGCTTGTAGTGCTGACCTGGGTACTGCGCATGTGCGACTCCCAACAAAGGTGGAACAGAAGTAAGATGCCTCACTCTGTAGCTAAAACAGAGAGCTCAACACACAGGGTGAAAAGAGGAGCTGCAGCAATGTGCAGTACAACAAAAATATAGTGTTTTTTTTTTTTAATTAAACCGTGTAAACCTATTCTGATATAACCTCTAAATACAATGAACCTGAAAATAAGCATAATATGAGCACTTTAAGTGTTCGCTCTGTTTTAAAATTAATGAACTATGTCAATAGCTCACAATGCACATTTGCATAAATCTGTATTACTGTTCTCCTATCTGCATATTGGATGATGTGAACAGATAATTATCAAACAAGTGAAGACTCTCCCTAACTATGAAGAAATTAAATCCTTGAACATCTACTAACCTGCACACCTGTCACTGTAAAAGCTAACATAAAGCAAATGCATTTGAGCCAACCAAACCTTTCCCACCTTTTTAAAGCTTTTCAAAAAATCTATTTTTTGTCTGTAACATATTCTATTTGGGTAATAATGTCTATCTTATATCCTGCACTGTGACCCAATTTCTGCGAGCATATCATAAATGTTTCATCTACTCTAATCTAGAGCTACTCCATTGTATTGTTATTTTATTGATGCACTTCACTTTATTGCATTTATACTTTGAATTCTGCTTTTCCCTTCGTCTATCCATCAGTCCCTGCCTCCTGGATTTAAATCAGGATGCTCCCTGTCCTTTGATCTCTGCTCTCTGTTTCATGGTTCACACAGACACACACACACACACGCACACACACACACACACACACACACACACACACACACACACACACACACACACAGACACACACACACACACACACACACACACACACACACACACACACACAGACACACACACACAGACACACACACACACACACACACACACACACACACACATACACATACACTCAACTGCACATACAAAATCAAATTGTTTAACCTTGGGTGTCCTTCTCCACAGCTGACTGAGATTGTGAGACAAAAAGAGAGAGATTGAGGGAGTTGGGGGAGGAGCAAAGGTCATCAATTATTTATGGACAAAATCTAATAAGAGGCAGGAGTTTAGATGGGCAGCTAGCATATTGACAGATAGACAGAGTCCCTATTTGTTGCAATGTTACTAAATCATTCAAAACAAAGCTGAAATATGAAAATCTGAATACAATTTCCAGTGTTTGTGTTCTTTGGCGTATAAATCCATTGGATCAGCTGAATTGCTGTAATAACATTACATAATGCATTACTCTGTTTGTACATGTATGTGTGTGTGTGTGTGTGTGTGTGTGTGGTTTGGGGCAAGGGGGGGGATGCATGCATTTGAAGAAGCATTTGCATTGAACGGTGAACTAGTGTTTAAAAAGCACTGATCTATCAATCATTCTCCCTCCTTATTCCTGTATGTACTTTCATATTTGCAATTCCAAAATCTACTGATTTGGAGTGAAATGGGATTTACTCCAGTTGAAGCTTGTGTATCGTCCTGCTATAGAAAAGTACAGCTTGTTGATGTTGTGTTCTTTGGTATATTTTGTGTATATAATGTGTACACACACATTCACAAACACACACACACACACACACACCTGTGCACTGAATCCCACAACACAGGGGAACAAACACACACATACTTTCTAAGTATTCTACTGTCCATATTTGCATATGTATTTGATATGTGGGTTGAATAGAGCAGCCTTCTAGTTCTTCATTACTGTAAGAGTATTTCTGAGTCATCTACTCACGTCAAATGCTTTTCATTTCATATTTATTTGAACAGGGACAGATGCTTAGACATAGACATTTGCGCAACAAATCTCCAATGCACAGCATCACAGCATTTATAGCCATTGCATGTGAATGTGCTGGCAGCTCAAGTGGTGTTCGTACAAAGCCAACTAAATGAATATTTTTTCTCTGAAGCACCAATAAATAGAGATGGAGATTTTTGTTCAAACCACGATCAATTTGTGAGCATACAATAAACTACAGATCTCATGAAAAGTTACCAGCAAGGCAGGTTTATCCAGGTATATTTTTCCTTTGTACCCATCTTATACATTATTTACAGTAAAGGCAAGTACTAACTACCTCTTGAAAAAAGGACATACAGACACTTACAGTAGTGTAGTGTCCCCACAGAGTTTTTTTCTGCATCTTGGGCTCTGGTTCCACTACTCAGATTCAGGTTGAGTCTTTCACCAATGCAAGGAGCAGAGGCTCCAGTAATGAGAATAATTTACTCTTTCTACTATACATGGCATGTGGATGGTGGATTATGAGTTCACTCTAAAGCACTTTGAAAGGACAGAAGTATTGCAGTTGTTATGAAATTTTCAATGACCTTTGGAGTTATGGAAATGGCAGCAGGACATGGGAGAGAAAGAAGCTGACAGGGCTGTTTGGCTGCTCTGTTCCTCACAGAGGCTCAGAGGCACAGGGCCTGGACAGTGTCTGAGTAAGACAATCTCAACTGAGAGAGTTTGGGAATTTCAGGCTCTTTTAGTGTACATGAATGTACTCACATCATAAGCAAGAGGTCCTTACAAAAGCCCTCAACTTAAATGGCTATTTTTCTACATACATACATCATGTAAGGAGTTTGTTTTTCTCATCTGAATGGATTTAGGCTTAAGTCCTCGAGCTTATGAATCTCCTCAGTGGCATGCCCTTTCTCTTTATCTCTTCACAATGTAATGCTCCAACAAATGTTTAAAAGAACTATATAGGTGAAGGCTATGAATAAAGCTTTCTATGAAGCTGGCACAAATCAGAAACAGTTCTTTTGAATGGTGGTCTCAATAAGTGTAAGGGGTGAAAATACAGAAAGATATGGTAAAATAAGATGCAAGATCAAAGATGTGTGTGTGTGTGTGTGTGTGTGTGTGTGTGTGTGTGTGTGTGTGTGTGTGTGTGTGTGTGTGTGTGTGTGTGTGTGTGTGTGTGTGTGTGTGTGTGTGTGTGTGTGTGTGCGCGTGCTTGTGTCTCTGTGTTTATATGGACTGTATATTTAGATACTTAAAAAACTAACTAAAACTTAAGAACTTATAAATAATATCATATATATAATCCATATATATTACTCCATGTTATTCCATGAATGATATTTAAATATGATTGTAATCACCAGCTGTATCACCAACTAACCAGGCTCTAGCTGCAGTAAAACTGTTGACATTGAACCTGATTTGTGAGTGGCAGAAAAAACCCTGGGTGATTATCCCCTGACCTGTGTGTGTGTGTGTGTGTGTGTGTGTGCGTGTGTGTGTGTGTGTGTGTGTGTGTGTGTGTGTGTGTGTGTGTGTGAGTGTGTGTGTGTGTGTGTGTGTGTGTGTGTGTGTGTGTGTGTGTGTGTGTGTGTGTGTGTGTGTGTGAACAGGATTTGCTGATGGTGGCTATACGTGACAGTGTTTGATCCCCCTGTAATATGGAGGATCAGCAAAATGCATACATGACACATTCGATCATGCAAAGTCACACTCTGACACACTCACCCTATCACACACACCATGGACCACAGATGTGTATTGCCTCTTTAGTGCTCAGTATTTTTGAGCTAACACCTTTATTCAAATAAATATGGAAAAAAGTGCTCATGTACCCGTATTTTAATTTAATTAGGTTTAAATGTTTTTAATTCTGTTTAAAAAAATACATGAAAAGTGTCCAGCACCAGCAGTGTAGTGCAAAGACTCTCTAAGTGGCATAAGGGTTAGGGTTACATTTAGCTTTAGGGTTCTTTTGGTCACAACAGAGATAACAGAAGGGAACTCTGGCTGACCAGAGCCACACCTGGGCCTCTCTGGTGTGACTTTAGGGCAAACATGAAGCGTGGAAGTGTCCTATTAGGACACAGACATATCCTGGTGAAACAAAGGTTTGAAAAAAAGCAGACAGTGATGAACAGAAACAGAAAAAGAGAGACAGTGAGATTTATAAATCCATAACCTCTAACCTTGATGCTGCCATTTTTTAATAATTTGGTAGAAAAAGGTATTTTCCCACTTCAGCTCTCATGTCAGATCCACCCTGACAAGAACAGAGAGCATCTGCAACACTGGTTGCGTGACTGTTTGCTCTAATGATGCTCCAGCTGCCTGCCTGCTAGACTGCGTGTGCACTCCTGACAAGTGACGTGATGCATTACTTGATCTCAATGTTCATACAATATCTGTCTGAAATCTGTATTTGTTTGCAAACTCACTGCAGCATGAATGAATGTAGCCTGAATTTTGACCAATTTGCACACATTAAATCAATCACAATGACGTACAATTGACAACACGTCCTCATAACCAAACGACGCACTAGGTCAATTGCCAATGAATCCTAAAACAACATTTA
The DNA here is from genome assembly GCF_008315115.2 of Sander lucioperca. NCBI lineage: Eukaryota > Metazoa > Chordata > Actinopteri > Perciformes > Percidae > Sander > Sander lucioperca. Next base: position 11,026,586 of record NC_050173.1, on the reverse strand, counting down.
TGACCACCTATTTAACGTTGTGAAACGGCTGCACAATGGCCGTTTTATGTGACCGCTATGGCATTTTTAAAAATTATTTCTTTTAGGGCTTTTCCCCTTTTTTGATAGTGACAGTCTATAGACAGGAAAGGTGGGAGAGAGATGGGGGATGACACGCAGCAAAGGGCCGCAGGTCGGACTTGAACCCTGGCCGCTCCAAAGGACTCAGCCTACATGGGGTTCACACCCTTACTGGGTGAGCTAGAGGTCGCCCTTGCGATGGCATTTTTAAACACATAGTTAACATTGTGAAATGGCCCTAGTTAAGTTTAGGCAACAAAAATTATTAGTTAGGGTTAGGAAAAGATCTGAGATTGGCTTAACATGAGTCATGGTTGTAACTACGTCAATTTCGTAACTAGGCGACGGACTTAGGTCCTTAACAAAGTTGGTTAATTTAAAAAAGTGACCGTTGACTATAGGACATGATCATTGGTCTCTTGGGTGAAAGTCCTGTGTTTGTTTTACCCATCCACCACCCCAAACTTCTTTTCTCCTTATGCAGAGTTTGGAGCTCTTATATTTCGTCACCTTACTTCTTCGTTTGCTCCCGCGATAATTACTCTGGCAACTTGAGGTCACTGCTTAAAGGACAATTCCGGCACAAAACGAACCTAGGGGTTAATAACAGATGTGTACCCACTCGATCACTCTCTGGGACATGTTTTCATGCTAATCGAATGTGTTTGTAGCTTGAAAGAAGCTAGCGCGGACCGCTGATTAGCTTACAACCCTAATATTCGGGGCACAGGGAAAGTAAAAACAAATCGCTATTTTGTACCACTAAAAAGGCTCAAAATATCACCAAACTTCAACGGTAGCATAATGAGGGTCCCTAAATGTTAACCAAAGCATTGAGAACTTATGTAAGTGTACAGACAGTTTATTGAAAAGATAGATTATAAAGACACTCGCGTTCATGTTTACATGACTTACAGCTGGCGATGCAAACTAAAATCAAAAGCAATTTGCTCAATATATCTGAAATAATCGCAACGATGTAAAACATAACTTGTCTAGTGTACTTACTCGGTGGATAACAGTCCATCTGGTCCCTCCGGTCTGGGTCGGCATCTCAAATGTATTTTCGGGACATGGAAAAAAGTTTCAAGTGCAGCCCTGTTTATCAGAGAGGGAAAATCTTCAGACTGTACAAAACACTGGGTCTCTTGGGTGTCGCGACGCAACAGGTCCCACTCCGTGCAACACAGACACTCCTGTTCGGTGGCCATAGCTTCACAATGTCTGCAGGTACACCACCAGTTTCCCGAAGTACAAGGCTGTGTTGCGGCATTGACTACCGGCAGCTCTCTCTCTCTCGTAGCTCTTTCATGGAGCTCCCGCAGCTCTTCGTTCAATAAACTGTCTGTGCACTTACACTGTTCTCAATGCTTCGGTTAACATTTAGGGACCCTCATTATGCTACCATTGAAGTTTGGTGATATTTTGAGCCTTTTTAGTGGTATAAATAGCGATTTGTTTTTTGTTTGTTTTTACTTTCCCTGTGCCTCGCGTTGTAAGCTAATCAGCGGTCCGCGCTAGCTTCTTTCAAGCTACAAACACATTCGATTAGCATGAAAACATGTCCCAGAGAGCGATCGAGTGGGTACACATTTGTTATTAACCCCTAGGTTCGTTTTGTGCCGGAATTGTCCTTTAACAACAAATGTAAATATGTGTCGATATAAGCTGCTCACATGAGCAACTCATACAGCCGTTTTCTGGGTGAAGACGGTCTGGCAATGGAGTAATCAACACATTATTGCCATGTGTTAGCAAGCAGCCAACATCTGGCTAGCTATACTGAATGAAGAAACCCTAACATTAGCAACTTCTATTTATATGGATTTTTAAGGTACATATCAACTGCTTTGTAATTGTTTACTTTTCTTTTAAGATTATTTTTTTGGGGCTTTTCCCTTTATTTGTAAGTGGATAGATATGAAAGAGGGAGAGCGATGGGGGATGACACGCAGCAAAGGGCAGCAGGTCGGATTCGAACTCTGCGCCACTGCAGGACTCAGCCAACATGGCGCGAACGCTCTTACTGGGTGAGCTAGGGGCCGCCCCATTGTTTACTTTTCTAAGTATTTTTATTCCATCATTTTCTCTAGGTGGCAAAATGCTCCTTGTATGTTTCATTATCTGACACACACACACACACACACACACACACACACACACAAACAAACAGCTTTATAACTGATACACTCCAATAAGATGAATCCTGCCATCATCTTCTGCTACCAGCTCACAGGAGACAAGGAGGCAGCGAGGCCCTCAGGTGTTTGGTTTCATATACAGTAGAAGAGCACGTTGATCCTTCACTTCTCCTTGTTTCTCCTTCCACATTCATCTCCCTTAACCACCATCCTCTTTTCTCTCCACTGCTCGCTTTCCTTTCCTGAGGCCATGTTGCTCCCACAACACACAATCTTATTTACACATGCATGTTATTTTTTCTTATATTCCCCTCCCGGTCTCCCTTCCCTCCACCTTTGTTTTTCTTTCCTATAGCTGTAATTTTTCTCTTCAAATTCAGTTACACTTCAAGCTCTTACTTCACGATAAGAAACACAATCAATGCTACGGCACATGGCCCATGGAGTAGAGAAGTAAAATCCTTAAGGGTTACTACAAGACTAACTGGATGGTGCATGTAAACAACATCACAATATTATTAATTAAGGCTCTCCAGCATAAATCCTTTTCATGCACAAGACAGATCAAATAAAGCAAAATCAAATTCAAAGATCGAAATATTAGAATGCTGCAGGACTGTATATTCCTTGAGGCAAATTTAGGTCTGATTCATTACAGTAAAACACTAACTAAATGTACATTATGTGAATGTTTTACTGCTAATTATAATTAAAATAAAATCAAGATTGGTTGTTCAACAGCCGTCGACATATCTAAGAGAAATTCCCTAAAATAGATCAAAACAAATACATCAAACCCAGCGTGCTAATGGCAAATTCCTGCTTTATTTGGTTGGAGTGACGAAGTGTCTATATGTCAAGATTGTATTCCACAGCTTTGCCGCAGTGTAGAAAGAAAAGAGGAAGGTTATTCTGTATCATTATTCTTACTTACACTTATGTCTCTATGTATCACATTTTTCATATCTTCCGAACTCATTCTCACACTCCTGGTGAGTATTAGCATGTGTTGTCTCACCAATCAAACACCCTGCATTCTCTAACACTGAGTAATTTTGCCTCTCTATTCCTCCTAACCTGCCTCTTTATATCAATTATTGTTTATTGCACTGCAACAGTCTTACAAGATTACTCAAAGATTGATTGGTTGGCTTCACACAATACAATGGATGGCCTCAAAACTTAGATTGCGACCTGGAAATACATATTGTTAGTGTTTGAGGCTACAGAACATTTCAATTTGGTATCTTTTGGCTAGAGTTTTTCAGGATTCCTGTTATTTTCTCTTCCCTCTAACCCTCTCTTGAACCTTGTGATGGTGTTTTTACAGTGAGAGACGAGTTTGGTTTCCAAAACTGGTTTGCACAGTCAACAGAAAAAAGGTGAAATGATGGCCTTTGACTATAAAAGTTGAATAGTGCACGGCAGTGGCGGTTTTTGGCACGGGCCAACCGGGCAGTGCCCGGGGCGGCATTTTTTCATGTCACATGGTGGGCGGCACGAGAACTTAAAAAAATAATAATAATAATCTGCGCCGCGAAGCGGTTTTCTGTTATCTACCATTTCACTGTGTGGGGAATTGGCAAATCGGCACCCTCCTTGCAGCTGCAGGCGCCCTGCTTGCACCCCCTACTTTCACAATGAAATGGACTAGTCCGTAACGGTGTGGGGACGGGGCCCAGCGCGAAAGATAAACACACGGTGACAGGAGAACTCGGAAGTAGACAGAGACGGAGCAAGACGAGTCTAAACCTTTCTTTTACGGCAATGGTCTAAACAGGAAAATCAAACAAAGTTACCCAAGCGGCTCAAATAAAAGAAAAAATCCAAAAGACATGTTTTCGGCAGTAGCAGGATCTTCATTATCTCCCGTGGCTGATGATAGTGGTGGTGGTGTCGGCAGCAGTGTCAGCAGCAGTGGCTCAGTAAGGAGGAGACTCTGGAGGAGAGGGACAGAGATGAGTTAGTGAGGGTCCTGCGGTAAGCACAACTCCCCTTAAAACCAGACAGTATATAAGAGTGGACCAACATATCCCGTTGCTCTGGACGGAGACCAGTGAAGGCCATTAGCAGCACTTCTCTGGTGAGCGCTGAGCGTTACTGCGCAGCCTCCAACTGAGAGAGACAACGTAAATGTGCCGTGAGTAACGTGTCTGAAAGTTGTAAGTCTTCTGGTAGCTGTGCCAAGAGAAATCTCAATCATTCCCAATCTTGCAGAGACGAGAGCGTAGGTATATGTAAGGAGATAACATAGGCACAGGCTAATTATTGCTAACTAAAATGCTAGTTAACATTAGTAATTACACTTAAACAGCTAATGTGAGACGAAACTGTCTACGCGCTTCTCCTGTACTATACGGTAATTCCTCTACTATGCGACAGTAAGTCGCGTGGTTATGACACAATCGTTAGCCTATTTTTACAAAAACGTCTGCTACGGAGCCATAACGTGAGGTACAAGGTAATGGAGCCTTTTATACATTGTCGTGTTTCTTTAGAAATAAACAATGGACAAATAGAGTCTTTAAACGCTTCAGATGTAAAGTTATTCGCTGTCAAAGTGGCGCCAAAATGAATGGCAGTCAATGGAATGCTAACGGGAGGTGAACGCTTTGTAGCATTAAAATGGCGCCATAGGAGGTTCGTGATCCGAGAAGCTTTCCCCCTTGCTAAAAGCCTTTGGCCCTTGATAAAACTGAGCCAAAAACGGAGTGGTGGACAAAACACTACAACAATAAAAGACGTAGGCATGCTTTACTGCATGATTGCATTAGTAGCCTAGATAAACGTTGCACATCATGCAAACTTTCTTAACGAGAATTGTAGCTTTTCTATCTGCTTAGGCAGATAAAAACTCATGATAGACCTCTTCAAATTAAAGCACAGGACCTCTTGAAATGATAATATATATACATATATATATATATATATATATATATATAAAATCTACGTATTTTAAGGGTTTCGGGAATAGGCGCACAAAAATTGCTCGCTAGCGCCCCCTACAAAACTTAAAAAATTGAGCCCCTGCAGGACGTTTAACGTAGACTCACGAAACTTGGTACACATATGAAGCATGTCAAGACGTACAGAAAACATCATTGGAGCTATACCCTAAACCCAACAGGAAGTCCGCCATTTTTAATTGAAAGTTCTAAATTAGTGTGATTTTGGCCATTTCCACATGTCATACTTTAACGAACTCCTCCTAGAGATTTCATCCGATCAACTTCAAATTTGGTCTATGCCATCTTAAGATGTTAAAGATGAAAAGTTATTAAAAGAAAAACTTTTCGTCATAGGGCATAGATGTGACGGGGCGGCCATCGAAACAGGAAGTGGGTGTAACTTGAGTGTACATTGTCCTCAAAACTTTTCAGGATACATTAAAGTCCAACCCTGACGACATCTAAAGGCTGATATTTACTCAAAGTGCTATACTTTAACAAACTCCTCCTAGAGATTTCATCCGATGGACTTCAAATTCAGTCTGTGTCATCTAAAGACCTTAAAGATGAAAAATTATTAAAAGAAAAACTTTTCGTCCCACAGTGTGGGCATGGCGTGGTGGCCATTTTGAGCATTTATCGATGAACAAAGAAGTTATTGTAATTTTAGTGTACATTGTCCAATTTGGCCGAAAGTTCTCACGATTGACAAGAGTCCAGGCCTGAGGACATTTATAGGTAAGTATTGACTTTTGGTTACAGCACCCCCGCAGGCAACAGGAAATTACATTACATGTCATTTAGCTGAGGCTTTTATCAATTGCTATATATCAGAGATCACACACCTCTGGAGCAACTAGGGGTTAAGTGTCTTGCTCAGGGACACATTGGTTGATGTATCGCAGTGGGAATCGAACCAGGATCTCCCACACCAAAGGCATGTGTCATATCCACTGTGCTATCACCACCCACTGGTAAGGTGAAATCAGCCTTATATGACAAACATCATCCAATTTACATGAAACTTATAATGTGTAGTCTACATGTGATAGTATAGCCCCCTATATATAGCCCCCTATACTTTAACCAAGCCCACTTACTCAGACCACGCCCCCTGTCATAACATTTGAACCGTTTAAGGTAGAATCTTGTGTGAGGTGTCATTGAACTCAGCAGAGAGTTCCTTCTTCATTGGTGATGGTTTGGCCCGCCCACTATGCTTAAACCACGCCCCCTTTCATAACTGGTGGCCCATTTAAGGTAGAGTCTTGTGTGAGGTATCATTGAACTCAGCAGAGAGTTTCTTTTTGATTGGTGATGGTTTGACCCGCCCCCTATGATGTAGCCACGCCCCTTTTTATAACTTATGACCCGTTTAATGTACACCCTTGTGTGAGGTATCATAGATAGATAGATAGATAGATTTTTGGGGATTTTTATTGATCCCAAAAAAATGGGAAATTCCGGTGTTGCAGCAGCAAAAATATCAGACACACGTCACACATACAGAATATACATGAAGTTAAAGGATACAATATACATGAAATAATAATAGGATAGAACATAAGAACAAATAGTTTAAAATATCTATAAGTTGGGAATAAAAACTGTACAACTGTTTAAATAGTATTTATAAAGCTGTAGGTAAACAAACCTATTGTGCAAGTTGCAAGTAGTGCAGTTTTGATGTCTCTGAGTCTTATCTGTCACTCAGTGAAGAAGTGTTAAATAGTTTGATTGCCTGCGGCAGGAATGATTTCTTGTAACGGTCCGTGCGACATCGAAGCTGTCAGAGCCTCTTAGAGAAGGTGCTCCTCTGTTGGACCAGTGTGGGGTGGAGAGGGTGGTCGGGGTTATCCATGATAGATAACAGTTTGTTCAGTGACCTCCTCTCCACCACAGCTTCAAAAGTGTCCTGTTTGCAGCCAATAACGGAGCCAGCCTTCCTGATCAGTTTGTTCAGTCTGTTTGTGTCGCTGGCTCTGAGGCTGCTGCCCCAGCAGATGGTGGAGGAGAACAGAGCGCTGGCCACAACAGACTGGTAGAACATCTCCAACATTCTGCTGCACACGTTGAAGGATCTCAGCTTCCTCAGAAAATAGAGTCTGCTCATCCCCTTCTTGTAGACTGCAGTGCTGTTAATTTTCCAGTTCAGCCTGTTGTTGATGTTGACACCCAGGTATCTGTATTCCCCAACCATGTCCACATCTCCACCCAGAATGCAAAGTGGCTGCAGAGCCGTTCCCTTCCTCCTGAAGTCAATCACCATCTCTCTGGTCTTATCCACGTTCAGCAGCAGGTGATTCTTACCAGACCACTCCACAAAGTTGCCCACCATCGCTCTGTACTCTCCCTCCTGTCCATCCCTTATACACCCAACAACTGCAGAGTCATCAGAAAACTTCTGTAGGTGACATGACTTGAGTTGTACTGCAAGTCTGTGGTGTATAAGGTGAACAGAAAGGGAGACAGCACAGTCCCCTGTGGAGCCCCCGTACCACTCACCACCACATCAGACAGACAAACTGTGGTCTGTCAGGTCTGTCTGTCAGGTAGTCAGTGATCCAGGAGACTGTGGACGCACCAACACCCATCTTCTGCAGCTTCTCACCTAGTAGTAGAGGGCCCGTCCAACGCTGCTTGCAGCTTTAATTGAAATATGCATTGTTAAAATTAGGTGGATCATGGCCAGGTTTTATGATTGAAGCGTGTGATAAATAGATGAAAAATAATTGTTTTTGTGTTTCTCAGTGGGAGATGACCTAGAATAAAGTTTCAGCCCTGTTTAGTCATGTAAAGTTTGCCTACTTAGACAAACATTTTACTTAAGTACTTAAAATGTATTTCTACCCTGTTGTTTGTCTGTGTGCTATAAAGACATGCCAATCAATCTGGGTTTGATAACAACTTCTAAGTCTTCTACATTTTTATGATGGTGCCACTGCAATAGTTGTGTTTTATGTTCTACTTCTATTACAGACTTTAAGCACTTATTGTAATGAGTATGTAAAAGTACATGAATCAAGTTGAACAGTTTTTCTTCTTCCTGCAGCACTGTGTATAGAAATGTTCTAAAACTACAGCACTGTATGGATAAAGTAAAACTAACTGATCTATTGGTTGATCTCAAAATGTACTAAATAGCCAACATTAGGTGCCTCAGGGTTTTGCCCAGCGCTCAGTATTGAGCTGTTAATTCCATACCAACACCACCATATTTGATGGATTTATTTCACTGTGTCCTGCTTTACATAATAAATACTCCACAGTTTAAATCTGTTGAATCAGCCTGACAACAACAGAGGTCAGGAGACGCTCAGGTGCAGGTCACAGTTAGATTGCTTGGATCATTTCTCTGCAGAAGGGTGACTTCACCCTGACCACACTTTCCGAGGAAAGCTCACCCTTGCATTGGCTCTCAACCCAATTAGTGTGAGTGTATTGATTGAAGTCAATTATGTGTGCTGTTCCCTAGTGACCAACCACTCCTTGGGGCTGATCAATAAACATGATTATTGATTATATATGTATAATGAGTATGGATTCAGTTGTGGTTCTCAGCAGGTTTACAGAGCGGTTACACCCCTTCTATGTTTATCCATATTATTTATGATGCTTATATTTTTATTCCTAGGTTTCCAGCAGCATTTTATAGCTAAGGTATCAAAAGTATACATTTGAAAAGAAAATAAGACATTAACCTTCAGAGCACAAGAGACAATTTGTGTTTGTTTGCCTTTTGAACTAATGTGCTACAGGTCAGAACAAACTAATCACCATTGTCTTTGATGTTGGATATACTTTGAATATTGTCTCTCCCTCTCTCCCTCCTTCTCTCACTCTCTCTCTCTCTCTCTCTCACACACACGCATGCACACACACACACACACACACACACATGGTGGTCCATCTCACTAAATAGTTAGAGGAACAGGTGGTTGGGCTCTTATTGCTTTACTGAAAACTCTATAAATAACTTTAACTGCTTTGTTACCGTAATTATTATCAACATCGTTTTCCACAAAAGGAAATGCAAAGATGTATTTTATTAGACTATTTATCAAAAAGTATAACATCTTACTGTAAGCACAACATACAATAAGAAAGAACTAAAGTTTTTGCTCTGCTGCTCATGTTTGATTTTCTTATGAATAACTATATTTAATGAAGTGCAGAAATGATCCCACTTACATTGATATAGCCTCTACTCTCCTGAACTATTTCTGTGGTCTTTGTGTGTTTTGTTTCACTTGAGCACTTGTCCCCCTGTAAATACCTGAGCACCAACATATGTACTCTACAAACAATGCTGCTTAGCATGACAGAAATTCCAAAACATCTTGACCTCATTGCTCGGATGTCCTTTTCTTCGGCTGAGCAACAACTGTCAGCTCAAGTACCATAGCATTGTTGACAAATAACTGCTCATCCTCTGTGTGTGTGTGTGTGTGTGTGTGTGTGTGTGTGTGTGTGTGTGCACGTGTGTGTGCGTGTGTGCTCAGAAATCAGATCTCATTGTCTAAATTTACAGAAACCCAGAGACCACACAGGAAGACGTTCACAGCTGTGCGTCAGGGGTCTTACTTACACAATACTTGAATTTCATCTTTTACATACTTTGTAAAATGCTGAGATGGTGCTCATGGTAAACATTATACCTGCTAAACATCAGCATATTAGCATGTTAGCAATGTCATTGTGAGCATATTAGCATTAGGCTCAAAGCACCACTGCACAGACTCACAGGGTGCTATCATGCTCTTAGTCTTGTTGTTTGATTTCTTAAGTTGTATTTTATATTGCCTATTCTTTTATCAATAGCCTGTATTGATAAACTACCTTATTAAATGGCACTGGGCTTAGGTAACAAGAGCAAGCAAAACAAACACACATATTTACCTTTAGTGTCTTTTAGTCATTTTATATCTTTTAGGGTAAATGCACTTCATTCTGCTACATTCTGTTGCATGCAGGACTTCATGACTATGCAGTTCCTATTATTTTGAAATTCTACTGGGAGGAAGAACAGGAGAAGGAAAGGAGACTGAGTCATAAGAGAGGTGAGTGTGAGACTGAGAAAGGAAGGAATAATGAGAAAAGTACTCCCGGAGAGATCAAAAATAGTAAGGGGGTTATAAAAAGATAAAGGAGCACATATCTGTGGGAAAGGAATCTTTGCTAAACCCCAATGCAGAAATGAGAAATAAATGAATGTAAAAGTTGAAAAAAGAAAGAAGATGAGAGGAGGGGTGGAAAAACAAAAGATTGAAAGCCTGACAGCAAGAGAGAGACAGAAATGTAGAGGTGACAGATTTCTGAGGGTCTGGGAAAAAATCCTTTGCAGGTGTAAATGTAGTCTCAGACTGCAGATCAGAGGCAGACATCAAACCCCCCCCTGATGAATTAAAACATGACTACACACACTTTCTGTTCATTTTTCTCTCCTTCCTGTTTTTTGCTAATTAAAAAACGCAATCTCAAATGATTTGGTAATGTCCCTTTCTTCCAATGACATCACACACCCGCACACTTTGAGATGCTGATGATCACTGATTGCAGCTCAAAGAAGACTAAATTTGCATATATTGATTTAGTTTGGCTTACCAAGAATGGAAACATGAGGGGAATTCAAATAAAAAAGAACATATTGCTGATCTTCATTGTGGCAAATAGTTAGTAAGACTTGAAAGAAGCTCTATTTCTTAAGATCAGAGACTAAGACTACATTTGAACATGCATTCATGTTAAAGTAACGAGAAGATATTAAGGAAACAATCTGTTTAAGTGGAGTTCTTTAAAGATGTATACCTGTGTGTGTCTGAAACAGACAGATTGTGTGTGTCAGCAGTGTACTTGCAAGCGATTTGAGCCACCAAAACCATTGAAAGACTGTTGAGGCCAAGACAAAGATGTAATTTATTTTTTTCCTGTTCTTGTCATGGAACTCCATAAAAGCAGTGTCATGGCAACAGTAATCAGAAAGAAACAGAAAGTGGGATGGCAGAAACAACGATGGCTGTGATAGAAGAGTTTTGTGGGTGTGTGATATGTGAAGAAAGGCAACAAACAGGAAAATTACGAGATTACATTTTCTACAAAATGAAATTCTTAAGGAGAAGCCTGTGCACACTGTGGAGTCCCATATCCAATGTGGACTTATGAAAGCTTTCCCTTTTGCCTCAAACAAATTTGTTTCCTCAATTTTCTTTCAGCTTTTTCTCCTCTTCCTCTCTTCTTTTTAATTCACTATTTCTAAACCAGAGATACCGATCACTTTACATGTTTCTTTTGTAAAGCCGTGCTAATGACGGGAATGGTTGGACATATATAGACTTGAATAAAACCTGCATCCCTGTTATCATTAATTGAATTTAAAACTTTCATTCAAAGCAGCTTTTTCACAATATCACATGTCCTGATAGTTTTGTGGAAGCTTTCTGTTAAATTGAAAGATAAAACTGTCAAATTTAAATCTATAAGGAGAGCTTTAACTGTAATAAATGACTTCCCCACCAGAAATGAAATTCTTTTATCAGTGACAGGATAATGAAAAGCATTAAAAACATGTCTGTGGTGCTCGATCGTGTTTTTTTGCCTCCAACGGTGCCTTCCAGGCAGCTAACCCTAACCTTAACCCTAAACATAACCATTGCCGCGCTGCCTGGAAGGAGACGTTGGGGGCAAAAAAACACCAAAGACCGTCTGTGGTTTTTGTGTGTTTGTGCACACACACAATCCCGCATGAATAAAGTATATCCAAGAGAAGTGTGCAAAAAAAATATACATATTTTGGTTCATGATTTTAGTTGAACATTTGCATGTGTGTACCTTTAAATTCTAATTGTGCCACCCATTCAGCTACAGATATGCAGACACATCTTCTCCCTGTGCTGCATGTTAAGGAGGAGTAGACAGCTGCCTCTCTAAAACTGAACTGTAATTAACACCTTTAAACCCAACATGCCAGACTCATGAATAAAAGAAGCAGATTAAGAGCCTGGGACACATTAAAAGTGGATAAGCTCATAAGATGTAAATATCCTGCACTCATTTTCATCATAGAATTCAGCGCCTGAACCATCATTAGGAAACTGGAGGGCAGAAATGTATGCAAATTTAGAGTGAGAGTGAGAGTAAGAGAGGGAATTATAAACAGGGACATGCCAATCACACATAACTCCTGTGGATCTAAGACCAAGGGATAATCTTGCTCTCAATACTCTACTCTGAAATACACACACACACACACACACACACACACACACACACACACAATTAACAAAATGCCTAGCTTGAATCAACAGTAAGACCACTAAGCTTAAGAATAATAAGAATGGTAATGTATTATTGTTGCACTTACATGTGGTTGCTGTGTAAATGTAGTTACTCTATTTATATAGTGTTGTATGGAGGTAAAGTGCTATTTTTTTATATATTGGTACACAGTTACTACCATGATTGTTGACTACCATGTACTGAGAAAACATACCATGGTACTGTATCGTTAAAAATTGTAACTATATTACCATTGCATTCTTAACATACACCAGATGGCTTCACACTGATTTTAATAGATTTCAAGAAGTTTTCAGACTGGAACACTTTCATTTGGAAGCATTGAAGGATTGCTCTACCACAATCAACACACTGCTGCTTCACATATTCTGCTCAACATGGCTCTTTATGTTCTAAAACAACATATCGGTATTATACTGAATGAATGTGGAAACACATGGTGTGTGTGTGTGGTGACAAACATGGTGTGAGTTCATCCTGAACAGTCATCATTTGTTAAGGAAATATCTTCCATATGACAGGACAGAGATACCTACAATACAATACATAGCAGCATTTGAGTAGTTTTGCCCATAAAGTATACGCAAATTGTGACTCAGATGTGACCTGACATTTTTCAAAAATGTTTTCCAGTATGGAATCAACTGTTTTTCAAAGTAATTAATTGTGATTATTTTGTGGACAGGTTGATTAGCTGAATATGAACCTTGCTGAATCATAAGTACTAATGTTGTAGCTAACCCTTACACTAACCCAATAGAGGGACGGGGTCTCTAAAGTTATGTTCTTATATCAGAAGTGTTTACTTAAGTAGGCTTGTGCTTGATTCTAGTGACTGAAACTACATAAAAATGTACCTGTTTGGTGTGGTGACAAAGAGTGAGACTGACTTTGTCTTTACAGTTAGAAAACCAGCAAGCTGGAATATTGTTTGTTATTTTCTCCATTCTGATCTAATGTGAGGTCGGTTCTTGCTCAACAGATGGAAGGATTTAGGCAGATGCTCGCTGTCTCTCTTACCAGCAAGCGCAGACAAAACAGATACAAGATTTTTTTGTTTGTCACGTTATCTGCCATTATGAATGTGTTATATTCACAATTCTGATCGTGATATCTAGTATCAGGTAATAATCTCTTTCCCAACACCTGCTCCTTAAAAGACTTATTGCAGTAGTACCACAGCGACTCTATATTCATTACCAACCTCCAGTTTGGATACGGGAGCCTCTCTGTATATGTCTCTCTCTCTCATTTCCCTGGTGGCTTCTCCCTGGTTTCTGCTGCTTTTGAAGTGCTACAGCAGAAATATAGATGCAGAGGTCTGGAGTGAATCTCAAGAGATGGAGAGGAAGGCTTTTAATGGAAGGATGTAAAGATGGGGGAAGATGAAAGTACTGAGATGTTACGTAGGATGGGGAAGGAAGGAACAGGCAGGTGGTTGACAAATATTGATTGAGCATGTGGAGTAGAGGTTGAACAGGCTGGATTGATGTCCCTCGCTAATGTAAAGTAACCAATATTCGTCAAGGTCGAGATCAGGGCTGCCCTGTGGTTCGGCCTGCTCTCTTCTGTGTATTTCTGCCTCTCTGGCTTACTTTCTCTGTTTATTTCTCTTCTCCCTTTGTTACAATATCACAGCTCATATTGAAGTGTTAAGTCACTGTACATTTGACGGGATGCCAGTGGTGGAAGAAGGTGAGACCACACTTTTTGGGATGCCAGTAGTATTCAGGTCCTTTACTTAGGTAAAAGGACTACTACCTCACTGTAAAAAATACTCTGTTACAAGTAAAAGTCCTGCATTGAAAATGTTGCTTCAGTAAAAGTATGTAAGTATCATCAGGAAAATGTACTTAAAGTACATTTAGTACTCCATGCAGAAAAATACTCACATTTTAGAAACTGAAAACGATCAAAACAGTTCTGTCAATCAACTAAGTGTTTAATCGGCTAATCATTTCTGCTGTACTTGTAGGCCTGTATATTGTTGGCTAGTTTAATTTATAATAAAACATTGTATTTTATAAACTGCATGTGTTTTGTGTGCAAAAATCTTAATTTATAAAGTAAACTAGTACCTAAAGCTGGCAGATTAATGTAATGGAATAAAAAGTACAATATTTCTCTCTGAAATGTAGTGGAGTAAAAGTGAAAAAGTAGCATAAGAAGAAAAGATTCAAGTAAAGTACAAGTACTTCAAATTTGTACTTAAGTACAGTACTTGAGTAAATGTACTTAGTTACATTCCACACCTGCGGGATGCCATATGAGCAGCACTTTGCGCAGCCAAACTAAGACACCTTGAGGTTAGCTCACACTGGCCTGACTGATACAACAGTGACTAATGCTTGAGTTGCTGGTTTCACTGCTATACACCATCTAGTCAACGGTCTGTTGTAGTCAAAGTCTGTTCTCTCAGCTTCTGTGTGTTTCCACTTCTAAAGTCTCCTCCGGCCTTTGTGTTTAGGCAAGTGTGCAAGTACAGGTGTATATTCACGCAACTGTGAGTGTATCGACGTATCACACTGGTGCAGTGACAAGACTACAAGGCAGGTAGAGACAGAATTTGTACTTTCACTTACTGAATGACATGGTCCCTTTACAACAAAAATGACACTTTCTGCACATTTAAAGAAGAGCAAAATGATTATGAGCATTGGAGATTTTTGGTATGTGAAGAACTTTATTTTCAAAGCAAAATGTACTAAGTGCTCAACGGAACACCAGATAAGAAGATAAATAATAAATAAAAAAACATTTAAAACAGAAAGCAGGTGTGATGAAATGAACAGATATGAAAATACCAACTTTCCATAAAAAGCCAAAGTAAGAGCTGCTTTATTAAGGTTTTGGGGAGTGATTTAAAAGAAAAGACTGAAGAGGCTAGCCTGATTCACCTTTTTCCACAGCGTTGACGTTCTTACTGTGAAAGCCTGATTGCATGTCTGTATTTTGAAACAACTGTAACGTGACCATGTCCAACACAGTCAACATGTTGTTCAAGACACTTGCCCGCAAGGGTGTTTTGTATGTTAACGAGTTTAGGTCTAAGAAATGAGACTTTTGGGTTGCTGGCTCGAACACCTGCTCTTGTGTTATATATGTGTTGTTTTGGTGAGCAGGTCTGAAGCTCCTGGAGTATGAGGGCCAACAAAACTCTATTAATGGGTGTGTATGTCATGCTGTCACCACCATTACAGAGAGACGGAGATCGAGTCTGACAGCCAAAGGCTTTAGCTGCACACAACACTAGTGTGTGTGTGTGTGTGTGTGTGTGTGTGTGTGTGTGTGTGTGTGTGTGTGTGTGTATTGGTTACTTGCTTGAGGTTTTGGATGGGGGACAAAAGTGTGGTCTCACCTTACCATCACCTGTCACTGACAACAGATGTTTACATGACAGGATAATTTACCCACCAACCACATTGTGTGTGTGTGTGTGTGTGTGTGTGTGTGTGTGTGTGTGTGTGTGTGTGATGGAAGTGACTGAGTTATTGATCCAAAGCCGAGATATGAAGCAACTCTTCTAAAGCACATACATGCTCTCAAAGCAAACCCATCTTCTTCGCACAATACCAGCATTGTGGAGGTGTCATGTCATCATCTGCTCATTCCATGTGATCCTAATTTGACAACTCGTGTCATCACCTTTCATGAAACAGAAAAAGACATTAGAAAAGGATGTCCTTGTTCAAAAAGCCACTCTAAAACACCTTTTTCCATTAACTGCAGTAATGAAGCTTCACAGTGTTGGCAGAGGAGAATTTCCCCCAGTCCATAGTCAACCAGTGTTGCATTTAAAGCTCCCGCCTCATCCATCACACTCCAACAATAGAGATGTCGTCCACTCCCTAGACAGCTGCCCAGTCACTGTCTGTGCATCTGTATGTTTATGTATGTTTAATATATGCAAGCATTAGTGAGTTTGTCTGTGTATAATGAACCTCTAACATTACAATAAGATTGTATTTAAAAGTGATACTTAATCTTATGTTTTTGCAAATTTAGCTGACAAAGACTCCAAATCACCTGTTAGACACTAGTATTGTATTGTGTTGAATGACATTCATTTAAAGATACTTAAACAGATTGATTATTCCATTGTTGACCGTGACATGGCATCTCCTCCATAATAAATTGAGGGAACTTTTTAATTATAAAAAGAAATTAGAACTGTGGTCTGCATAATCACGACTGCTAATAAGCAAGGAGGAAAAATTAAAAGAAACAGAACTTGATGAATAAAACCCAGTTGATAGAAAGTATAAAGGGCTGTGGAGTGGGAGAGTCAGATTAGTATTTTGTTGAAATTTGACCACAGCCAGGGCAGCCTGTGTGCATCCATGTGTGTGAGTCCACCTCGCGCTTATGCCCATGCCACGCTGGCACCACCATCTGCTGCCCGTCGAAGTTCTGTCCGGCCTAGCAAGACTCAAACACACACACACACACACACACACACTCCCTACGTCCTACTTGTGGTCAGACAGCCAGGTGGCATCACACCAATTGACCAACAGTTGTTACACACACGCTGCGACCTACGGTACACTGTGGTCCACCAACAGAAAGTCCCTCTCAATCCTTCTGCTGGTGTGCACGTAGGCCTGATTAACACGCAGAAAGGGTGTCTGTCTGTCCTTCTGTCTGTTTCTCTCTATGTCATTTGGCCTGTTACTCTGCCTTGGATTGAAAACATAGGAGCTCTTCCTCACAGCCACCACCCAGTGTTTTTGTGTGTGTGTGTGTGTGTGTGTGTGTGTGTGTGTGTGTGTGTGTGTGTGTGTGTGTGTGTGTGTGTGTGTGTGTGTGTGTGTGAAACTCTGAAAAAGAACTCCTTAGAGGGGTGTCAGATGGCAAGCGTTTGTGTTGGTGTGTGGAGGGGGGATGGAGAGATGATGGGGGCGGATGAAGGAAGGTATAGAAGGAAACAAGAGGAGGGGGAGATTGCTCTGTTCTCTGCTCCTCAGCTTTTGTTCTCCTAAATAATAACTCTCCACCCCCCTGACTCCAAAAACCAAGGGAACCCCTCCAGTCTGGAATCAGGAGTTACATTCAGGCTTTTACTGTGGTTATGACAACTGGTTATATGGGCCCACAAGATGATTCACTGTATGTTTTCGACAGTTGGTGCTGCAACTGTGTCAGATTTCTCATAGTTAATTATAAATGTCCTACATTGCCCTAAAAAACCTAACATGCTTTTAATTTGGGCCAAAACTGAGTAGGGGGAAAACATAGAGACATATCACTGCCAACAGCCTGGAGGCCATGTGAGTGTCTTGGCCTAATCTGCCAGGACCAGTGAAGACGACTGAAATCAGAGAAGAGAAAAGAAGATATTACAACTTGTAGATATTTTGACTTCCCTTATTACACTAAGAGCACCACATTTAGGAGAGTTACAATGCAGGTAGTGACTTAATAATCACAATCTACCTCATTTTTTTCGACACCCAATGCGGGAAGGCAAACATTTCGGGGGAAACTGAGAGGAAGTCAAAGGCATTGGATGTTACAGTAAAAACACAGTTTTATTTGCTGTGACCTGGTTGAGTAGAGCAGCATCTGCAACCCACATGAAATCTAAAAATACTCCCGCACCATTGACTGCTACTATGCCGTGCCCTCAGTAGGTAGATGAATAACTTCATTTATATAGTATGCTTGTGTGCGTGTGGTAAAGTGGGAATGCAATACAGGCTATATTCTGAGGTTTGCTACTGCCTTGGTTACAAGCCTCAATCTTAAAACCTCTTTGTAAATGTGTGTGTGTGTGTGTGTGTGTGTGTGTGTTTGATAGGTAGACCATTGGGCTACACACTCTAAGTACATTAATAGCATATGACTGCTTGCAGCTTTAATAGGGGCGTGCAGTATGACATATGTGGTACAGAATGGTGTTTTGACATAAATACAAAAAAATTAAAAATGGTAAACGTTAACACACGTGAATAAAAAAAGTGTGTTATTGTATTGAAAATTAAACTTATAGTAAGATTTGTGTGAGACCGGTGCAGTGTGTCGGTGCAGTGTAATTTGTGTTAGATTCTCCTTGCTACTGTATGTTATTACGTTATGCTTATGGGTTTGTAAATGTGACTATATCAGTAGTCTGTTGGTAGGAGGGCCATTGACAGATGTGTGACAGATATTACTTATGCAGTAAAAACTGGCTTTATCATTGATATGATATACAGTAGCAGAAGCACACATAGCCAATTTTAATGGTTTTAAAAGAAAGACTCTAATTTGCTACAGTTTTTAGTTTGCTGATTAAGGTTTATTTATTCAGAAAGGCTCATTGAGATTAATTCCAAAACGCATTTATGTGATATTCAGGAGAGCTGCAAAAAAGTAAGCTATACAGAAATGGTAAGAAAAATCTATTAATTTATGCAATGACATTTAGTCTACCTTTAGGTGTAATAAGTATAGGCCCTGACACGTGGTTTGTATTTTGAGAATTCTCTTTTATTCTTAAGAAATGCTAGCCTACTCAAAATTGATTTTAAGTATTACTCAAAACAGTTCACTGTTACTAGAACAATCATTTAGCAGCCTATAGGCCTACTTTACAAACAGTGGGTTACAGTCTGAGTCATCTGATTTTACTGAATTATCTGACACACACACACACACACACACACACACACACACACACACACACACACACACACACACACACACACACACACACACACACACACACACACACACACATCCATATTATGCAAGAATATATTCTGCACCAATCTGTTTTCTTCTTTCTCTCCCCCTGCAACATTATTGTACCGTTCACAGTACAGGTGCGAGCGAGCAGCGGCTCGAGCCGCTCCGCCAATTAGGAGCACTGAGCGTGACCACGTGAACAAATCCCGTTGCCTAAATTTCCTTTCGGCGACGAACAGCTTGGAGTGAGCGGCAGCGCTGAAAGCCACATTGAGTGGGAAGTAATATAACGGCAGGCTGATAACGGGAGCGGTGCAGGTAAATTGCTTTCCCCCCCCTGCTATACACTTTTTGTGCCTTCATCCCCTCTCACCAGCTCTGTTGGGTCAGTAGGCTATGCGGTTGAGATGCGAGGCTCTGGGACAACATGTCTTGGATTAAATTGTCGTCGCCTGTTTTCATCCGATCCTCGGACAGGACAAACAGCATCATCGGCTGG
This sequence comes from Sander lucioperca, assembly GCF_008315115.2. NCBI lineage: Eukaryota > Metazoa > Chordata > Actinopteri > Perciformes > Percidae > Sander > Sander lucioperca. The sequence continues at coordinate 11,006,973 of NC_050173.1, read as the reverse complement.
TTGCTCTGCACCGTCTGCGCATTGAAACTCAGCCTTCCCACTCCTCCCTCCCACCTTCTCGCTCCCTTTCTACCCCCTTGTCTCTCGCAGGCACACGAGGCTATTGATAGTTGACAGAAGCCTTGTAATCCTTGACTGATCTGGCTGGCCGGCCACAGCCATTTGCGAAACAAGAATGTTGATTGAACTTTATTTTGCTTGGAGATTTGTTTAAATTGGAAACGCCCGCAGATTGACGCCGTGCAAGGGGGAGTGAGATGCTTCTTTTGGTTCTGCATGCAACCAGGCAAGCTTTTATTGTTGAATTATTTATAAGACTGTCTGAGAGAGTAGCCTAATGCTTCTTGGATGGAGAGGGAGTCAAGATAGCCTATTCCTAGGCACTTTCTAATCGGGACATCTCCCCATTTCTACTTCTAAATGTAGCCTACTGCCTGTTTTTGTCCAGTTTATGCTATAGGATAATGAAATCCGTTTATGTTTCTTTTTTATTGTTTTAGCAAATAAGTCAAATTGTTGACAGGATTAGGCGAAAAATCAATTAGCCGACCAACAGAAAATTGAATCAAGCATTTAAGTCGTGTATCAAGTAAAAAGACATAGACTACATTTCAGCTTTTGAGAACTTGCTGATTTTCTCTGACTTGTATTACTGTGAATTGAATAGCCTGCTATCTTTGAGTTTTGGACTGTTAATCGAAAGAAATAAGCACTCTGGAATTTATAGACGTGTCCCTGCTTTCTGACATATTACAGCCTCGATTTAACGATTGCTATACGATTAATTATATTATACAAATATTGACAGTGAAAATACTCAATAGTTGTAGGCCTAGTCCTAAATTCTTTAAATTAGGTGCACCATGTGAATAACAGCCTTTTCTACAGTACTGGTAGTGTTGTCTACAGATCTGCGGTTGTTATTTCAGTGTGGTTAGTCCCCAATGCTTCCTTAGAAAAATAAATAAACAAACAAATAAATAAATGCAGCGCATTTGCCCTATATGTTTCTGCCTTTTACAGCCCTACTCCACCGGAATGAATCTACCCCGTCCGCGCCTGCGCACACCCACCACCATTCATCTCTAGGGATTTCGCCCCCCTTCTCTTGTCTCGTGCGAGAGGAGAAACCAGCAGGCGGCTCCGGGCTCGCGCTCGCTTTCCCGGTTGTCAAGGCAGTCTGACTTCTCGTTGCGGCTGGACGGTGACAGCTCAGCTCGGCTCTCATATCTCGGATTGTGCTCGGATTTTTGCCTCTTTGGAATTCTATATTTTGGCAGCAGTGACGGACTATACACAGCTTGCTAACACAGTGAGTTGGTTGATATTATCTTTCTAGCTTTGTCCCCCCCCCCCGTATTTTATGAGGACATGCATGCTCAACGCTGTCACCCCGAGAGAGAAAAATCTACTGGCAGGAGTTTTGGCTAATTTGTTTTAATCTCTCGCGTGCTCATGGTAGATAGAGGTTTGGAAGTTAAACTACTTTTTGTATTTGTTATTGTTTCGTTATCTGCTTAACCGTCCTTACTTTCCCTTTTGTGAGCGGAAAAAAGAGAAACGTGATGAAACGTTAACTTTCCGCATGTTGCGGGTCTACACTGTATTCAGTCAGTGTTTGCGGAAGAGGTTTTGGTGAATTATCCTGCGAAGAATAGACTAAAATGAGACCGGAGGTGGCGGTTTGACTGTAGCTCATCTTTAATAGCAGGTGTCTGATACCACACTTCCGCACTGTGCTGCGAGATATCGATCGTATGTAAAGGTCTGTTTAACCTAAATATTTCTTATTTTATGTTATTGGAGATCCTACTAGTTGAGGTGTCACAGTTGTGTATTTAGTATTAGCTATCTTTTTGTTGTTGTTTCAGTATTCTTTTCATTTCCCCTTTTTAACCTACACGAGGCACTGTTTTAGGGAACCAAAAGTAGGTAGTAAGTTATCGAAATACCGTATTCATCATCGAGGTTATTTCCTCGCACAATGTGTGTGTGTGTGTGTGTGTGTGTGTGTGTGTGTGTCTTTGTATCTGTGTGCGCGTGCATGCGTGCGTGGCATCAAGTGAATGACCGTGAAAGAAAGCAATGCTGAACTGCGCTCTGTTCTTGCTTAACCAGCTTGTTGGCTTACCTTTTAACCTTAAGTAATCTTAAACTAACACCTTATTATTTCTCGGCTATTACAGCTACTAGAAATACCATACAGGCATATCAGCTTGTCAGTGTACAAATGTCTTTACACCTGCCTGAACAGTATCGTGCAAAAAAATTGCATACATGTCCTTTTGGTGTTGAAAGAGCACCTTTTCAGATTTGGCAGCATTTCTCACGTAATTTGTGTGTGTGGACAAGTTGTTTCTGTATCTGAGCTGTATTTGGTCTCTGTGGTCTAGTGGTTCTCATTGGTCTGTGCTGGTTTTAGTAGTTTATCAGCTCTTTCTGCCTGGTGGTCTGCCAGGCTTGACTAATGGTCTGTTGCCTCTGGGTTATTTTGGTTTGCTCCACCCTGCTCCACCCTGTTACATGTGCAGGAGGTGTCCCTGCTAACACATTCAGCCACACCTGCCCTGGTTATAGAAATGTGGGGTGTCTTTGTTTTAATGCCCAGCCCTTGCTTCACTTCCCTAGATAGAGTTGACTAATAGAGTGGGAACACAGACTTCTTTAGTTGTTGCTTGTTACGGCCATATAATGCTCCTCTTGTGCTGCGTACAGTGGACTTTGTGAGAGGGAGCGATGGAGTAATTGCATCCTTGCTTTTAGGTATGTGTTTGAGATCAGTGGTTTTGTAGTTTTGCTTCTTTTCTTATGTGTATTTATGTCTCCTTTCTGTGATGGACAAATACCCAGGGGCAACTTTACAAAGTGAGCAGAGTACCAGGAACAGGACAGGTTGAGAAAGCATGTGTGTACGGTACCTGTGTGGTTGAGTGTTTATGCTCCAGGCCCCCATGAGCACTTTCACAGACTCTTTCTCGTAAGCATTGACTTGGCAGCGAACTCTCAGGCAGTATCGACGAGATAAGAGGATGAGAAGGAGGGAGAGAGAGCAAGCTGGTTTTGTTCGATCACGATGAACAATCTGTCTTTGTTTCTCCCTTTCTTCATTTTGCTCGGCATCTCTAGCCCATTTTTGCATTTATTTGTCCCCTTACACTTACAAATAAGGCATCATTTAGTTATGTTTAGTTTATTTGCTATTCCTCGGTCAAAACACCATAAATAAAAAACATATTCGATCCGAATTAGAAGATGTTTTCCGTATAAAATAAAAAAAACATTTTTTTTACCATTCTATATTTAGCTTTTTGGTGTTTGATCCTAGTATCGACCAGGTGATTGAAGCACAGTGGCTTTAAAGTGCTTTAATGGTTTTGGAAATTGATTTAATTTTCACTAAAGGAACTTACTTGGGCCCAGATTCCCAGATTAAGGACACGTATGGAACTGGCAACACTGAGCATGCATAGCAAAGACAAACACAGACACAGTGGTTGACAATTGAATAACAGCCACAAACCAGAAAATCACAGTTTTGTCAGGTAGGCTTGTTTTAATCTATTCCACACTCAGGCAGGTAAACAAAGACGTTTAATTTGTTTTCAAGTCAAGTCCAGTCAGTTTTATTTATTCAGCCCAACATCACAAATTTGCCTCAAAGGGCTTTTTATAACCTGCACAGCATACAGCACTCTCCTTTGATGCTCGATTCTGATGAGGAAAAACTTCTCCCAAAAAAAACATTTAACAGGGGGGAAAAAAGAAGACACCTTAGGAAAAGTTTTATTAAAATGTCTGGTATCTGTCCCTTTTCACTCTTAAGTTTGTCCTCTTCCCCTTGTCTGCTTGCTGTCACCTCTGTATAGGCTGGTTCTGCCGTTTTTTCTGCAAACCCATCCGTGTAACAGCACTTGCTATCTAGGCCTGGGAGCAGTGTTGTGGTCGCTCGACTGCTTGGGTTCTGGTTTGTGTTATGTTGTGTTCTTGGTTTAAACTGTTTAGGATCTCGGTAACACACTCAGTAGCAGAAGACTCACAGTAGTGTCATGGGATGTCTCTTTCTCCTGCCGCTGCTTCTGCAGCGTGTGTGTATTCTGGTACCCTGTGCCTATCAGCGAAACAGGATTCTGCTCACCAGTTCTCCGATTCTAGCATACAGCAGCACATTTACAGTCTCATCTGGCAAGGAAATGTAGCACTAATCCAATTGGCTGGCACTTTAGTAAAAGCTTTCCTAATTGGTCGACATAGCAGCCGGCTGCCAAGGTTCCAGTAAGCACAACACGGAATTGGGGAGAGTCCCAGTGGGGCTGTGGTGCAGGAGAGGCTGAACAAAGATAAAAGCAGAGAGATAGCAGCAGAGAGTGCGCTACTGTTTTGAATATTCCTCCACATGGCAATATAAAGGATCCATCTGCACCCTGCTGACTCAGATCCATCCAGCTGACCGTATCTCATTTTCAGCTGTGTTGTTTGCCAAGCACGCATGCAAATACACACATGCACGCATGCAAACACACACTCCCCCCACATTCCATCTGCAGGAACAAGAAGGGCTTTAATCACCCAAACATGTTTGAGAAAACATCTTCCCAACTGGCTAAAGAACAAAGCCATTGACACAGGAATATTGACTGTATGTGTATTACACGAGGAAGAGTGGTTCTTTGCAGAGAAAAAAAATGCTGCTACCAACATCCACTGCAGCCAGTCCTGTTTCCGTTCACCTCAGTGTGGAATCCAGGAATAGCTCAGAGTGACAGAAACAAGAGATGAGAGAGAGGGAGAGACAGACTGAGAGAGAGAGAGAAACAAAAGAGGGACCGCCAGACAGACAGAGGCAGAGAGTGTGAGAGATGGCCATGTAAGGTTACCTGCACAACAGCTTGCACCTCACCACACAAACACTGAACCTGAAATGAACTGTTCAGAGTTTGGTTTATTAAGTCACTGTTAACTTGAACTTTGGCTTTGTGAGGCTGCTTTACAATGAAACAAAGGCAGCCTTCACCATAGGATGCATTGGGAACTTGTAATAATAGTCAGTTCATCCTGAGCAATGGCTTGTTTTGTTTGCATTCTCATTGTATTCATATACAATAGCAGTGATGTACTGTACATGATGAATTCATTATATTATACATTAGGATTCGGTTTTCCAATAAAACGTAAACCCTTACCTAACCTAGTACAACTTAGTACTTCTCAGTACTCATCATTTGTAAGAAAAATTTAATTTACTTTTTGTGCTTGATCTTGGATTCTTTATCAAGTAATCATTGTATTGATAACATGTGAATGAAACTTGATAAGTTGAATTAATGTAGCTGTTGCACACACGTATCATAAACCTCAGCACTCACTTGGCTTAATATAAAAGGTCATTTGTGTAATTAATGTAAAAGCTCTTAATTATGTATACCGTATATATGTGTTATATTATAATAAAAAATAAAAAAGCTGTTAATTGAAAGTTGTTCAATCTATGATACATTGTTTTTTTTTCTCAAACTCTCTGAGAAAAAATATAAAATAAATAGAGATACATTTTTCTTTAATTAGTGAGGCCAGTGAATAACAAATGGCATGCAGCAGAGTGTGTTTATCATCTTTGCTTTGCACAAATAATAAATGAAAATCAAATGTAATTATTATTTTTTTTTTTATCACAAGTGAAAATGTTCCAGATGGCATTGTAAATCACTTAATGTGGGTTTACGCAAAATCCCTTTCCTACAAAGTGAGATGATTCTCAAAGATCATATTTTATCATACTGACCCTGAAAGGAAAATCCATTTACTCCTTCGGCAGATGTGTGTGTACATGGCATGCATGTCATAATTGTTCTAAGGGACCGTTCGGTATTTATGGAATGGACCACCGGAGGAAAATAGGGGAGGGTCATGTCTTTTTATTCTTTGTTGAGGGGAGGGTCATCCAGTTTTTTTAAGTCTAGGGGGGAGTTTCACCCAACTTTTGTATTCGTGAGAACAGCAACATTTCAAAGTGGCTTGTTTGGTGCATATTTATCCATGTAGCTCCATATAGCTCTCTCAGTCTCGGCCCCTATCGCTAGCAGATGGGTCCCTCCCTGTTTAGTCAGCCAGACAATTTGAACTGTAGCTTTAGAGACCGTGGGATTTCCCAAACTGAATAAATCCTGCTTGCACATATAAACACAAAACTGCTTTGCTAGCTCCATCGTGTTGTCGTGTTGTTGTTGTAAGACCGAAAGGATATTTGAGTCGGGTATGGCTGCAGCATGGAGACCTCCCGTCTCATGCCCTCCCGGCTCGGTGCAGTCTGCAAGCTTTGACTTTTCAAAATAAAAGCTTACGTCTGGTCTGTTATGTTTTCGTATGGTGTTTCGGATGTTTTTGAACAGTACGGCAATCATGCTAATGAATACAATTATTTTTTTCATCAGATGTCTTACTTACAACACGATGGAGCTATATATAAACGACAGCCTTTTCAAGGTATTGGAGAAGGAAGGAGTGGTAGCATGCAAGCTCCCAAATTGACGCTCGTCTGAGAAATGGAGTTTTGGATAATGTTCAGCTTTGGCAGCTTTACCTATATGCTAAAATATACAATGACTGAGGAAGCCTAGTGACGAGTCCATAGCAACCAGTTGAATTACCCAGTGTGCTTTGCTGAATGGTCTCAATGTTTTATTGTTTTATTTCATGTGAATACTAGTTTACTAGATGAGTAACTTTAGTTTGACTTAGTATTTGAAGTAATGCAGTAATGCAGGAAGTGTGCATTTAGTTTCCATGCTTATTGTGTTTCCACAACAATGTTAGTGAGTAAATCTACTGAAATGGCCACCATACCATAACAGAGGAGTGTGATGCGTAAGATGAGAATGCAGGGGTTTAGTCACGTATGTCATAGCTGTAAAAAAAAACAATGTCCATCTGTATGTCTTTGCCAAGCGCAAACCAGTACAGAAGGCATCAATAAATTGTTGGGGAGGGTCATCCCTTTTTTCCACATTATTTTGGAGGGTCATCCAAAATGTATTGCTGGTGAAGGTCAAGTCTATTTTGACTAAAGGTCCCAAAACTCCTCCTGTGGCCCCTGAAATAAATAACGAACAGTCCCTAAAGCCAGATAAGTGCTGTATTCTGATTATTGTAATGATAATGTGAAACATATCTTAAACAGGAAAAACCATTACCTTAAACCTCAGTTACTTAGTTTACATTAAATTTGAGGAATAAGTGTAAACATGCACATTGACTGAAGTGTGTATGACCAACATTTTCTTGTCTAATTTTGACCAAATCTGAGCCACATGTCACACAACTATTTGATCACTGCACTGCGCTGTCATTGGGTGAAGGCCATTATAGAGGGAGGCTTTGGTGGGGGTGGTGATGGCGCAGTGGATATGACACATGCCTTTGGTGTGGGAGACCCAGGTTTGATTCCCACTGCAATACATCAACCAATGTGTCCCTGAGCAAGACACTTAACCCCTAGTTGCTCCAGAGGCGTGTGACCTCTGACATATATAGCAATTGTAAGTCGCTTTGGATAAAAGCGTCAGCTAAATGTAATGTAATGTAATGTAATGTAAAGGCTTTCACAAGTCCACTTTCTGAATATTCCATTTCACTTGCTAGTGTGTTGATGGATTTACCAGGAAAGAGCTTGTCGTGACGGACATGTGGGCGAGGAGAGTTAAGAATGTGCCTTTTTTTTATTGCATTAGTGGATGTGTTAGAGTGCAGTTAGCAGTACCGCAACAGTTATTCTGCAATTTAATAGTTTGCCATTTGTAACATGTTGATAATACCACATCTTTAACATTATTGATGAGGTAATACCAGTATAAGGGAGAGAGAACATAGAACAAATGTAAGGTGGAGATGGGATTTAGAAGTGGCAGAGTGGAGGTTATCGTGACAGCTCCAGTTCTCGAGCAAACCAAACATTCATATCTTTCTTGGTTCACATTGAGTTTGTGATCTTTGCTTTCCTGTCTCTCGTTTTTGCTGTCATTCGCTGCTTTGTCTTATATCAAAGAAATGGTCAAATTAAACTGAGATAAAAAAGTCAAGCAGATAGGAGACTAGTAATGGAATATGGGAGCATTTGGTGGACTAAATTCAAATGAAAATGTAATCTCACAAAAACATTTTCATTTCCCACTTACATATGCATTAATTGGGTCAACATTTCAATTAAATAAATGAAATGATGCAATTTGCATTTCACTACTAGCATGGGCATTTTCTGACACAAAGTGAAAATGGAAAAGCAATATGACATTTAATTTTCAAAGACCAACTCCACTTTATGGTGGTCAAATGTTAATTAAAATGCAGTATTAATAACTTAATTTTGCATTTTTAGATGCATCATTTAAGTCACAATTGAAATTCCATTTTATTTTCATACACCCTTATGCACATTCTCTGACAATTTGAAAATGCAAAACCCAGTTGACATTTCATTTTAAAATACTAACACTGCTTTATGGTTGACAATATTCAAAATGTAATTTAAATGTGAAAATGGAAAAGCAATTCAGATCAGAACGGAAATATTGCCGTAACGCAGTTCGGCTGCTGGTTTTTCAGCATTGTGCTTGAAACGATATAGAAAAGCACAAATTACCTTTTTTATATTGTTTTGACATAATACAGTATATCATCATATCGCCCAGCCCTAGCTGTGCACAATCAAAACTCTTTAAAAAAAAAAAGCATGTCAAGTGTTATTATACTCTCAATGTCAGTATGATAACCTGATTAAGATATTTTTTACATTATTATTATTTCAATAATCAGTATATTGTATTTCTCTGGCTTTAGCAAAATGATGACATCCCTGTACACACATATGTACACACATATCTACTGAAGGAGTCAATGATTTAGTTTGAAGAAAATGTCTTCAGTTTGACAGTTTGGTATGGGAGGCCCATCTGCTCAATCACTCAACTACTGAGTGTCACCTCTCTGCTCTGCCTTGTACGCACGCACGCACGCACGCTCGCACGCACGCACGCAGACACTGGCAGCAACATATAACATATTGTACACATGTTGATAACCCATTTGCACAAACCACAGCTGATCTCTCTCTCTTTTTTCTCTCACTAATTCACTCACTCACTCAAACGTGCACATGCACACACAACCTTCCCCTATCCCCCTTCTCTAATGTCCCAGCTCCGCTTACTGCATCAAAAAGAGCTTAGATCAGGGAAACCATAGCTTGCCCTCATGCAGACTTCCTGGAAGATCAGGCTATTTATTAAAACCATGCAGACCATGTTTGGACTGTGACTGGAAGGTTTCCCGTTTAAAGCCCAGTACGGTTTGACAAATTTGGTTCAACCAAACCACTGTCATGGAGCCGTAGAGCAAGGCAGTCCGAGCGGTTGAAGACTGTGGTTGTACTGGGACATTTTTACAATATAATGGTAAATGTCATTATTATATGGTAACTTGTGCATGCTTGTAATTTATTACTGTTAGTTTATTTAAAAAAAAGAAAAAGTAGTGAGAATAACTAACAGAAAAAACACATCACCATACTAAGTTAACCAGTTATAATATTAAATAGTAAATTGTATTGGTGACAGTTTAAAAGTGAATGGCTGTTTGTTGATCACTGTGTGATATACTGTTTATAAGCTTCAGCTGTTAAGTCTCTCCATTCATTTCTCTTATTAATGCAGACAGAGCAGATGAAGTGTTGTTGGCTCTCCCTCTTTTATAACAAACATGAAAGATGCTGCCAGCTCTTGTTGTAGGTTTGTAGTGTCCGTTTGTGGTAGTTGTTAGGGCCTTGAAAAATCTAATCCAGCTCAATCCACCTTAATCGGCATTTGACAACAAACTTGTGCTAAACATTGCATGGATCGACTTGTTATTTTCAATCCGCAGAAGCACTTGTCTCCACAATGTAAATATGAAGTAGCCACCCTAGCACCAACTTCCACACTCACACTCACCCAGTTCTATAACCTCATAAAGAACTGCAGGCAACCCACAACAAAAAGTCTTGGGACCAATTTTGAGTCCTTCACCACAGTTTGCGAACACAGGCACTAAATGGAAATAAGAATTAAAAAAAAAAACACTACATTTGAATTGCATCTCTGGAGAAATGTGGGAAAATTATACTATTCACTATGTCTCAATGATACTTTTGCTTTGTGTGTGTGCATATGTGTGCCTGCAGGCGATATTTTCTCTCTACTACAATGACCCAGTGACCGGTGTTAGCAGATTAATTGCTGCCTTCATGTTAAGCTGTGGCGTATCACCCCGTAATTGGTAATGGAGATTATCAGTGAGATCCTGTGTGGGTCTTTGTGCAGTGTGCACGGGGGTGTGTGAGATTTCTTTATCTGATTTGGAAGTTTATCTAATAAAGTAGGATTTATGGGATTCTAGTCTCTCTCCTCTGCACACACACACCGGCCGGCGCTGACTCCCTTACTAGTGATGGAAGAGGATCCAAAAAGAGTGCATGTTGTTGCAGAGCTGCATGCTATTGGCACATCTTATTGCATATTGCAATGCCTTTGTGAAATACTCAGACTATGAATTGTGACACATATGGACACATTACCTCTCTACATGACGTCTTTTTCAAGGCCTAAAGCTAAAATGTAAATATTTGTTGTTGATTAGGCAATTGACATGAAGTTAGTTTTGATTGTTGATTAATAGTGCTTTATAAAGCAAAAACTCCAACTATACACTGGTTACAGCTTCTCACATATGTGAGGATTGTAAATTGAATACCCTTTTGATTATTTTGGCTCAGACAAAAAAAGTTACAGCAAAGTACATGTCTTTTTTATATATTTTTTAGACTAAATGACTGAATAAAAAATTATTAGCTGCAGCTTTTAACCTCATTGGAAATGCTGTCCTTTGCTGCCAATGCTACATACATCACTTCAGTACAGTGCAAATAATCAAACAACAGTTTTTTTCCTAAAAAGAAATATATATATACATATATATATATATATATATATATATATAGTATGTACAGTACCAATGACATAGGATAAAATCAAAGATATTATTGTACAGTAGACACATACTCGTGTCATATAACTCAGAGCTGCTGAAGTGTATCCACCCATGTCTGTCATGCTTCCTGGGAGGATGGGGATAAAAAAGAATGCAACAGAGCAACACACACACAGCAACACACACACACACACACACACACACACACACACGCACACACATATGCCTGTGAGCAGACACAGCACTTGCAGCTTCACCATATTTCTCCTGAGATCTTCTGGAGCCACATCGTTGTCTCACTCCAGCACACACATCATTGTCAGTCTGCCTGTGCCTGTGGGTGTGTGTGTGTGGCTGTGAAAGGAAAAGGTAGGACAGGAGCGCATGGGATGTGCAAAATGTTTGTGTCTTTGCTTGTTTTCGTCTGTATGCTTTTGCTTGAATTAATAAGCCATCTGTAAAAAAATTGAACAATTACTTCACTTTTACACTTACAAACTTCCTTTTACGTGGAAATGAACCTAAATTCATACTATTTGTCATCATCTTGTGATGTTAAACCTATTTAAGATGTTTTTTTAGTGATGACATGCTGCAATTTATATTTTAGGCCAAATGTTGTTTCTCACATTTCAGTAGAGATGTTCCGGTATCGGCTCCGATACTGCCTAAAACGCTGGTATCGGTATCAGGAAGTACTGGAGTTTATGCACCGATCCGATACCACGTAATAAAGCCATGGCATTCATGTTTCACAAAGAGAAACATGAATGAGAACCTGAGCCAGACCGACAACAAAGATAGAAATCATATCACATCCATACAGGGGTAGTAGTATACAGTTGTTAAAACATAATAAAATATATGACACACTGGTATCGGATCGGTACTCGGTATCAGGTATCGGAATCGGAAAGCAAAAAATGGTATCGGACCATCTCAACATTTCAGTGTAACAACTTTCAACAATGCCTCAGTGGATCAGCTCTAAAACTCTGTGCTCAGCTGTGGGTTTTATGTGTAGCTGGGGGGAGCAAAACCCACATGAATATACTATTAAATACATAAATAGATAAGTAATAAAATAATATCAGATAATATTTGGAAAAAAGAGCTTTGTAAATAAGTAAAGCTGTAAAGCAGTGCACTCTACAACAACTTTGTTCTGTGAACCATACCCAGGCTACCGTGGGATGTACCTTTATATTGGAATACAGAATTGTTATGCTGGTCCAACTCACCGGCTTTTTATCCACAGCTCACTATAGTCCGACAGCTCCCACACAGCTCTCTCCAAACATACTCTCTTGCCTGCCCAAAACACAAGAAACAGTTGAGACCACACATCACGCGGGCTCGAACATTCAGTGTGCACCTGTGATTAGAAACTCACTTGACTGACAGGTGTAGCTTTGATTGTTGAGCACTCATAAAGAGGTCCAACTCAGAGTTTAACTATAGCAAACAAACAGCACCATCAGACTGACAGTGACACTTGCAGTACTTCTCTAGCTTTCAGCCTGAGCGAGTGGGAATGACATTGTTGTTATTACAGTAAGTGGAGAACTTCCTTCACAAATGACTCACTGAGTTAAAGACATGACACCTCAAGAAGGCTGAACAGTGTCTGCCAGCGTCCCTGCAACAACCCCTTCTGTTCCCAATCCCAACAGACCCAGTCACATTACACTGATATTGTATCATAATGATCTTGGTAGCCTGAGCTCTTCTTGCAGGATGTTGAGAGCTCTGACTGTAAAGGCTCCGTCACCTCTGATAGAGGCTCAGTGTGTGAAACAAGCTCTACTAAGAGGACCAAACTGTGCCTCGGCTCATAAGTGATAAAAAAAAAATTCTGATATGTCGCTGGGGGCCTTTAGTTATCAGTAAATTTAAAATGAAACCTACAAAAGCAGCCAGTGTAGAGCTGCTAAACAGGGGTGATGTGATTTGGTGCTGCACTTTAAATGAGACACAACACAAAGACCATGATAGTGACTCGTGCTATTTAATCAAAGAGAAATATGTCTTGTATTGCTTTATAATCTGTTGACGCAGTAATCTGTTAAGGTGCTGTCTCTCCCTTAAGTCGTATAACATACTGTACTGAGGTTACAACAAAACATTGTTAAGTCAGCCATCTGAACCTCAGGAAACGTGTTCCAAGGCAGAGAAAATGGGGTTTCCTGTAAGTTGTATCCTGTGAGAAGAGAGGCTTTTTTGTTAAGAGTGATGTAATAATATACTGTTAGTTGTAATATATGTTGTGACTCATAACATGGACTATTTGATCAAAACGTGCATTTAATGTGTGCTGAAACTTGCCGTCTGCAACCGCACCAGCTGCTGGTGAGTCCATATGAAATGATGCGTAGCTTCGTTGTTATTTGCTTTTTTTGACAAACTTTGATCTGATCTGTTGTACTTTGCTGAACTTTGCTGTATATATTTTTTTAAAGATTATTTTTGGGGGCTTTTCCCATTATTATAGTGACAGTGGATAGACATGAAAGGGGAGAGAGACGGGGGATGACACGCAGTCGGATTCGATCCCGGGCCGCTGCAGGATTCAGCCAACATGGGGCGAACGCTCTTACTGCGTGAGCTAGAGGCCGTCCCGAACTTTGCTGTATATTATACAGTACTTAGTTTGGAATGCTTGCTCTCCATGGTGCTGAAATTCTCTCTGTTTTATTGATAAGTTAATAATGATTGTCTTAGTTTGAATCAAATTTGTACCAGTGGCTTGATATCAGAAAACATGTATGCCTCAAATATTTTTTACTTTTGCATTGTAACGGTTGCTGTTTCATTGGCTGGTACATGGACTGGTTGGCTATCCTATCGTGTTAGACCACAGTGTTGGACTTTAGGTAAACATGATTTGGTTGTTTGTAGTGTGTTGTTCTTGATCTGCTTCTCTCTGCAGCAGACTGTTATTTATGTTCTCCTGGCTTTGGTTAAGTTTAAACCATTTTGTTGAATTGTATTAAAAAGAGACAATTCCTAATGTAATAGGTCAAAGGTAAAGCAATTGCTTTTGTTGTTCAAAAATTTGAAATCCAATTAAAAGTTTCTTTTTTTAATTTCTAGCCATTCCAAGGGACCGGACAGATTTGCCAGGGTTTTTTTGTTTTTAGTTTGTTATTGCTATTTGGGATGTAAGATGGGCATTTCAGTTTTATCTGTGTCCAATTTAAATAAAGTGCAATGTGTTGTTAAACTCTTACACCAAAAACTGTCATGTTTTGTGTTGTGTATAACAAGAGAAAGGGAGAAAGAAACTCAGAGTTGGTTTGCATAATTAAGTGAAATACGATATTGAGCGATGCATGTGGAGGCTGTAGTTAATTGGGAATCGATGACAGGTTTTATTTCCGCACGCATGCACTGATATCCGCGATACTGTAGATCGCTTAATGATGACGAGAAGATGTAGACCGCGAAGAGAGAAGCAGCAAACGATTTTCAGGGGAAAAAAAGGTGTGGAAATGGATTGTCTGAACAATTTGTCTTCACCGGCAGAGCTGCGCGTCCATCAGACTGAGGGAAACATCCCCTTCGGGACATGTCTGTTTCAGGATGCTAAAAAAAGCAAGGCGCGTTACTGCTAACTGTTATGGGCTGACCCAAACAACCAGCAAACTTGAGAGGCGAGTTATTTTCCGAAATAGATTTCTAAATGAAAGGTGCATTAAAACGGATCAGCTTAGACACATTGAATTAGCAGGGGCATGCCGTGCTCATGCTATTTTAGCCGGGGATATTTTTCCTACAGCTCTTTTCCAGGAACAGGATCTTGATTTGGTGATCTTAATCAGCGTTATGGAATTACGGTTAAATTATTTTCTTTTTGGACAGATTTACGTCTGAGCATGGATTCTTAGTGGTGCTTCACTCTTGACTGTAGTGTTTTATTTATATGCATCCTGCTTCCAGTCCTGATCTTTGACAGGTCAAATGGAGGGGGCTTGATCCTCAATAGTAATCCAAGCGTGGAAAGATTTAATTTGTATTTTGTAGTTTATTGATTTCTGAAGGAGAGATAAAATAGTTGTATCAATTATTGTCATCACTCTGCATCATTGATGGTAATTTGATCACTGCAACACTGATAAGTGACTTTTTGCTTGTGCTTCATTTAATTAGCCTAGTGGTATTACCTCATCTACATCTACATACTTTTAGTCTCGATACCGTTGCCTGGCTTTGGGTATCAGCCGATACCGAGTACTTATCTGAGACCAGTATTTAATAAGCTGTATGCCCTACTGTGTGGTAATGACTGGGATCATTCTTTTATCTGTAAGGCAAGATCATAACAAAGTGCAGCTGAATGCACCATGGGTTTATGAGGGGCACCTGAACGCACCATGAAGTCCTGTCGGAGCCCACACGCTTTACCAATTTGTTGTTTGTCTACATAACTCACTGTGAAGGAAATATGTTGCCACACCAGTGACTACAGAGAAGCAGGAGGATTTTCCAGTTCTGTTGTTTCTCCGTCATCTCTGACTCTAACAGTGGCCACAAAAGTGCAGCTGCATGCTACCGGTAAGCTAACGTTACCCTGTGTCTTTAGCTGCATGCTACCTGGCAGTAAGTTACACTGTGTCGTCTGCGTTTCCTTTTTTTTCTTCAGACACGTACAAGTAGGGGTGGGGAAAAAAAGAAAAGAAAAGCTACATAGAATGATTTGAATGGATCGGCCCCATTTTCTGCAATACCCAATCCAGCTATGTGGGTCAGCATCGGCCCAGGCCCAATATAGGATCTGTCTATCCCTAATCCAGACATGAACTACATATGTAGACGCAGTAATGTTGTTAGTTTCTAAAACAACACTGTAGTATATGCATTTGTTCTCCACAACATATACAAACAAGTCACTGTTGCCAAACATGCATGCCTAATAGGAAGTTCCTGTTTCCTTTTCTCATAAGGTGTTAACCATACGGCCTCTGTAATGTCAACCTTACTTTAAAACCTTGTGGTCATTTCAGCACTGCTGAATAAGCAGGGTTGTTAATACAGAATTACATTTCCCCACTGTTTAGTTTCAGTCAGACTTCACACTTTAACTGTGGATTATGTGTAGACTGACGCTAATCTGTGTCTATTTGCTAGTTTCAGGTAGCCTTCATTCATTGTAAATAACGCACAGCATTGTTTTCTGTCAGAAACATACAGTAGCAGTTTGCTAAATTGTTGTTGCTTTAAATCAACTGGTAGTTATGCAGGAAAACACATGGAAAACAGGGCTTTGGTTGCAGTGAAGTTATACAGAATTGTCATTAACACACTCTCAAAACAATATTTCATTGCAAAACCTCAAGAATTACACTTTATTGTCCCAGTAGTCAAAAAGAAGCTTCTGCATAGTTTTGTGTTTTTGCATACTGCATATTTGTCAGTCAAAAAATAGAATATTGAGCAGTGCTTACAGTATTTAAATTAATTAAGTCTGTTTACTAATATAGGCCTACTGTTATAAAAATGCTAGCAATAAAAAGTATCAAATACTGTATTCTTTATTATCAACATTTTAAGGATTAACAACAGTATTGCTTGAATTACAAGTTATTGTGCACATGTCTAAATTAGTTAAGGTGGTAGGTTGGGGTTTGCCATCAGATGGGTGGGGGGGGGGGGTAGACTACAGACTCTGTACTACATTTAACAATGATTTATTAAGCACTAAATATTAAATTGAAATAATAATACATAATTAATAAATGATATCTATCTACATATCTATATGGCTATCTGCCACATGGCGAGTAAATGTTTGTACCAAAATAGTTCTGTTTTTCAGTCTGGTGCGGCTACTATGAAGGTAAATATGGTGCAAAAAGGGAGAGCTTGTAGAATACAATGTGAGAACTTGCAGAACAAAAAATCTGAACTTGTATGTTAAAATTTGCACTTGTAAAAATTTAATTTGCACTTGTAAAAATAAAATTTGCACTTGTAAAAAATATTCACACACATGTGATCTGAATTTGAAGTCATACAAAGAAAAAAAACATGAGCTTGTAAAAAAAATCTGAACTTGTAAGTTGAAATTTGCACTTGTAGAAAATGTTCACACACCTGTATTCTGAATGTGAAGTTACAGAAAAAATATTCACAAATGTGTAGATTGATATTTACATGAACACAATGACAGCTGCAAACTTATAATGCAACATTTACTCGTATACTTTTTTTTTTTACTCTGGTTCATTTTCCATCACAACCACAGCTCAGTGATTACAACCTCTCGAATCTGTCACTGCAACTTCACATATGTGCTCTCTCGCATCACAAAGTGGCGAATCTGCGCACCTCGACTTTCACAACACTCTTGACGATACATTTGGTGCAAAACTAATTTGTACCTGTGGACTTAGGCTGTGGAGCTCTGAGCTAACAGAACGGGAAAAGCAGGGTTTCTATCGCCAGATGAGGGACAACTCTGTCTGGCTTATTTATGTAGCATGGAAACTTGGTGGAATAGCATGCTAGTGTTAGCTAACTATCAGCCAGCCCGCTTCTAAATAAATACCTTTTAATTGTCTAAACATTTTTAACAGTCAAACTAAAACACTGGCGGTGAGCTCCACGGCCTGCAGCCGCAGACGGACCGTCATCAGTGGGGATCGACCAGCGTAGCAACACAGCTTTTGCCAGAAAGCTTCGCTGCCGACCTCGACCTGCAGTCGGAGCTCCAGCGGGACACGGAGAGCCCCACATCCGGTAGCAGCGGCCCATCCCCCGGCCATGACCAGAGCTTGCTTTGCTGATGTTGTGCATCCCTGCTAAGAATTGCACCCGCTTGGGCAGAAACAATAATTTCTGCAGAATTCATTGCTGCCGAAAATTGCATCTAGGTAGCAAGGAAATGCTACTACAGAGTATGATAAAACATTGATGTCTCTAAACCTTCTAAAATCCTAATCATTATTGATGAACATGACAAAGAGATTTACTATTGCCTAGTTTTTAAACGGTACTTTGCCTTATAAAATCATTATTTTCCGGTCCGTCTGCGGCTGCAGGCCCTGGAGCTCACCGCCAGTGTTTTAGTTTGACTGTTAAAAATGTTTAGACAATTAAAAGGTATTTATTTAGAAGCGGGCTGGCTGCTAGTTAGCTAACGCTAGCATGCTATTCCACCAAGTTTCCATGCTACATAAATAAGCCAGACAGAGTTGTCCCTCATCTGGCGATAGAAACCCTGCTTTTCCCGTTCTGTTAGCTCAGAGCTCCACAGCCTAAGTCCACAGGTACAAATTAGTTTTGCACCAAATGTATCGTCAAGAGTGTTGTGAAAGTCGAGGTGCGCAGATTCGCCACTTTGTGATGCGAGAGAGCACATATGTGAAGTTGCAGTGACAGATTCGAGAGGTTGTAATCACTGAGTTGTGGTTGTGATGGAAAATGAACCAGAATAAAAAAAAAAGTATACGAGTAAATGTTGCATTATAAGTTTGCAGCTGTCATTGTGTTCATGTAAATATCAATCTACACATTTGTGAATATTTTTTCTGTAACTTCACATTCAGAATACAGGTGTGTGAACATTTTCTACAAGTGCAAATTTCAACTTACAAGTTCAGATTTTTTTTTACAAGCTCTCATGTTTTTTTTCTTTGTATGACTTCAAATTCAGATCACATGTGTGTGAATATTTTTTACAAGTGCAAATTTTATTTTTACAAGTGCAAATTAAATTTTTACAAGTGCAAATTTTAACATACAAGTTCAGATTTTTTGTTCTGCAAGTTCTCACATTGTATTCTACAAGCTCTCCCTTTTTGCACCATATTTACCTTCATAGGCTACTTTCTTCTGTTCTCTGCTGTCTGACTGTCGGAGCTTTGCGGGGGGTGGGCCGACACAAGCACACACACAAACACTGGCGCACACACCAGACGCCAGCCACCACGTCACTTCTGTTTACTGATAGCTAGCGTTTACCTCAGGCTAATTAATTAGCTAGTAAGTGGCGATTTTTGGCAGCCAGCCTACCAAAAGAAAGCACAATGAAATTAAATGTTAACCGATCATTAACCGTTGACCGACAAGCAGGAAACGGAGTCTCAGTTCACCTGTCCGGGAGGCTCTGACACACTTTCCGCACTCCGTGTCCGCGGATAGCTGTAGGCTGTTCTGTGCATTGTCGGACACATGTAGCCACTTTCCTGAAACCGCTTGCGAGACTGACACAAGTCCACAGTGGCGTGTATGTCCGTCTTCACCGCCTCCACCTGCAGGTTGTCAACTGTGTGGTTTGGAATGAAAGGGAGAAAACAGGACAGAGTAACACGGCGGATATCGCTCATATACATTTTTTTTTTTTTGACGACGTAGTTAAGGCGGCAGGCGTGTGTTGCTTAGGCGGCCGCCTTAACTGCAAAGTGCTGCGGGAAACCCTGGTCTGTAATGGCTCAGATGAAATTGCAAGCTATAGTCTTTAGTTTATACTCACAATAACCTTAAAGCTTTAGTCAGCTCACAGAATCCAACATTATTTAATTTCCACCAATGCACAAAAACACATAGAAGGCTTACATAAGACTAACGCTTTCTCTCAGTGACCCTGAGTACTTATGTGCTGCCAAGATCTACTGTAGCAACACTGTAGTGCAGTGCTTATTCAACAGCAGTAAAGACCTTCACATGACAGGACAATATTGTGTTTTATGTTCATTAGGATAGACTCTCTGTGGGCCCTTGGTTTAAAAGACTACAGAGTACCACTGCAACATTACAATATGTGGGAGTTATTTTACCCATAAGTATTTCTCTTCTTCTCTACCATAAAACACACCAACACCCTGCTCCTTCTTGTCACCATCACATGCACACTCCAGTTCACAAAGTTAACGAAGCTGTCCTTTTTCACAAACACAAATACAGCAGGTGGTTTAGATGCAAAAACATGGAACCATGGAGGACTGCTGCAGTGCATTACATATGCTGTAGTCAGCTCAAGCTATTTCTGTTGCCCCTCGTCAGCCAGCCAAAAAGCTGCCCTTCGACCAACCCTGCAGGTTAATCCATTGAGGCCTTGAGTTCTCAATAATTTTCAGCTCTGGACTCATTTTAAGTAGCTCCAGGCACTTGCATACGTATGGATTCTTACCCTGATTTTCCACCAGGTGCGTCTGTACAGTGTGCCGGCTGCGCTGCGGTTTTGTTCCGTCCTCCGCCACGCGCCATACCACATCGGGAGTGTCTCAGAAGTGGAGCATCTCACCTGCCTGACTCGCAGATTTTGTCTCTACAAGTTCTTGAAATAATAATCACGTGTTTATTGAACTAGTGTCTACCTTCCATTCTAAGCACTCCTGCAATTAAACTCCATGCCTTCTCTTTTCTGGCGTTGTCTTTATAAAAAGGATTTGTGATGTCTATTATGTTTTTCCACCTCCAAAATGAATCTCTCGTCGTCCATGATGTTGTAGAGGAGAAATACAGTATACGATATTGGGGGGTGTCTTTTGGTAAATTGACTGGATGCTCTCGCTGTTTCACTTGCTGCCCGGCTGTCTGAACGCCCCGCGGCTCGGGTGAAAATAGACCTGGCGCTTATCTTTACCGGAGCGGAGAGCCGTGTCACGCACGCTTCTGGGACGCAGCGTGACACGTGTGGTGGAATATCAAGCATCGACTTGAATGGCACAGATTACTCGCGGGGGTCGCGGCGCCTCCGGAACGCAGCGCAGAAAATAAGGATTAATGGAGATTGGATAATCTAGATATAGTTAACAAGAAAGATTATGAATTAGCAGAAATATGCCAAGTAAAAGGAGCAAAAAGGTTAGCTTGATTATTTAGCAGTAAATTGACCTTCACTGAGAACTTACTTGCATACTACTTTTTCACATTATTGCTTACCATTGTCAAAAAATTGGAATTTGAGTTCAAGAGAAAATACACAAGTGGGAAATTCCCAAGTGCAAGAGTGCTCCTATATTCATTTGTCTTCTAGATGTATGGCTCCGGCTAACACACATACAGCTAATGCAGTATGTACAGTAGCCTGATGAATAGTCTGCACTATACGTACAGTAGTTAGTATGCTTACAGCATTCTTCATCAATAAAGATTTCATGAAGAACTGTTCAGAATTGCTGACTCACACACATTGTATGGTTTATGGGTTACTCTTATAGCTGCTGTGTTGGCTGGGGCAAGTATTAACCCAGAAACACAGCAGAGCATGAAATATTCGGTGGATGGTATTACATTTCACAGATTAAAAACTGTGGGAGAGAAACTGTGAAAAAGCTTCACAGTGTCTTTGTAATTTAGAGTCCATCTGAAAATAGCTTAAATATAAAAAATAATTTAAAAGGGTTGGCTCTGTCCAGTTATGTAAAATAATCCTAAATCCTCAGATCTTTAACCCACTGTAGCTGCATGAACACAGAGTAGCAGCTGATCAGATCCAGTGTGTAAGAAGAAAAGAAGATGCGTTTTAGGAAACGTTTCAAGATGGGGTGGCTGGTTAGCTCACCTGGTTGAGCGTGCGCCCCATGTACAGAGGCTCAGTCCTTGTCACAGCAGCCGCAGGTTTGGTTCCAACTTGTGGCCCTTTGCTGCATGTTATCCCCCTCTCTCTCTTTCCCACTTTCCTGAATTTAATCTGTCCTATAAATAAAGGCAATAAAAGCCAAAAAAATAATCTTAAGTATAACTTAATAAGTTATACTTACATTTAGAGTTGGGGGATATGACGATATATATCATCAAAATGATATAAAAATGTCTATCGTATATACTTTCGATGCAATGTCAAAAACCAACAGCCAAACTGTGTTACGGCAACATTTATGTCATTTGGACGGCTCTTTACGTTTTGATCCTTGCACGTTTTATTCATTTTGTACTAAAGTTCTTAATTGAATAGAGAAAATACTTAGTACTTTTCATTTGTTAAATATTTAATTCACACAGAAATATTTAAAAGTAGGCTTTACCATGTGGTTATTTCATATAGACTATTTATTTATTGAATTACCAGAAAACATGCTATATTGTGATGTATCAAGATATTAAATTCCCGATATGGGGATACACTAGATGTTGTCCATATTGCCCAGTCCTTCTTACATTTAACTAAAATGGTTCCAGGTGCTCCATAAATAATAATAATGAATAAAATAGTGAAAAAGGTCCAGAAGGAAAGAGGAAAAACCAAGCAAAAAATCTATGACATGGAACATTGTGCAGAGCAGCGTGTGACCAAAAACCACAGACAAAATAATTGAGTAACTTGACATCAATTATTGTTGTGAATAAGTTTGTAAATTAACCAAATTAATTCATGTTTTGGACGCTGGTAATAAATTACCAGATAACATTTTAAGAGCACAATATGACATTAACCAGTGACTGATTTTGTGCCACTGATAATTATGCAGATTGCAATATAATAACTTGAGTTCATACATTCTTCTTATTCCTACAAGCTTATTAGTCAGTTTCACCATCATTATCATGGGTTCAAGATGTGTCACATTGCTTAAAGGAGAACTCTGGGCAATTTTTACGTTAATCTTGATCGCTACACGTATGTGAGTACTGTCGACAGTACTCACATACGTATAGTAATCAAGGTTAACATAAAAATTGCCCGGAGTTCTCCTTTAACTGCTGGATAATTAAATGCTGTATTATGAATAGATTAACTGGCAATGCATTATACACCAAGTTTCATGCACCCATTTAGTGGGGTGTGTTAGAAATGTGTATTCACAGAAAGAGAAAAGACGGTGAAAAAGAAAGAGAGACCGGGTTAATTGCAAGAAAGGAACTGGGGAGCAGAGGCTAGCAAGTGGATGGGATAAAGTCAAGGCTATGTTAATCAGCAGAGGAAGGAAGGGATGAGGGTGTAAACTAGAGTCGGAGGAACGGGGGAGATGAAAAGATGTGGGATGGGTGGGTGCAGACTATTAGATGGATAGATAGATGGATATGGCTACATGGAATGGATATGCATAGAGGTGTCTCTCAGCCTTAACAACCTACGGTAAAGAGTGAGAATGACTTCTGCTTCACACTGATACCACAGACTGAATCAATGTAATACCTCTCTCTCTCTCTCTCTCTCTCTCTCTCTCTCTCTGGGAATTCTGTAACCTAGTTAGCTCATCCACCAAGCAGCATCAGAGTTATTTTTTACATTAACAGGAGACAATACTTTGTCCTCTACTCGTCCTCCCTTTATCCGTATGCTTTCTTCCGCTTCTCTCCTCCTCCATCTTAGTTGTTGCCATCCTTTCCTCTCATACCATGCTGTGCTTCTTCCCCCATTTTCTGTTTGTCTCTATTGGCTTTGATCCTTTGTCCTCCTTTAGGGATGTAAAGCTTCACCAACTCCCTGTTTTTTTTTGGGCACAAGTTACAATTTGTTTTTGTTTTACATATAGACTATTAAGCAATGCTTTATTGAACTTCCAGATTTTTTAATCTGACGGCGATGTTCAGGTAATCAAGCCAAGTTAGCCCTCCAAGCTAATGTGTGCTAACTACGCTAGTCACGGATCAGAAATGTGCAACATTTTTTTGCCGAGACTAGATATCCAACAAAAGCCATAGAATATTGTGTTAAATTGCCGTAAGCTGTAAATGTACCACTTCTAAGCAGAAGGCAGAAGATAACGTTACCTCAGAGCCTGACTAGGCAAGGACTCTCTTCCTCCGGGCAGCTGCCTAGTCTCACTCAGACTCACCCTGGGTCAGGGTCCACAGCTGCCTGTACCTGTACCCGTACCTGTACCCGTCGCAAACATCTTCACCGAGTGGAGAGGACAACTTGAGGTTGTGGAATGATTTTACCCCGAATAGCAGCGTGACAGTGAGGAGCGCTCACTCTGCGGCTACTTCTGGGGACCAACATGTCCCTAGAAGTGCATTGCACACTGACAGACAAAAAAAACTAAAAAAAATACTAAAAAAAATAAACTCGACTTCTCATCTTGAAGAATCTCAGCCGACTGAGAGGATTAAAATCTTCAACTTTCAGGGGGCAGCCCTTATAATATTAGGTTGAGCATAATTGCTGACAATTATGCACATAAACAATAGCAAATCATAAATAAATTGATGACAGTTTTTTATTATTATTTGTTTTATCTCTGAACTAAGTTTTTAATTATACTCTTGGGACTTGACTTTATTTGGTGTTGTTATACTATGTGACTAAGCAAAGCCTCATAGCAATAAGTCTGAATTTGCATTTCAATCCAAATACACATGCAGTATGATATAACATAACATATAATATTAATAATATAATATACTTTTATGTGTTGGGAAAACACATTTTCATTCTGTTTTCTTGATTTACACACACGCACACACACACATGCACATGCATCAAAGAGATGTCAGAATAATGGGTCACCGCAGCACAGCGCCCCAAACAGTTAGGAGATTGATGCCTTGCTCAAGGGCACCTCTTGTATAACAAGATACAGTATAAAGCCAAACACAGCCAAAGTGCCAGACCTGTCTATAAGTTATGCTGGTAATGATCACTACACAATACCCTCAGAGAAAGTGATACAATCTGTTTAACTGGTGCAAAGTGTGAATTGCCAGGAAGAAGAACAGTTGTAGAAATGCTTACAATAGAAGGCACATTCATAATTCTGTATCAGAATGGACATATTTAGACATATATATCTATGATGTATCACAAGAAAATATAGTATATTGCTATATTGCTTTACCGGTTATTATCATGTAGAGGGGAGATGGTATAGTCTTCACATATAAATACTGTATGATTTAGAAAAGTGGAATAAATAGACAACACAAATTTCACTGTTTCCTAAATGGCCAAAACTTCACCCTTCCCACACCTATCTCCTCTCCTCTCCTCTCCTCTCCTCTCCTCTCCTCTCCTCTCCTCTCCAGAGAGTAAAGGGACAGAGTGGTTGCAGGTGTAGACAGGTCATCTATTCGCCTCCTAATGATGATGGATGGCAGGACTGCAGAGAGCGAGAACAGAGAGAAAAGTGGAGCATTGCAGGAAGATAAAGAAATGGCAGAGTAAGAGTAGACTGTGTTTATATTTGTCTGCTGGCAGGCAGATGGTGGGAGTTTTAGTGATATGTTGATCCTCAAGTGTTTATATCATTCTTGTCATCTACCTGATAGATAACAAACAAACACACATACATCTGCATGGTGTGCTTGCAAGGTGACATCTGGTGTAGTGCATGGAGAAGCACACTTCTGAAGACACACATGCACCTGGAGTGCACACACACACACACACACACACACACACACACACACACACACACACACACACAGGCATATATTGTTCACACACAAACACACTCATGTCTATTTATACAAACTATATACAAGTAGGGCTGCAACTAACGATTATTTTTATAGCTTTCTCGCTTATTCGATTAGATGTTTGGTCTATAAAATGTCAGAAAATGGTGAAAAATGTGGATATGTGTTTCCCAAAAGCCCAAGATGACGTCGTCAAATGTCTTGTTTTGTCCACAACTCAAAGATATTCAGTTTACTGTCACAGAGGAGAGAAGAAACTAGAACATATTCACATTTAAGAAGCTAAGAAGCTGGAATCAAAGAATTTTTACTTTTGTTTTAAAAAATTACTCAAACCGACTTATCGATTATCAAAATAGTTGGCGATTAATTTAAGAGTTGACAACTAATCGATTAATCTTTGCAGCTCTACAAGGTATATATTTTTTCTCCCTACCTCTCTCTCTCACTCTGGCACAAACAGTACCGTGTTCGTAAATTCAGAGCACTTTTGGAATATACAGTACCAGTCAGTCTGAGGACACGGAGCAACACAGCGCCAAGCGCAGTGAATGCTTTAACTTCACCTCTCCGTAATTCATATAGAAATAGAACTCTCTCTTTCTTTCTCTCTCTCTCTCTCTCTCTCTCTCTCTTCTGTCCCTCTTTTTTACATCACAAAGGATAAATGACTGTATCCTTGCTAATAGCTCCTCCGGCAAGCCTCCTTGCTCCTCGAGATGCATTTTAGGAATTGGGACATCCTTCAAGATGGAGCGCTGAAATCTATTTCCGGTCACAAGCCGAGGCACAAAATCGAGAAATCGAAAAGGCCCATGGTGACAGTACTGAATGGGAAGACACGTGTGGGGTCACAAGCAATCGCATCCACCACACTAGAGTTATTTTCTCCATTCTGTCCATTCTATCTCACAGCTTCCCATCTCAGACGTTCAATCTGTAAGAATGTTAGGTTGACAGATAGGAAGTGTCAAGACCCTATCTGCTGGGGTTACCACACGTGCACACACACAGACACAGTAGTAAAGTCTCACCCTTCCCAAAGTACAGACAAGGAGGCAGGCTGTAGCTATGGCAACCTAGATATAAGGGAAATTATTGGGCAAGGCTTGAATGTGTTAAGAGCTACTGTATGAGGCCTAGGGCGAGACTTAGTCACTCTTTCGCATTTGGTGTGTGTGTGCTTGTATGTGTTGATACAAGAGTGGGTGAGAGAAACACAAGGAGTCAAGACTCTTCCTCACTCCCATTCCTGTCTGTCTGCCTTCTTCATGTTCTGTTTGAGCACTCTGTCAGTTGTCAGATTGTTATGATAGATCTGGGTGGGCACAGCATTTATTCACTGCAGCACGGTCTATAAAATAAAAAAAAGATTGTGAATTGCGTCCATTGGTTGCATGGCTAATTGAATGAAATGACACACTTCACAGGGGAGATACAAATCAGCCACAATGCTGTGGCATCAAACAGACCATATAAGTCCAATGTTTCACTGAAAGGCAGGCATATAGGACAAATCCCAGTGTTGACTACAGTTGATTAAGTGTCTTTGTTATTGAGTTTTATCACACTCTGGTGTCCTCTGTATTCATCTATCACACAGGAGCCTCTGTTTTTTCATTTGTACCTCTTTTTTGTGTTCTCATCATTGATTAATCTGCTGATTATTATGGTGATTAAGCGATTAATCATTTGATTAAAATGGTGGGAAAATGCCTGTCCCAATTTCCTAAAGTCCAAATTGACGTCTTTAACTTGCTTGTTTTGTCTGACCAACAAAAATCCAAGACCCAAAGATATTCAGTTTATTATCACATAGGACAAAGAATAGCATCAAATTCTCAATAATTGAGAAGCTGGAACCGATTAAGTTTTCTAAAAAAAAATACTGAAACAATTAAGTGATTATGAAAATAGTCGACGAGTAATTTTCTGTTGATGAATAAATCGATTAATGATAAATTGTTTTAGTTCTAGGTAAAACACTATACTTGCATAGAGGATCCCCAGCAGTTTTACCACATAAAAGACGTATGCCAGACTTCCCATTAGTTCCATTTCCACTGATACAAAACAACAAGTCAGATATCGTTACAACAATAATAATATATTTTTTTCTGTATCACACAGAATGCTATCAGCCACAAATGAGTTATTCCTGTAACATTATAATGATGCTTTCTGTGTTCTTTCCTTGGTGTGTCAGCATTCATTGGCGTTTATCGGTGTTTTAAGCCCCCAACGTCTCCTTCCAGGCAGCGCTGCCTGGAAGGCACTAGGATTAGGCAATGGTTATGGTTAGGGTTAGGGTTAAGGTTAGGGTTAGGTGCCTTGAAGTCAACGGTCGCAGCGCTGCCTGGAAGGAGACGTTGGGGGCTTAAAACACCATCAAGCTTCATTGGCGAGGTCTAAGTTATGCCTCCTACACTGCACTAGTGTCAAAGGCGTTTTGCACTGTCTATAGGGCCCTATGTGTATAGTGTTTGTGTTCTGCTGCAGAATGGGTTAGTGTTAAACATGCACTGAATGTAGACTCATTTGTGATTTTAGGGACCTACGCCTAGCACAAGATTGGCCACAAACTAGCACCAATTGCTAGAGCTGTAAGGATAGAGGGGGCCTTTAGTGATATTTGAAACAGAGGGGTCTTTGTAGATGTCAGATCACAACCAATGACTGGGGCTTGGTGTGTATTTGTGTGTGTGTGTGTGTGTGTGTGTGTGTGTTTGTGCATGCGTGCGTGCGTGTGTGTACACTGACATCTATGAGGGGCCGTCAGGGACATTATTCAGAATTACCTCTCACAAACATATGTGAAATGCTCTTACATACACTTCTGAAACACTCTCACATAAACAACTGGGAGATTATTCGCTCGCACACACTACTGAAACGCTCTCATAAACGCTACTGAAACCCTCTCACGCGCAATACTGAAACGCTCTTATAAACGCTACTGAAACCCTCTCACGCTCAATACTGAAACGCTCTCATAAACACTACTCAAACGCTCTCATAAATGCTACTGAAACCCTCTCACGCTCAATACTGAAACGCTCTCATAAACACTACTCAAACGCTCTCATAAATGCTACTGAAACCCTCTCATAAACACTACTGAAACGCTCTCATAAATACTACTGAAACCCTCGCATAAACACAACTGAAACTTATTTATAACCTTTATAAATAATATTTATTTATATTTATAACCTTTTTTTTTATTTATAACTTATTAAACCTATATATATATATATATATATATATATATATAGATAATTCACTTTCAATAGTGTATATGAGAATGTTTCAGTATAGTGCACAAATCTGTTTTAGTGGTGTTCATGAAAGCATTTCAGTAGCGTTTATGAGAGCGTTTCACTTGTACTTGTATGTGTGAGAGCGTTTCAGTAGTGTGTGCGAGCGAGTAATCTTCCAGTTGTTTGTGAGAGTGCTTCAATAGTGTATTTAAGAGCATTTCACATATGTTTGTGAGAGGTAATTCTGAATAATGTCCCTGACGGCCCCTCATAGCAGCCATAGCGTTCGTAGACATTCTCTATAATGTTTCTTGCATGAAACCTGCAGTATAGCCTTGTCATTTTAAGCTTATTACTATTTTCTGCGTAGTAAAATACTGTAGATAAGTGGTTTATTCTCAAACTCAAACGTTGAACTGGTCTAGATAATTTCTTTCACAAGAGAAGATTTCTCTGAACACTTGCTCCTAGGAATAAAGAAATGCAGTCAGCAGCAAATTACTCTGCAATTGGCTGCATCTGTATAAGCTTAAATTGCTTTTATTGTCGCGTGGAAGGAGGGCACACACAAGAATGAAGAACAACAGGCTGAACCTGGAAACTCCCTGTCACCTCTCAATTTGTCTTCACTTCCATCCTCACCTCCCTCCCACGTTCCTTCTCACAAGCTCACGCTCTACCTCTTTCACTGTGCAGTGAGGTGCGTATCAGCATCTTCATTCCTCACGCTTTATCATCCTATTTCACTGATGCATTCTGTACCTTGTTGTGGCTCTGGGAGGGATGCAAACATGGATTTTATCGAAGTCTTTTGTACACAAACAGGTCTTTTTGTCGTCATGCCTAACCACCCACACTCCATTCAGCCGCAACCCATCTCACCCTTCACCTTCTAGTTGTTTCCTGATTGGAATTTCTAAAGCCAAGGCTAGTCCGTGAAGATCTATGGGTCAGGCTCTCTCATATAGGATATAGAGAAACAGAGAACCAATTTTAGCTCTTCCTCCACTGTGTGAATGTGTGTGCCATGCATGTATTTGTGTTTGTGCTAGTACAATGGTGTGTATCTATGGGTTAATATAAATATAAATATATATATATATATATATATATATATATATATATATATATATATATATATATATAAATAAATAAATATATAAATATATATATAAATTAATTTGGGGTGGCAGTAGTTCAGTCTGTAGGGAGTTTGGTTGGGAACCGGAAGGACGCTGGTTCAAGTCCCCATATGGACCAAAGTATGGTGGTGGACTGGTAGCTGGAGAGATGCCAGGCACTGAAACCCACAACTGCTTGGGGCTCCTGTCCATCGACGGCTGCAGCTCCCTCACTCTGACATCTCTCCATTAGTGCATGTATAGGTACTGAGCATGTGTGTCCTCTGTGTAATGTGTGATATAACAACAGAGGGAAAACATTGTAATTTCCCTTGCGGGATTAATAAAGTATAAATTATTATTATTATTATTAAGAGAGGGCTTTGATCCTCTTAGGCAAGTGGTTCTGTATGCACTGCAATCTTTCTGTACGGCATTTGGGTGTGTGCCTGTGTATATTTTATTTATTTGTTATATTTATATTTATTCTGCGACTTTTTGAATTGTCTGGTTACCTGCACCTAGAACCTAGGACTCTAACTCGCATACATACACGCACTGGTCTCAAAAGTATTATAACTGAATTCTATCGAAAAATTGTTAATTGTTTTTTTAAAACATACCTTATTTTTTAAAAACACATACACATATGAAGTGTGTATGCAGGAGCATCACTGTAATGAAAATGATTTATAACGGAGATTATCTGGATTAGGATTACATGTAATATTTTTAAATTGAGAATGAGGTTAGGCATACTCCCTCACATCATAATTACTATTAGAGTGTATGAATATTAAAAAGGGATTGTCAGTTTAATTTTATTTCACAAATTGAATAGCAAAACTAATGTACAATTAGACAGAATGGTCTATTATATTTTTATGAAAGCACTCTGGTGTTTTACAGTGAGATCAACTAATGCGCTTTCCATGACACGTCAATCTCACTTAGACTCAAAGCTAAAGACTTACCACATTTTCACTGTCTGTAATATTAATACAATAATCTGATTAAGATTATGATTAAGAAATTACTAGATAAGCAGCATTTCGTGATTAGCTTTATGCTAATAATAATAAGGCCTGGAGCTGTACCAAACATAATGCAATGGTGGTTAGAGACAACACAAAGTAAAGTCAGGTTATTGTATTGTAAAATAAAGCAGATAACAACCAGACAACCAACACACTGTGAAGCCCAGGAAACCTGGGAAATCGTTGACAGTAATGCAGCTTCAGTTGTAATGATGTTCAGAGAACACATTTGTGCAGCACAATAGAACTGAAGCAAAACATGGTAGCATTGGTTTTTAAACAGCCACTTTTATGTTGTGTTCACACTTGATTACGTTTATTACTATTGGCTGTAGCACTCTACTAGTCTGGCTAATGGCTACATCACCACACATTACGCTGTGAAGGCTCCAGCTGATTAAACAGCCCCTTTGATCAGGAACTCTCTGAGTGATTCACCAGAGACAAAGGTATTGCGAAGGCACCTATGCTCACTAGAATCCATACATAAATTTCTGACATTGCGGGTGTAGTGAAATGTATACCATGAATTCAGGGGCTGTGGGTGATAATGATCCTATTCATACCATGATTCATACGCATGGAAAGGAAGAGCTTAATGGTGGGGTTGACTCATAGAGCTGGAGAGTGCTTAGCTTTATTCAAGGAGGTAGATGAAGAATGCTCTGCCCTGTTTTCATCATCAAGCTGATGGGTCTCATGCAGCATATGGACCAGAATGCACAACCCTTAGTAGATGTACAGGTGGACAGACACAACAGACCCCTCAAAATGTGTGTTTATGGTGGCATGTACATTTGTGTAAACAGTTAACCCATGGGTTTTTGTGTAGATTTCCATGTTTGTGTCTACGTTTATATGTTCACAAATGTGTGTTTTCTGTTACATTTCTCCCAGCTTCTCTGATTAAAAAATTACAATCGGTGACACTGGCAATCTGTCACTAACAAGCTCAAATTCTTACAGGTTGTGTTTTATGCACCTAGTCAGGTTCTTATACTGTACCACCTACTGTAGCATTAAATAATGTCTTTGTTGATGCTCCATTGCACCAGTGCTTCTCAGTTTGACACCTTGCTTCTTATTTCTCACTATCAGTAATGGTTTACAAATGACGTGAAGAATGGGCAAATTAGATTATACTGTCGGCTGAAGGTTTATTTTTCTTTCTCGTGGGCACTCTATTGAGAACACGTGTCAGTCACTGGAGACCATTATCTGACAGTACGTCTCCATTAACCTTTCTCTCAAGTGCTCTGCTACAGTACAGAGGGAAGATATACAAATCTGTGTATGAGTTTTTTTAATACTCTATCTTTAAAACTGATTCACCGTGCCTGTTAGAGATGTGAAAAATGATTTTCAAGTCTGACCTCAGGCCATACTTTGCCTCTGCCTAATACATCTGCCTGATTTTCTGTGAAGAATAACGAGATAGAGATTATCTTTAGATATAATATTAACATCGCTCAATTCAGTGTGGCTTTATACAGCAGTTTTGTTTGTGATCTGATCAATATTCAGATTCCATATTTAATAGGCCTATATGATGTACAGTTTATAATATTTTTTATCAAACTGCAATTACTACAACAGATTGCTGACAAACAATGATGATCCATCTTTTGCTTGTCTGTCCTTTTTGATTTGCTAGTTGTAAAAGATGTGTGTGTGTGTGTGTGTGTGTGTGTGTGTGTGTGTGTGTGAACCTACAGTAGAACTCTAACTCGCATACATACACGCTCTGGTCTCAAAAGTATATTCAGTATACAACTGAATTCTAGCGAAAAATTGTTAATTTTTTTTAAACATACCTTTTTTTTTTAAAAACGCATACAAATCTGAAGCTGTGTGTGTATGTCTGATTTGTTTGTGTGTGTGTCAGAGTTGTGAATAGACTTGCAGTTAGAATGTGACTGGGAACCAGTTTGTCTTGGAGGACTATACAACCATTACACCAACCAACACCCACCTCAGTTATGCTCTACAAGGTGTGACCACTTCCCCAAACAACACAAGGCAAATACTGTAGATGTGGTATTTGATTGTCTTGGCTGTGTGTCTCACAGCATGTGTTGGCTGTATCAGGTTTGTTAGGATCATCACTGTCAGACTTGCACACATGGTGCCTTAAGATGTTTTAGCTAATAGAATAAAGAGGACACTGTGGCCTCTCTAAAAACCACAACCTAATTATACTAATGTTTAGAAAGTAAAATGTAAAAGAAAGTATAACAGTGCTTTACAGGGCAGCCAGTAGCTCTTAAGTTGTTCTTAAGTGTCACTGTAGCTTTGTTTCACAGTAAAGTATCAAATGACAATGGTAGTTAAGACAATGGTAGGTTTTAATTGAGAATAGAAGTAGCTTAAACCACTTTAATTTATTTAAACTATTTGTTTGTTGGTAAATTAATTTTCCATCCCAATGAATTAAAGTAAAAAAACCTTCCACAATGCCATGCTGGTCATATAAAGAACAATGCCCTATACAAGCTCTGGAAAGTTGGGAGAGAGAGCTTTTCTCAAAGTCCTAGAGGAATAAACTGCAGCATTTTCTGGAAATCTTTGATACAGTGCTATATGTTTCAGGCTCGTTCTCTGTAATCTGTTTGCATGGAAAGCAAATGTGTAAATGGAATTGATGCTGCATGCATGTATTTATAGAGTGGCACATATGCAAATAGAAAAGGGAGGGCCAACTTCTTCAGGGGCAGGGTCTCAATGTTCTGGTCAGTGAGTGTTTGTATACTTCTGTGTCTCTGTTTCTTCTTATGATTTCTTCTTTTACTCTTCTCTTTTATCCATGCTTCCTTTCCAATATTTTTTTCTTTTTCCTAGTCCTGTCCCCTCTGCCCTCACCAGTCCTCCACTGCCCTTACAGTTGATGTTTTCAGGAAGGAGAGTCATAAGTAATATACCAATGAGGGTCTGCTATGTGCACAAGTGAATCAGTCATACTTTAATGCAAAATAATGACTTATCGCACAGAGATTAAATATGCACTTCCCTAATGGAGGTGTTAGTCTTTCAACCTCTCATCTTTCAGTGTCTGTTTAGCTCTCTACTTCCCTCTCTCTTGCCTTAGTTAGATAGCAGTGGAGTGTGTAAGTGCATATGTGTGTGTGTTTGTGTGAGTGTGAGTGCGCATGAAATGCATGATACTTACATTAAGTACACAAGCATGTATGTATTTGCACCTCATTGTTTTTACTCCCCCTTTGATGGCAGCTGGTCAGGGTGTCAAGCTGAACATGATCCTTAAGTGATGTCGCACTGATGTTAACTGACCTTTGAACTTTTGTCTTCTCAGGTACTAAACCCTGCCTGCTCTGACACTGTGACTCCAGACAGACACACTGGCTGACAGACGCTGAAAGAGAAGGCAGATAAACAGATTGGAGGACAGAGGGAGGTGAGTGAAAACAATAATGGAATCCATTTTCATCTCTCCGTCTGTATAGCTTTGTGTACTGTATTCAGTCTGCTGCAGGATTGTTGGCTCATTGTTTACAGAGCAGCTTAATCAGCCAGAAAACAACACATATGTACGACTCTAATTTTTGTAAAAGCTTAAAACTTTTGTCTCTCTGTTTTGTCTCTCTGTTTTTGTCTATCTGCTCACCTAAATGTATTCTGTACGCCTCTATGCATGTATTTCTGCCTTTCCCATCTGTGTATCTGAATAAGCCCCATGTTCATCTTGTGGTCTGGTCCTCAGTATTACAGGCGGACATGAGGAGGCCTTTAGGTTAGATACCATTTTTGATCACAGCTGGTCCGGGGCTGTGGTCCGCGTGGTCGCCGAGTTCACTCACTGCTTTGGTAAACTGCCTACTTATGTATGTAAAGTAGCTTTTATGCAATTCACTTGGCAACCTTCCCCGCTATCATCTCAGTGGGAGTGTTTTGGGGTCTGCCTGTTTGTGTTTATGTGTAAATAATTGATTGCTGTAGAGGTTTTAGTGGATCGCTGTTGAGACTGAACCAGTCAGGAAAGACTCCTCAGTGTGCACAACATAACTATACCATGTCTGCTGCTGCTCAGTGGACTCTCTGTGTTGTCTGTGGTGGCCTGTTGGTGTCACTTGCGTTTGTATTACTGCTGCTGTAAGGATTAGATGAGGAATTTAAGAACCACAGAAAATCTATACGGACATTAAAGGTGGAGTCTGCGATTGTGATCTGATACACTTTTTGTTAAAATCAGCAATTATCTCCTCACACTCTGTGTGTGCGCTGAAAAACAGCTGGTGTTCATACACAGCCCTAGCCTGGCTTTGCCCTCCTACGTACTTACGCTCAATTTTTATTTCCCTTAATTCCTTCTCTGGGTTTGCGGTATAGGTTTTCTCCAGCCAAATTTTTGGCGGTCCAATCAGCGAACAGAGGGAGTGGCTGAGAACGATGACGTTGAGGCTGTGCGCTAGAGTTGTAGTTCTGTAATGGCGGCGGAGAAAGATGCGAGCGAAGCCATTCGGTCCGTTGTGGCAACGCTGCCAAATATCCAGAAGTTAAAGCCTGAGCAAGAACAATCTTTGCTGAGTTTTGTTGGTGGCCATGATGTTGTGGC
This sequence comes from Sander lucioperca, assembly GCF_008315115.2. Classification (NCBI taxonomy): domain Eukaryota; kingdom Metazoa; phylum Chordata; class Actinopteri; order Perciformes; family Percidae; genus Sander; species Sander lucioperca. Next base: position 10,971,665 of record NC_050173.1, on the reverse strand, counting down.
CCTCCTCCCCACGGGGTTCGGGAAAAGTTTGATTTTGAGATCAAATATCAAGATTAAGATACCATTAAAATAATTTTTTAAGTCAAAATACCACACGTTAGTTTGAACTACTGTAAACTGAAGATGCCACTTTGACCTCTGGTAAATTGTGATTGGCATTTTTCATATTTTATTTCACATGTTTTAAACTTAATGATTAATTGATTAAACAAAAAAAGACTAACGTATACATTATTTGACATTATTTGATAATAACATCTGTAGCTGTAGCCGTAGTTTGTATTTTGTTTAACAGATTCAAGGTAATAGGCCAAACAATGTTTTCTGGTTACTCCACATAGTGTAAAGAAATATTTTCACTTTCACATAGAAGTGTAGTCCCGTTTCTTTCCATCTCCTTCTCTTTTTGTCACACTTTTCATCTGCTGCCTTATCCTTGGTCATTTTTTCCATTTTCTCTGCTTATTTCTTTATGGTACTTGGCCTTCTATCACTAAATGTCTTTATTTCTTTCTGCCTCCTTCCTGCTTTCTCTTCCCGTGTGTCTTTTCTTTCCTCTTTCTTGCCCCTTAGCCGCAGTGTCCTTGAGAAACCAGTGACTTTGCCGGTGAGCGCAGCAGAGCACATCTCTCTCTCTCTCTCTCTCTCTCTCTCTCATTCACTCACTCACTCACTCATACACACACACACACACACACACACACACACACACACACACACACTTGGTAGGTCCATTGCAATACTGTCAAGCAAAACCAGCCCTTACAAGTCTCTTCTCTTTAGTCTCCATAAATAATTCATGACCAGTAAAATTGGCTGTATTTTATGCAAATATTGACAAACCTATTGCAGAGAAAAATTCACAGTCTTTTATTGTGTTGAGCACAATTTTTGCCCACTTACTGTTTTCAGTAACATCAAGTAAATCATCAACAAACTGCTGATACAAGTAAAACATAATTCAAGGTTCCAGTTAAATTCACTTCTCTTGGTTAGGCGATGAGACTTGTAAGAAAACAGGATTTGATGCACAAGTTCAATTACTCTTTCTCAAGGTTTGTTACAGAATTCGGACAAATTGCCTTTAGGTGATACCGCAGTTAGCATGCCAGCATGGAAACACGATCCCTCCTCATTAAAGGTGCCCTCCACTAATCTCAGATCACGACGGCCCATTGTCACAGTTTTCCGTAGCTTTTGAAATATAGATGGAGTCTGATTGTCTGGTTGTAAGATGAGATGTTATGGTCTCTTGATGCTTTTTGTTCTCATTGGTCTCTGTTTTCCATTAGAGTTCATGGAGGGCGTATTGGGTCACTGCTTTTTCCTGCTGTCTTACGTGTTTTCTGTTGGAGATCCAATATCTCGTGGTTACCTAGCTGCAGTGCTTTATATGGCAGAAGTGTTTTTGTAACTGCATCCTGAATGTTTAGATGACTTGATTGAAGTTAATACATTGATACACTTATATGTACAGTACAATACTCTGCAATCATTTCTATTCTATCTTTTTTATACTATTAAGACTGTTTTATCTACATTACATCTACGTTAACACACTTGTGCCGCCATGTTATCTCTCTCTCGGTCTCTGTGTCTTTCTCACTCTTCGTTATGTTTGTCCCACGTTCAGCTGAAAATGCTTCTGTAGCCATGGCGACCAATCCCAAGGGGAAAAGTTGATGCTGAATCTCTTTCTCACTCTCTTCTCCCTCCTTTGTCTCATGCCCTGTTGCAATCTAATGCTTCCCTCACACATGTGTACATACACACACACACACACACACACACACACACACACACACACACACACACACACACAGACACACACAGAATCTAGAAGTAGAACAGATGCAGTTTGTGAGTCACATGTTGTTTTGGTCCTTTTGGCACAGAGTTCAATTAAGCACTGATGTAAAATAAGTGACCTGATTGCTGAGAAACCCTAAACCCAGGGACTGAGTTAAGGATCTTTTTCCATCTGTTTCTGTTTTCTGTTCTAACTTTCTTGCTTGTTAGTGACCATGACTGTTACAGTTGAACCCTTGGACATTTAACACATACAAAAGAGGCTGAAGGAGGAAGATTATTGAAAAAGAAGGAAGATAAAGTGAGGAGGCAGAATAATTTCAAAATCTGAATCTTGAAAAAGAGAGTGCTGTACTGACAGAGTGAGCTGTTAGACATCAGCTCCAGAAGGGTGTATATTGCCCATGTTGGTTATTTTGAGGTGTTTGAGGTGTTTGCCTCCTCTGAAATAGGTAATTACATTTAACTTGGTCCTCAATGACAACTTGCATGTTGCAACCATCCAAAAATAGCTTTTGTGCTATTTGATTACCGTAGTTTTATTTGTATCATCTAAACTTGTAATTAGACCTTCCTTATTGAAATTGGATTTAAAATGATTGGAATTATCCTTTAATCTGTCATTCTTAATCTGTGGTTTTAATGGAGGTGGCCTTGGGCAAGACACACTAAAAGTGCAGGAAATACAATTTTGTAAATCCATGATAATTAATTGTGAATTATTAATGACAAGTCCTTTTCCTGTGGCTAGGAAAAGTTTGTTTTAATATTAATATAAAACAAGTGTGAAAAAGGCAGTTGAAATGAATAATTTCAGCCATGGCTGCTCGGGCTCTTCTTTGTCTCCCTTTACTTCTCTTCATCCTTTCTTTCTCTTCATCCCTGCCTCCCCTTCCTTCCTCTCTGTCCCCATCTTGGAAACAAGTTATCTCTTCATCCATTTTTGTCCTTCTCAGTTTTCCACTTTCTTCCCTTGCAGTTTCTATCCTCCCTCACTCCTTTTCTATAGCCTCGCACATCCTACCTTATGGCTCCATTGTTCTTATCTAAACAGTAACATCCTGTCATTCAACCCTTTTCATCATCTCTCACTCCTTCATGTGATCCTGATTTCTATCTTCCTAATCTCTCACCCTCCAACCACTGCACTCACACAGCTCCCTCTCTTATTCCCTCGTTTCTAACCTCCCCTACGCTTTTTCTCCCTCTCTCTCACCGTATACACCCCCTTTAATTACGCCCTTTCTCTTCTCTTTCTCTTTCTCTTTTACTGTTCCTTCCTTTCTCCCTCTCGGTCCCTCCATCTTCTCCCCAGAGTCGGAGAGACAGACAGGAAGGAAGTGTGTAATGAAACGTCCACATCGAATACACTGCCCAAATTGACCTGGAATGAATGGAGTCACTGATCAGCTCCAGCTAAAGCTGAATGCACAGAGCTGCCTAATGTAGCACGCATGTTAGGAATAATTTCACACAAGATAAGAACACAAACAAGTTTACTTTGTGTAGTCAAAGTATTATATTACTAGTCAGCTGTATTTGAAATAATAGTAGTACAGAAAAATTACTTTTTTCTGCTGAATTCTGCCCGAAATCGATACTTGGCAAAGCCCATGAATTCAGTCATTTCAGCTGAAGGAGGAAGCAATCTGTATTCAAGAGATTTTCTTCTCTGTTTATAGAGGGAACAGAGAGACAGACAGCTGAGGCAACAGCTAAAGAGAGTGAAAATGATAAAAACTTGGACAAACACACAGACAGAATGACAGGATGCACTATCCCAAGTCACTGAAATTGTTCTGTTTATTAATGCCCAAAACTGAGATTACGTCATTCTGAGCCCATCCTGTGAAATTAATTTCTTAAAAATACTTGATCCTTCAATGTAATTTGGCTTTCGTAATACAGCATGCTAATCTGCTCATCTGCTACCACCACCCACCCACACTACTGCTTTTATTAATGAAAATGGACAGAGATAAATAGAGAATGGACATACCTCTGGGATATTAAGCTCTACTGTGTGTGTGTGTGTGTGTGTGTGTGTGTGTGTGTGTGTGTGTGT